>NC_141030.1:18840000-19162500 GCF_052040795.2 Danio rerio
GAGGCCCCAGGGTGCCCCTTGGCCCTCCACCTAGGGGCCTCTGACCTCAGCAAGCTACCGAGGGGTCCACCTCTCTCCGTGGACTTGCAGTAGAGGCCCCAGGGTGCCCCGTGGCCCTCCACCTAGGGGCCTCTGAACCCAGCAAGCTACCCTGGGGTCCAGCTCTCTCCCTGGACTTGCAATAGAGGCCCCAGGGTGCCCCCTTGCCCTCCACCCAGGGGCTACTGACCCCAGCAAGCTACCCAGGGCTCCACCTCTCTCCCTGGACTTGTAGTAGAGGCCCTAGGCTGCCCTCTGGCCCTCCACCTAGGGGCCTCTGACCCCAGCAAGCTACCCAGGGCTTCACCTCTCTCCCTGGACTTGCAGTAGAGGCCCCAGGGTGCCCCCTTGCCCTCCACCCAGGGACTACTGACCCCAGCAAGCTACCCAGGGCTGCACCTCTCTCCCTGGACTTGCAGTAGAGGCCCCAGGGTACCCCGTGGCCCTCCACCTAGGGGCCTCTGACCCCAGCAAGCTACTCAGGGGTTCACATCTCTCCCTGGACTTGCAGTAGAGGCCCCAGGGTACCCTGTGGCCCTCCACCTAGGGGCCTCTGACCCCAGCAAGCTACCCAGGGGTCCAGCTCTCTCCCTGGACTTGCAATAGAGGCCCCAGGGTGCCCCCTTGCCCTCCACCCAGGGGCTACTGACCCCAGCAAGCTACACATGGCTCCACTTCTCTCCATTTACTTGTAGTAGAGGCCCTGGGCTGCCCTCTGGCCCTCCACCTAGGGGCATCTGACCCCAGCAAGCTACCCAGGGCTCCACCTCTCTCGCTGGACTTGCAGTAGAGGCCACAGGGTGCCCATTGGCCCTCCACCTAGGGGCCTCTGACCCCAGCAAACTACCCAGGGGTCCACCTCTCATCCTGGACCTGCAGTAGAGTCCCCAGGGTGCCCCATGGCCCTCCACCTAGGGCCCTCTGACCCCAGCAAGCTACATAGGGCTCAACTTCTCTCCCTGGACTTGCAGTAGAGGCCCCAGGGTGCCCCTTTGCCCTCCACCCAGGGGCTACTGACCCCAGCAAGCTACCCAGGGCTGCACCTCTCTCCCTGGACTTGCAGTAGAGGCCCCAGGGTACCCCGTAGCCCTCCACCTAGGGGCCTCTGACCCCAGCAAGCTACTCAGGGGTCCACATCTCTCCCTGGACTTGCAGTAGAAGCCCCAGGGTACCCCGTGGCCCTCCACCCAGGGGCTACTGACCCCAGCAAGCTACACAGGGCTCCACTTCTCTCCCTGGACTTGTAGTAGAGGCCGTGGGCTGCCCTCTGGCCCTCCACCTGGGGGCCTCTGACCCCAGCAAGCTACCCAGGGCTCCACCTCTCTCCCTGGACTTGCAGTAGAGGCCCCAGGGTACCCCGTGGCCCTCCACCTAGGGGCCTCTGACCCCAGCAAGCTACTCAGGGGTTCACATCTCTCCCTGGACTTGCAGTAGAGGCCCCAGGGTACCCTGTGGCCCTCCACCTAGGGGCCTCTGACCCCAGCAAGCTACCCAGGGGTCCAGCTCTCTCCCTGGACTTGCAATAGAGGCCCCAGGGTGCCCCCTTGCCCTCCTCCCAGGGGCTACTGACCCCAGCAAGCTACACAGGGCTCCACTTCTCTCCCTGGACTTGTAGTAGAGGCCCTGGGCTGCCCTCTGGCCCTTCACCTAGGGGCCTCTGACCCCAGCAAACTACCCAGGGGTCCACCTCTCTTCCTGGACTTGCAGTAGAGTCCCCAGGGTGCCCCATGGCCCTCCACCTAGGGCCCTCTGACCCCAGCAAGCTACCTAGGGCTCCACTTCTCTCCCTGGACTTGCAGTAGAGGCCCCAGGGTGCCCCCTTGCCCTCCACCCAGGGGCTACTGACCCCAGCAAGCTACCCAGGGCTACACCTCTCTCCCTGGACTTGCAGTAGAGGCCCCAGGGTACCCCGTGGCCCTCCACCTAGGGGCCTCTGACCCCAGCAAGCTACTCAGGGGTTCACATCTCTCCCTGGACTTGCAGTAGAGGCCCCAGGGTACCCTGTGGCCCTCCACCTAGGGGCCTCTGAACCCAGCAAGCTACCCAGGGGTCCAGCTCTCTCCCTGGACTTGCAATAGAGGCCCCAGGGTGCCCACTTGCCCTCCACCCAGGGGCTACTGACCCCAGCAAGCTACACATAGCTCCACTTCTCTCCATTTACTTGTAGTAGAGGCCCTGGGCTGCCCTCTGGCCCTCCACCTAGGGGCCTCTGACCCCAGCAAGCTACCCAGGGCTCCACCTCTCTCGCTGGACTTGCAGTAGAGGCCACAGGGTGCCCATTGGCCCTCCACCTAGGGGCCTCTGACCCCAGCAAACTACCCAGGGGTCCACCTCTCATCCTGGACTTGCAGTAGAGTCCCCAGGGTGCCCCATGGCCCTCCACCTAGGGCCCTCTGACCCCAGCAAGCTACATAGGGCTCCACTTCTCTCCCTGGACTTGCAGTAGAGGCCCCAGGGTGCCCCTTTGCCCTCCACCCAGGGGCTACTGACCCCAGCAAGCTACCCAGGGCTGCACCTCTCTCCCTGGACTTGCAGTAGAGGCCCCAGGGTACCCCGTAGCCCTCCACCTAGGGGCCTCTGACCCCAGCAAGCTACTCAGGGGTTTACATCTCTCCCTGGACTTGCAGTAGAAGCCCCAGGGTACCCCGTGGCCCTCCACCCAGGGGCTACTGACCCCAGCAAGCTACACAGGGCTCCACTTCTCTCCCTGGACTTGTAGTAGAGGCCGTGGGCTGCCCTCTGGCCCTCCACCTGGGGGCCTCTGACCCCAGCAAGCTACCCAGGGCTCCACCTCTCTCCCTGGACTTGCAGTAGAGGCCCCAGGGTGCCCCATGGCCCTCCACCTAGGGGCCTCTGACCCCAGCAAGCTACCCAGGGGTCCACCTCTCTCCCTGGACTTATAGGCGAGGCCCCAGGGTGCCCCTGGCCCTCCACCTAGGGGCCTCTGACCCCAGCAAACTACCCAGGGGTCCACCTCTCTTCCTGGACTTGCAGTAGAGTCCCCAGGGTGCCCCATGGCCCTCCACCTAGGGCCCTTTGACCCCAGCAAGCTACCCAGGGCTCCAACTCTCTCCCTGGACTTGCAGTATAGGCCCCAGGGTGGCCCCTGGTCCTCCACCTTGGGGCCTCTGACCCTAGCAAACTACACAGGGGTCGACCTCTCTCCCTGGACTAGCTGTAGAGACCCCAGGGTGCCCCGTGGCCCTTCACCTAGGGACCTCTGACCCCAGCAAGCTACCCTGGGGTCCACCTCTCTCCCTGGACATGCAGTAGAGGCCCCAAGGTGCCCCATGACCCTCCACCTAGGGGCCTCTGACCCCAGCAAGCTACCCAGGGCTGCACCTCTCTCCCTGGACTTGCAGTAGAGGCCCCAGGGTACCCCGTGGCCCTCCACCTAGGGGCCTCTGACCCCAGCAAGCTACTCAGGGGTTCACATCTCTCCCTGGACTTGCAGTAGATGCCCCAGGGTACCCTGTGGCCCTCCACCTAGGGGCCTCTGACCCCAGCAAGCTACCCAGGGGTCCAGCTCTCTCCCTGGACTTGCAATAGAGGCCCCAGGGTGCCCCCTTGCCCTCCACCCAGGGGCTACTGACCCCAGCAAGCTACACAGGGCTCCACTTCTCTCCCTGGACTTGTAGTAGAGGCCCTGGGCTGCCCTCTGGCCCTCCACCTAGGGGCCTCTGACCCCAGCAAGCTACCCAGGGCTCCACCTCTCTCGCTGGACTTGCAGTAGAGGCCCCAGGGTGCCCATTGGCCCTCCACCTAGGGGCCTCTGACCCCAGCAAACTACCCAGGGGTCCACCTCTCTTCCTGGACTTGCAGTAGAGTCCCCAGGGTGCCCCATGGCCCTCCACCTAGGGCCCTCTGACCCCAGCAAGCTACCTAGGGCTCCACTTCTCTCCCTGGACTTGCAGTAGAGGCCCCAGGGTGCCCCCTTGCCCTCCACCCAGGGGCTACTGACCCCAGCAAGCTACCCAGGGCTACACCTCTCTCCCTGGACTTGCAGTAGAGGCCCCAGGGTACCCCGTGGCCCTCCACCTAGGGGCCTCTGACCCCAGCAAGCTACTCAGGGGTTCACATCTCTCCCTGGACTTGCAGTAGAGGCCCCAGGGTACCCTGTGGCCCTCCACCTAGGGGCCTCTGAACCCAGCAAGCTACCCAGGGGTCCAGCTCTCTCCTTGGACTTGCAATAGAGGCCCCAGGGTGCCCACTTGCCCTCCACCCAGGGGCTACTGAACCCAGAAAGCTACCCAGGGGTCCACCTCTCTCCCTAGACTTTCAGACTAGGCCCCAGAGTGACCCTTGGCCCTCCACCTAGGGGCCTCAGACCCCAGCAAGCTGCCCAGGGGCCTGCCTATCTCCCTGGACTTGCAGTAGAGTCCCCAGGGTGCCCCCTGGCCCTCCACCTAGGGGCATCTGACACCAGCAAGCTACCCAGGTCTCCACCTATCTCCCTGGACTTGCAGTAGAGTCCCCAGGGTGCCCCATGGCCCTCCACGTAGGGCCCTCTGACCCCAGCAAGCTACCCAGGGGTCCACCTCTCTCCCTGGACTTGCAGTATAGGCCACAGGGTGCCCCCTTGCCCTCCACCTAGGGGCCTCTGACCCCAGAAGCTACCCAGGGCTCCACTTCTCTTCCTGGACTTGCAGTAGAGGCCCCAGGGTGCCCCCTTGCCCTCCACCCAGGGGCTACTGACCCCAGCAAGCTATCCAGGGCTCAACCTCTCTCCCTGGACTTGCAGTAGAGGCCCCAGGGTGCCCCCTGGCCCTCCACCTAGGGGCATCTGACACCAGCAAGCTACCCAGGGGTCCACCTATCTCCCTGGACTTGCAGTATAGGCCCCAGGGTGCCCTCTGGCCTTCCACCTAGGGGCCTCTGACCCTAGCAAACTACCGAGGGGTCTACCTCTCTCACTGGACTTGCTGTAGAGGCCCCAGGGTGCCCCTTGCCCTCCACCTAGGGGCCTCTGACCCTAGCAAGCTACCCTGGAGTACACCTCTCTCCCTGGACTTGCAGTAGAGGCCCCAGGGTGCCCCTTGGCCCTCCACCTAGGGGCCTCTGACCTCAGCAAGCTACCGAGGGGTCCACCTCTCTCCGTGGACTTGCAGTAGAGGCCCCAGGGTGCCCCGTGGCCCTCCACCTAGGGGCCTCTGAACCCAGCAAGCTACCCTGGGGTCCAGCTCTCTCCCTGGACTTGCAATAGAGGCCCCAGGGTGCCCCCTTGCCCTCCACCCAGGGGCTACTGACCCCAGCAAGCTACCCAGGGCTCCACCTCTCTCCCTGGACTTGTAGTAGAGGCCCTAGGCTGCCCTCTGGCCCTCCACCTAGGGGCCTCTGACCCCAGCAAGCTACCCAGGGCTTCACCTCTCTCCCTGGACTTGCAGTAGAGGCCCCAGGGTGCCCATTGGCCCTCCACCTAGGGGCCTCTGACCCCAGCAAGCTACCGAGGGGTCCACCTCTCTCCCTAGACTTGCAGTAGAGGCCCCAGGGTGACCCTTGGCCCTCCACCTAGGGGCCTCTGACCCAAGCAAGCTACCCAGGGTCCTACCTATCTCCCTGGACTTGCAGTAGAGTCCCCAGGGTGCCCCATGGCCCTCCACCTAGGGCCCTCTGAGCCCAGCAAGCTACCCAGGGGTCCAGCTCTCTCCCTGGACTTGCAATAGAGGCCCCAGGGTGCCCACTTGCCCTCCACACAGGGGCTACTGACCCCAGCAAGCTACACATGGCTCCACTTCTCTCCATTTACTTGTAGTAGAGGCCCTGGGCTGCCCTCTGGCCCTCCACCTAGGGGCCTCTGACCCCAGCAAGCTACCCAGGGCTTCACCTCTCTCGCTGGACTTGCAGTAGAGGCCACAGGGTGCCCATTGGCCCTCCACCTAGGGGCCTCTGACCCCAGCAAACTACCCAGGGGTCCACCTCTCATCCTGGACTTGCAGTAGAGTCCCCAAGGTGCCCCATGGCCCTCCACCTAGGGCCCTCTGACCCCAGCAAGCTACATAGGGCTCCACTTCTCTCCCTGGACTTGCAGTAGAGGCCCCAGGGTGCCCCTTTGCCCTCCACCCAGGGGCTACTGACCCCAGCAAGCTACCCAGGGCTGCACCTCTCTCCCTGGACTTGCAGTAGAGGCCCCAGGGTACCCCGTAGCCCTCCACCTAGGGGCCTCTGACCCCAGCAAGCTACTCAGGGGTCCACATCTCTCCCTGGACTTGCAGTAGAAGCCCCAGGGTACCCCGTGGCCCTCCACCCAGGGGCTACTGACCCCAGCAAGCTACACAGGGCTCCACTTCTCTCCCTGGACTTGTAGTAGAGGCCGTGGGCTGCCCTCTGGCCCTCCACCTGGGGGCCTCTGACCCCAGCAAGCTACCCAGGGCTCCACCTCTCTCCCTGGACTTGCAGTAGAGGCCCCAGGGTGCCCCATGGCCCTCCACCTAGGGGCCTCTGACCCCAGCAAGCTACCCAGGGGTCCACCTCTCTCCCTGGACTTATAGGCGAGGCCCCAGGGTGCCCCTGGCCCTCCACCTAGGGGCCTCTGACCCCAGCAAACTACCCAGGGGTCCACCTCTCTTCCTGGACTTGCAGTAGAGTCCCCAGGGTGCCCCATGGCCCTCCACCTAGGGCCTTTTGACCCCAGCAAGATACCCAGGGCTCCAACTCTCTCCCTGGACTTGCAGTATAGGCCCCAGGGTGCCCCCTGGTCCTCCACCTTGGGGCCTCTGACCCTAGCAAACTACACAGGGGTCGACCTCTCTCCCTGGACTTGCTGTAGAGACCCCAGGGTGCCCCGTGGCCCTTCACCTAGGGACCTCTGACCCCAGCAAGCTACCCTGGGGTCCACCTCTCTCCCTGGACATGCAGTAGAGGCCCCAAGGTGCCCCATGACCCTCCACCTAGGGGCCTCTGACCCCAGCAAGCTACCCAGGGCTGCACCTCTCTCCCTGGACTTGCAGTAGAGGCCCCAGGGTACCCCGTGGCCCTCCACCTAGGGGCCTCTGACCCCAGCAAGCTACTCAGGGGTTCACATCTCTCCCTGGACTTGCAGTAGATGCCCCAGGGTACCCTGTGGCCCTCCACCTAGGGGCCTCTGACCCCAGCAAGCTACCCAGGGGTCCAGCTCTCTCCCTGGACTTGCAATAGAGGCCCCAGGGTGCCCCCTTGCCCTCCAGCCAAGGGCTACTGACCCCAGCAAGCTACACAGGGCTCCACTTCTCTCCCTGGACTTGTAGTAGAGGCCCTGGGCTGCCCTCTGGCCCTCCACCTAGGGGCCTCTGACCCCAGCAAACTACCCAGGGGTCCACCTCTCTTCCTGGACTTGCAGTAGAGTCCCCAGGGTGCCCCATGGCCCTCCACCTAGGGCCCTCTGACCCCAGCAAGCTACCTAGGGCTCCACTTCTCTCCCTGGACTTGCAGTAGAGGCCCCAGGGTGCCCATTTGCCCTCCACCCAGGGGCTACTGACCCCAGCAAGCTACCCAGGGCTACACCTCTCTCCCTGGACTTGCAGTAGAGGCCCCAGGGTACCCCGTGGCCCTCCACCTAGGGGCCTCTGACCCCAGCAAGCTACTCAGGGGTTCACATCTCTCCCTGGACTTGCAGTAGAGGCCCCAGGGTACCCTGTGGCCCTCCACCTAGGGGCCTCTGAACCCAGCAAGCTACCCAGGGGTCCAGCTCTCTCCTTGGACTTGCAATAGAGGCCCCAGGGTGCCCACTTGCCCTCCACCCAGGGGCTACTGACCCCAGCAAGCTACACATGGCTCCACTTCTCTCCATTTACTTGTAGTAGAGGCCCTGGGCTGCCCTCTGGCCCTCCACCTAGGGGCCTCTGACCCCAGCAAGCTACCCAGTGCTCCACCTCTCTCGCTGGACTTGCAGTAGAGGCCACAGGGTGCCCATTGGCCCTCCACCTAGGGGCCTCTGACCCCAGCAAACTACCCAGGGGTCCACCTCTCATCCTGGACTTGCAGTAGAGTCCCCAGGGTGCCCCATGGCCCTCCACCTAGGGCCCTCTGACCCCAGCAAGCTACATAGGGCTCCACTTCTCTCCCTGGACTTGCAGTAGAGGCCCCAGGGTGCCCCTTTGCCCTCCATCCAGGGGCTACTGACCCCAGCAAGCTACCCAGGGCTGCACCTCTCTCCCTGGACTTGCAGTAGAGGCCCCAGGGTACCCCGTAGCCCTCCACCTAGGGGCCTCTGACCCCAGCAAGCTACATAGGGCTCCACTTCTCTCCCTGGACTTGCAGTAGAGGCCCCAGGGTGCCCCTTTGCCCTCCATCCAGGGGCTACTGACCCCAGCAAGCTACCCAGGGCTGCACCTCTCTCCCTGGACTTGCAGTAGAGGCCCCAGGGTACCCCGTAGCCCTCCACCTAGGGGCCTCTGACCCCAGCAAGCTACTCAGGGGTCCACATCTCTCCCTGGACTTGCAGTAGAAGCCCCAGGGTACCCCGTGGCCCTCCACCCAGGGGCTACTGACCCCAGCAAGCTACACAGGGCTCCACTTCTCTCCCTGGACTTGTAGTAGAGGCCGTGGGCTGCCCTCTGGCCCTCCACCTGGGGGCCTCTGACCCCAGCAAGCTACTCAGGGCTCCACCTCTCTCCCTGGACTTGCAGTAGAGGCCCTAGGGTGCCCCATGGCCCTCCACCTAGGGGCCTCTGACCCCAGCAAGCTACCCAGGGGTCCACCTCTCTTCCTGGACTTGCAGTAGAGTCCCCAGGGTGCCCCATGGCCCTCCACCTAGGGCCCTTTGACCCCAGCAAGCTACCCTGGGCTCCAACTCTCTCCCTGGACTTGCAGTATAGGCCCCAGGGTGCCCCCTGGGCCTCCACCTTGGGGCCTCTGACCCTAGCAAACTACACAGGGGTCGACCTCTCTCCCTGGACTTGCTGTAGAGGCCCCAGGGTGCCCCGTGGCCCTTCACCTAGGGACCTCTGACCCCAGCAAGCTACCCTGGGGTCCACCTCTCTCCCTGGACATGCAGTAGAGGCCCCAAGGTGCCCCATGACCCTCCACCTAGGGGCCTCTGACACCAGCAAGCTACAGAGGGGTCCACCTCTCTCCCTGGACTTACAGTAGAGGCCCCAGGGTGCCCCGTGGACCTCCCCCTAGGGGCCTCTGACACCAGCAAGCTTCCCAGTGGTCCACTTCTCTCCCTAGACTTGCAGTAGAGGCCCCAGGGTGACCCTTGGCCCTCCACCTAGGAGCCTCTGACCCCAGCAAGCTACCCAGGGTCCTACCTATCTCCCTGGACTTGCAGTAGACTCCCCAGGGTGCCCCATGGCCCTCCACCTAGGCCCCTCTGACCCCAGCAAGCTACCCAGGGCTCCAACTCTCTCCCTGGACTTGCAGTATAGGCCTCAGAGTGCCCCCTGGTCCTCCACCTAGGGGCCCCTGACCCAAGCAAGCTGCCCAGGGGTCCACCTCTCTCCCTAGACTTTCAGACTAGGCCCCAGGGTGCCCCTTGGCCCTCCACCTAGGGGCCTCTGAACCCAGAAAGCTACCCAGGGGTCCACCTCTCTCCCTAGACTTTCAGACTAGGCCCCAGGGTGACCCTTGGCCCTCCACCTAGGGGCCTCTGACCCCAGCAAGCTGCCCAGGGGCCTGCCTATTTCCCTGGACTTGCAGTAGACTCCCCATGGTGCCCCATGGCCCTCCACCTAGGGCCCTCTGACCCCAGCAAGCTACCCAGGGCTCCAACTCTCTCCCTGGACTTGCAGTATAGGCCTCAGGGTGCCCCCTGGTCCTCCACCTAGGGGCCCCTGACTCAAGCAAGCTGCCCAGGGGTCCACCTCTCTCCCTGGACTTGCAATAGAGGTCCCAGGGTGCCCCTTGGCCCTCCACCTAGGGGCCTCTGAACCCAGAAAGCTACCCAGGGGTCCACCTCTCTCCCTAGACTTTCAGACTAGGCCCCAGAGTGACCCTTGGCCCTCCACCTAGGGGCCTCTGACCCCAGCAAGCTGCCCAGGGGTCCACCTCTCTCCCTAGACTTTCAGACTAGGCCCCAGAGTGACCCTTGGCCCTCCACCTAGGGGCCTCTGACCCCAGCAAGCTGCCCAGGGGCCTGCCTATCTCCCTGGACTTGCAGTAGAGTCCCCAGGGTGCCCCCTGGCCCTCCACCTAGGGGCATCTGACACCAGCAAGCTACCCAGGGCTCCACCTATCTCCCTGGACTTGCAGTAGAGTCCCCAGGGTGCCCCATGGCCCTCCACGTAGGGCCCTCTGACCCCAGCAAGCTACCCAGGGGTCCACCTCTCTCCCTGGACTTGCAGTATAGGCCACAGGGTGCCCCCTTGCCCTCCACCTAGGGGCCTCTGACCCCAGAAGCTACCCAGGGCTCCACTTCTCTTCCTGGACTTGCAGTAGAGGCCCCAGGGTGCCCCCTTGCCCTCCACCCAGGGGCTACTGACCCCAGCAAGCTATCCAGGGCTCAACCTCTCTCCCTGGACTTGCAGTAGAGGCCCCAGGGTGCCCCCTGGCCCTCCACCTAGGGGCATCTGACACCAGCAAGCTACCCAGGGGTCCACCTATCTCCCTGGACTTGCAGTATAGGCCCCAGGGTGCCCTCTGGCCTTCCACCTAGGGGCCTCTGACCCTAGCAAACTACCGAGGGGTCTACCTCTCTCACTGGACTTGCTGTAGAGGCCCCAGGGTGCCCCTTGCCCTCCACCTAGGGGCCTCTGACCCTAGCAAGCTACCCTGGAGTACACCTCTCTCCCTGGACTTGCAGTAGAGGCCCCAGGGTGCCCCTTGGCCCTCCACCTAGGGGCCTCTGACCTCAGCAAGCTACCGAGGGGTCCACCTCTCTCCGTGGACTTGCAGTAGAGGCCCCAGGGTGCCCCGTGGCCCTCCACCTAGGGGCCTCTGAACCCAGCAAGCTACCCTGGGGTCCAGCTCTCTCCCTGGACTTGCAATAGAGGCCCCAGGGTGCCCCCTTGCCCTCCACCCAGGGGCTACTGACCCCAGCAAGCTACCCAGGGCTCCACCTCTCTCCCTGGACTTGTAGTAGAGGCCCTAGGCTGCCCTCTGGCCCTCCACCTAGGGGCCTCTGACCCCAGCAAGCTACCCAGGGCTTCACTTCTCTCCCTGGACTTGCAGTAGAGGCCCCAGGGTGCCCATTGGCCCTCCACCTAGGGGCCTCTGACCCCAGCAAGCTACCGAGGGGTCCACCTCTCTCCCTAGACTTGCAGTAGAGGCCCCAGGGTGACCCTTGGCCCTCCACCTAGGGGCCTCTGACCCAAGCAAGCTACCCAGGGTCCTACCTATCTCCCTGGACTTGCAGTAGAGTCCCCAGGGTGCCCCATGGCCCTCCACCTAGGGCCCTCTGAGCCCAGCAAGCTACCCAGGGGTCCAGCTCTCTCCCTGGACTTGCAATAGAGGCCCCAGGGTGCCCACTTGCCCTCCACACAGGGGCTACTGACCCCAGCAAGCTACACATGGCTCCACTTCTCTCCATTTACTTGTAGTAGAGGCCCTGGGCTGCCCTCTGGCCCTCCACCTAGGGGCCTCTGACCCCAGCAAGCTACCCAGGGCTTCACCTCTCTCGCTGGACTTGCAGTAGAGGCCACAGGGTGCCCATTGGCCCTCCACCTAGGGGCCTCTGACCCCAGCAAACTACCCAGGGGTCCACCTCTCATCCTGGACTTGCAGTAGAGTCCCCAAGGTGCCCCATGGCCCTCCACCTAGGGCCCTCTGACCCCAGCAAGCTACATAGGGCTCCACTTCTCTCCCTGGACTTGCAGTAGAGGCCCCAGGGTGCCCCTTTGCCCTCCACCCAGGGGCTACTGACCCCAGCAAGCTACCCAGGGCTGCACCTCTCTCCCTGGACTTGCAGTAGAGGCCCCAGGGTACCCCGTAGCCCTCCACCTAGGGGCCTCTGACCCCAGCAAGCTACTCAGGGGTCCACATCTCTCCCTGGACTTGCAGTAGAAGCCCCAGGGTACCCCGTGGCCCTCCACCCAGGGGCTACTGACCCCAGCAAGCTACACAGGGCTCCACCTCTCTCCCTGGACTTGCAGTAGAGGCCCCAGGGTGCCCCATGGCCCTCCACCTAGGGGCCTCTGACCCCAGCAAGCTACCCAGGGGTCCACCTCTCTCCCTGGACTTATAGGCGAGGCCCCAGGGTGCCCCTGGCCCTCCACCTAGGGGCCTCTGACCCCAGCAAACTACCCAGGGGTCCACCTCTCTTCCTGGACTTGCAGTAGAGTCCCCAGGGTGCCCCATGGCCCTCCACCTAGGGCCTTTTGACCCCAGCAAGATACCCAGGGCTCCAACTCTCTCCCTGGACTTGCAGTATAGGCCCCAGGGTGCCCCCTGGTCCTCCACCTTGGGGCCTCTGACCCTAGCAAACTACACAGGGGTCGACCTCTCTCCCTGGACTTGCTGTAGAGACCCCAGGGTGCCCCGTGGCCCTTCACCTAGGGACCTCTGACCCCAGCAAGCTACCCTGGGGTCCACCTCTCTCCCTGGACATGCAGTAGAGGCCCCAAGGTGCCCCATGACCCTCCACCTAGGGGCCTCTGACCCCAGCAAGCTACCCAGGGCTGCACCTCTCTCCCTGGACTTGCAGTAGAGGCCCCAGGGTACCCCGTGGCCCTCCACCTAGGGGCCTCTGACCCCAGCAAGCTACTCAGGGGTTCACATCTCTCCCTGGACTTGCAGTAGATGCCCCAGGGTACCCTGTGGCCCTCCACCTAGGGGCCTCTGACCCCAGCAAGCTACCCAGGGGTCCAGCTCTCTCCCTGGACTTGCAATAGAGGCCCCAGGGTGCCCCCTTGCCCTCCAGCCAAGGGCTACTGACCCCAGCAAGCTACACAGGGCTCCACTTCTCTCCCTGGACTTGTAGTAGAGGCCCTGGGCTGCCCTCTGGCCCTCCACCTAGGGGCCTCTGACCCCAGCAAACTACCCAGGGGTCCACCTCTCTTCCTGGACTTGCAGTAGAGTCCCCAGGGTGCCCCATGGCCCTCCACCTAGGGCCCTCTGACCCCAGCAAGCTACCTAGGGCTCCACTTCTCTCCCTGGACTTGCAGTAGAGGCCCCAGGGTGCCCATTTGCCCTCCACCCAGGGGCTACTGACCCCAGCAAGCTACCCAGGGCTACACCTCTCTCCCTGGACTTGCAGTAGAGGCCCCAGGGTACCCCGTGGCCCTCCACCTAGGGGCCTCTGACCCCAGCAAGCTACTCAGGGGTTCACATCTCTCCCTGGACTTGCAGTAGAGGCCCCAGGGTACCCTGTGGCCCTCCACCTAGGGGCCTCTGAACCCAGCAAGCTACCCAGGGGTCCAGCTCTCTCCTTGGACTTGCAATAGAGGCCCCAGGGTGCCCACTTGCCCTCCACCCAGGGGCTACTGACCCCAGCAAGCTACACATGGCTCCACTTCTCTCCATTTACTTGTAGTAGAGGCCCTGGGCTGCCCTCTGGCCCTCCACCTAGGGGCCTCTGACCCCAGCAAGCTACCCAGTGCTCCACCTCTCTCGCTGGACTTGCAGTAGAGGCCACAGGGTGCCCATTGGCCCTCCACCTAGGGGCCTCTGACCCCAGCAAACTACCCAGGGGTCCACCTCTCATCCTGGACTTGCAGTAGAGTCCCCAGGGTGCCCCATGGCCCTCCACCTAGGGCCCTCTGACCCCAGCAAGCTACATAGGGCTCCACTTCTCTCCCTGGACTTGCAGTAGAGGCCCCAGGGTGCCCCTTTGCCCTCCATCCAGGGGCTACTGACCCCAGCAAGCTACCCAGGGCTGCACCTCTCTCCCTGGACTTGCAGTAGAGGCCCCAGGGTACCCCGTAGCCCTCCACCTAGGGGCCTCTGACCCCAGCAAGCTACATAGGGCTCCACTTCTCTCCCTGGACTTGCAGTAGAGGCCCCAGGGTGCCCCTTTGCCCTCCATCCAGGGGCTACTGACCCCAGCAAGCTACCCAGGGCTGCACCTCTCTCCCTGGACTTGCAGTAGAGGCCCCAGGGTACCCCGTAGCCCTCCACCTAGGGGCCTCTGACCCCAGCAAGCTACTCAGGGGTCCACATCTCTCCCTGGACTTGCAGTAGAAGCCCCAGGGTACCCCGTGGCCCTCCACCCAGGGGCTACTGACCCCAGCAAGCTACACAGGGCTCCACTTCTCTCCCTGGACTTGTAGTAGAGGCCGTGGGCTGCCCCCTGGCCCTCCACCTGGGGGCCTCTGACCCCAGCAAGCTACTCAGGGCTCCACCTCTCTCCCTGGACTTGCAGTAGAGGCCCTAGGGTGCCCCATGGCCCTCCACCTAGGGGCCTCTGACCCCAGCAAGCTACCCAGGGGTCCACCTCTCTTCCTGGACTTGCAGTAGAGTCCCCAGGGTGCCCCATGGCCCTCCACCTAGGGCCCTTTGACCCCAGCAAGCTACCCTGGGCTCCAACTCTCTCCCTGGACTTGCAGTATAGGCCCCAGGGTGCCCCCTGGGCCTCCACCTTGGGGCCTCTGACCCTAGCAAACTACACAGGGGTCGACCTCTCTCCCTGGACTTGCTGTAGAGGCCCCAGGGTGCCCCGTGGCCCTTCACCTAGGGACCTCTGACCCCAGCAAGCTACCCTGGGGTCCACCTCTCTCCCTGGACATGCAGTAGAGGCCCCAAGGTGCCCCATGACCCTCCACCTAGGGGCCTCTGACACCAGCAAGCTACAGAGGGGTCCACCTCTCTCCCTGGACTTACAGTAGAGGCCCCAGGGTGCCCCGTGGACCTCCCCCTAGGGGCCTCTGACACCAGCAAGCTTCCCAGTGGTCCACTTCTCTCCCTAGACTTGCAGTAGAGGCCCCAGGGTGACCCTTGGCCCTCCACCTAGGAGCCTCTGACCCCAGCAAGCTACCCAGGGTCCTACCTATCTCCCTGGACTTGCAGTAGACTCCCCAGGGTGCCCCATGGCCCTCCACCTAGGGCCCTCTGACCCCAGCAAGCTACCCAGGGCTCCAACTCTCTCCCTGGACTTGCAGTATAGGCCTCAGAGTGCCCCCTGGTCCTCCACCTAGGGGCCCCTGACCCAAGCAAGCTGCCCAGGGGTCCACCTCTCTCCCTAGACTTTCAGACTAGGCCCCAGGGTGCCCCTTGGCCCTCCACCTAGGGGCCTCTGAACCCAGAAAGCTACCCAGGGGTCCACCTCTCTCCCTAGACTTTCAGACTAGGCCCCAGGGTGACCCTTGGCCCTCCACCTAGGGGCCTCTGACCCCAGCAAGCTGCCCAGGGGCCTGCCTATTTCCCTGGACTTGCAGTAGACTCCCCATGGTGCCCCATGGCCCTCCACCTAGGGCCCTCTGACCCCAGCAAGCTACCCAGGGCTCCAACTCTCTCCCTGGACTTGCAGTATAGGCCTCAGGGTGCCCCCTGGTCCTCCACCTAGGGGCCCCTGACTCAAGCAAGCTGCCCAGGGGTCCACCTCTCTCCCTGGACTTGCAATAGAGGTCCCAGGGTGCCCCTTGGCCCTCCACCTAGGGGCCTCTGAACCCAGAAAGCTACCCAGGGGTCCACCTCTCTCCCTAGACTTTCAGACTAGGCCCCAGAGTGACCCTTGGCCCTCCACCTAGGGGCCTCTGACCCCAGCAAGCTGCCCAGGGGTCCACCTCTCTCCCTAGACTTTCAGACTAGGCCCCAGAGTGACCCTTGGCCCTCCACCTAGGGGCCTCTGACCCCAGCAAGCTGCCCAGGGGCCTGCCTATCTCCCTGGACTTGCAGTAGAGTCCCCAGGGTGCCCCCTGGCCCTCCACCTAGGGGCATCTGACACCAGCAAGCTACCCAGGGCTCCACCTATCTCCCTGGACTTGCAGTAGAGTCCCCAGGGTGCCCCATGGCCCTCCACGTAGGGCCCTCTGACCCCAGCAAGCTACCCAGGGGTCCACCTCTCTCCCTGGACTTGCAGTATAGGCCACAGGGTGCCCCCTTGCCCTCCACCTAGGGGCCTCTGACCCCAGAAGCTACCCAGGGCTCCACTTCTCTTCCTGGACTTGCAGTAGAGGCCCCAGGGTGCCCCCTTGCCCTCCACCCAGGGGCTACTGACCCCAGCAAGCTATCCAGGGCTCAACCTCTCTCCCTGGACTTGCAGTAGAGGCCCCAGGGTGCCCCCTGGCCCTCCACCTAGGGGCATCTGACACCAGCAAGCTACCCAGGGGTCCACCTATCTCCCTGGACTTGCAGTATAGGCCCCAGGGTGCCCTCTGGCCTTCCACCTAGGGGCCTCTGACCCTAGCAAACTACCGAGGGGTCTACCTCTCTCACTGGACTTGCTGTAGAGGCCCCAGGGTGCCCCTTGCCCTCCACCTAGGGGCCTCTGACCCTAGCAAGCTACCCTGGAGTACACCTCTCTCCCTGGACTTGCAGTAGAGGCCCCAGGGTGCCCCTTGGCCCTCCACCTAGGGGCCTCTGACCTCAGCAAGCTACCGAGGGGTCCACCTCTCTCCGTGGACTTGCAGTAGAGGCCCCAGGGTGCCCCGTGGCCCTCCACCTAGGGGCCTCTGAACCCAGCAAGCTACCCTGGGGTCCAGCTCTCTCCCTGGACTTGCAATAGAGGCCCCAGGGTGCCCCCTTGCCCTCCACCCAGGGGCTACTGACCCCAGCAAGCTACCCAGGGCTCCACCTCTCTCCCTGGACTTGTAGTAGAGGCCCTAGGCTGCCCTCTGGCCCTCCACCTAGGGGCCTCTGACCCCAGCAAGCTACCCAGGGCTTCACTTCTCTCCCTGGACTTGCAGTAAAGGCCCCAGGGTGCCCCCTTGCCCTCCACCCAGGGACTACTGACCCCAGCAAGCTACCCAGGGCTGCACCTCTCTCCCTGGACTTGCAGTAGAGGCCCCAGGGTACCCCGTGGCCCTCCACCTAGGGGCCTCTGACCCCAGCAAGCTACTCAGGGGTTCACATCTCTCCCTGGACTTGCAGTAGAGGCCCCAGGGTACCCTGTGGCCCTCCACCTAGGGGCCTCTGACCCCAGCAAGCTACCCAGGGGTCCAGCTCTCTCCCTGGACTTGCAATAGAGGCCCCAGGGTGCCCCCTTGCCCTCCACCCAGGGGCTACTGACCCCAGCAAGCTACACATGGCTCCACTTCTCTCCATTTACTTGTAGTAGAGGCCCTGGGCTGCCCTCTGGCCCTCCACCTAGGGGCATCTGACCCCAGCAAGCTACCCAGGGCTCCACCTCTCTCGCTGGACTTGCAGTAGAGGCCACAGGGTGCCCATTGGCCCTCCACCTAGGGGCCTCTGACCCCAGCAAACTACCCAGGGGTCCACCTCTCATCCTGGACTTGCAGTAGAGTCCCCAGGGTGCCCCATGGCCCTCCACCTAGGGCCCTCTGACCCCAGCAAGCTACATAGGGCTCAACTTCTCTCCCTGGACTTGCAGTAGAGGCCCCAGGGTGCCCCTTTGCCCTCCACCCAGGGGCTACTGACCCCAGCAAGCTACCCAGGGCTGCACCTCTCTCCCTGGACTTGCAGTAGAGGCCCCAGGGTACCCCGTAGCCCTCCACCTAGGGGCCTCTGACCCCAGCAAGCTACTCAGGGGTCCACATCTCTCCCTGGACTTGCAGTAGAAGCCCCAGGGTACCCCGTGGCCCTCCACCCAGGGGCTACTGACCCCAGCAAGCTACACAGGGCTCCACTTCTCTCCCTGGACTTGTAGTAGAGGCCGTGGGCTGCCCTCTGGCCCTCCACCTGGGGGCCTCTGACCCCAGCAAGCTACCCAGGGCTCCACCTCTCTCCCTGGACTTGCAGTAGAGGCCCCAGGGTACCCCGTGGCCCTCCACCTAGGGGCCTCTGACCCCAGCAAGCTACTCAGGGGTTCACATCTCTCCCTGGACTTGCAGTAGAGGCCCCAGGGTACCCTGTGGCCCTCCACCTAGGGGCCTCTGACCCCAGCAAGCTACCCAGGGGTCCAGCTCTCTCCCTGGACTTGCAATAGAGGCCCCAGGGTGCCCCCTTGCCCTCCACCCAGGGGCTACTGACCCCAGCAAGCTACACAGGGCTCCACTTCTCTCCCTGGACTTGTAGTAGAGGCCCTGGGCTGCCCTCTGGCCCTTCACCTAGGGGCCTCTGACCCCAGCAAACTACCCAGGGGTCCACCTCTCTTCCTGGACTTGCAGTAGAGTCCCCAGGGTGCCCCATGGCCCTCCACCTAGGGCCCTCTGACCCCAGCAAGCTACCTAGGGCTCCACTTCTCTCCCTGGACTTGCAGTAGAGGCCCCAGGGTGCCCCCTTGCCCTCCACCCAGGGGCTACTGACCCCAGCAAGCTACCCAGGGCTACACCTCTCTCCCTGGACTTGCAGTAGAGGCCCCAGGGTACCCCGTGGCCCTCCACCTAGGGGCCTCTGACCCCAGCAAGCTACTCAGGGGTTCACATCTCTCCCTGGACTTGCAGTAGAGGCCCCAGGGTACCCTGTGGCCCTCCACCTAGGGGCCTCTGAACCCAGCAAGCTACCCAGGGGTCCAGCTCTCTCCCTGGACTTGCAATAGAGGCCCCAGGGTGCCCACTTGCCCTCCACCCAGGGGCTACTGACCCCAGCAAGCTACACATAGCTCCACTTCTCTCCATTTACTTGTAGTAGAGGCCCTGGGCTGCCCTCTGGCCCTCCACCTAGGGGCCTCTGACCCCAGCAAGCTACCCAGGGCTCCACCTCTCTCGCTGGACTTGCAGTAGAGGCCACAGGGTGCCCATTGGCCCTCCACCTAGGGGCCTCTGACCCCAGCAAACTACCCAGGGGTCCACCTCTCATCCTGGACTTGCAGTAGAGTCCCCAGGGTGCCCCATGGCCCTCCACCTAGGGCCCTCTGACCCCAGCAAGCTACATAGGGCTCCACTTCTCTCCCTGGACTTGCAGTAGAGGCCCCAGGGTGCCCCTTTGCCCTCCACCCAGGGGCTACTGACCCCAGCAAGCTACCCAGGGCTGCACCTCTCTCCCTGGACTTGCAGTAGAGGCCCCAGGGTACCCCGTAGCCCTCCACCTAGGGGCCTCTGACCCCAGCAAGCTACTCAGGGGTCCACATCTCTCCCTGGACTTGCAGTAGAAGCCCCAGGGTACCCCGTGGCCCTCCACCCAGGGGCTACTGACCCCAGCAAGCTACACAGGGCTCCACTTCTCTCCCTGGACTTGTAGTAGAGGCCGTGGGCTGCCCTCTGGCCCTCCACCTGGGGGCCTCTGACCCCAG
Organism: Danio rerio; assembly: GCF_052040795.2. Classification (NCBI taxonomy): domain Eukaryota; kingdom Metazoa; phylum Chordata; class Actinopteri; order Cypriniformes; family Danionidae; genus Danio; species Danio rerio. The sequence continues at coordinate 18,859,178 of NC_141030.1, forward strand.
CAAGCTACCCAGGGCTCCACCTCTCTCCCTGGACTTGCAGTAGAGGCCCCAGGGTGCCCCATGGCCCTCCACCTAGGGGCCTCTGACCCCAGCAAGCTACCCAGGGGTCCACCTCTCTCCCTGGACTTATAGGCGAGGCCCCAGGGTGCCCCTGGCCCTCCACCTAGGGGCCTCTGACCCCAGCAAACTACCCAGGGGTCCACCTCTCTTCCTGGACTTGCAGTAGAGTCCCCAGGGTGCCCCATGGCCCTCCACCTAGGGCCCTTTGACCCCAGCAAGCTACCCAGGGCTCCAACTCTCTCCCTGGACTTGCAGTATAGGCCCCAGGGTGCCCCCTGGTCCTCCACCTTGGGGCCTCTGACCCTAGCAAACTACACAGGGGTCGACCTCTCTCCCTGGACTTGCTGTAGAGACCCCAGGGTGCCCCGTGGCCCTTCACCTAGGGACCTCTGACCCCAGCAAGCTACCCTGGGGTCCACCTCTCTCCCTGGACATGCAGAAGAGGCCCCAAGGTGCCCCATGACCCTCCACCTAGGGGCCTCTGACCCCAGCAAGCTACCCAGGGCTGCACCTCTCTCCCTGGACTTGCAGTAGAGGCCCCAGGGTACCCCGTGGCCCTCCACCTAGGGGCCTCTGACCCCAGCAAGCTACTCAGGGGTTCACATCTCTCCCTGGACTTGCAGTAGATGCCCCAGGGTACCCTGTGGCCCTCCACCTAGGGGCCTCTGACCCCAGCAAGCTACCCAGGGGTCCAGCTCTCTCCCTGGACTTGCAATAGAGGCCCCAGGGTGCCCCCTTGCCCTCCACCCAGGGGCTACTGACCCCAGCAAGCTACACAGGGCTCCACTTCTCTCCCTGGACTTGTAGTAGAGGCCCTGGGCTGCCCTCTGGCCCTCCACCTAGGGGCCTCTGACCCCAGCAAGCTACCCAGGGCTCCACCTCTCTCGCTGGACTTGCAGTAGAGGCCCCAGGGTGCCCATTGGCCCTCCACCTAGGGGCCTCTGACCCCAGCAAACTACCCAGGGGTCCACCTCTCTTCCTGGACTTGCAGTAGAGTCCCCAGGGTGCCCCATGGCCCTCCACCTAGGGCCCTCTGACCCCAGCAAGCTACCTAGGGCTCCACTTCTCTCCCTGGACTTGCAGTAGAGGCCCCAGGGTGCCCCCTTGCCCTCCACCCAGGGGCTACTGACCCCAGCAAGCTACCCAGGGCTACACCTCTCTCCCTGGACTTGCAGTAGAGGCCCCAGGGTACCCCGTGGCCCTCCACCTAGGGGCCTCTGACCCCAGCAAGCTACTCAGGGGTTCACATCTCTCCCTGGACTTGCAGTAGAGGCCCCAGGGTACCCTGTGGCCCTCCACCTAGGGGCCTCTGAACCCAGCAAGCTACCCAGGGGTCCAGCTCTCTCCTTGGACTTGCAGGAGAGGCCCCAGGGTGCCCACTTGCCCTCCACCCAGGGGCTACTGACCCCAGCAAGCTACACATGGCTCCACTTCTCTCCATTTACTTGTACTAGAGGCCCTGGGCTGCCCTCTGGCCCTCCACCTAGGGGCCTCTGACCCCAGCAAGCTACCCAGGGCTCCACCTCTCTCGCTGGACTTGCAGTAGAGGCCACAGGGTGCCCATTGGCCCTCCACCTAGGGGCCTCTGACCCCAGCAAACTACCCAGGGGTCCACCTCTCATCCTGGACTTGCAGTAGAGTCCCCAGGGTGCCCCATGGCCCTCCACCTAGGGCCCTCTGACCCCAGCAAGCTACATAGGGCTCCACTTCTCTCCCTGGACTTGCAGTAGAGGCCCCAGGGTGCCCCTTTGCCCTCCGTCCAGGAGCTACTGACCCCAGCAAGCTACCCAGGGCTGCACCTCTCTCCCTGGACTTGCAGTAGAGGCCCCAGGGTACCCCGTAGCCCTCCACCTAGGGGCCTCTGACCCCAGCAAGCTACTCAGGGGTCCACATCTCTCCCTGGACTTGCAGTAGAAGCCCCAGGGTACCCCGTGGACCTCCACCCAGGGGCTACTGACCCCAGCAAGCTACACAGGGCTCCACTTCTCTCCCTGGACTTGTAGTAGAGGCCGTGGGCTGCCCTCTGGCCCTCCACCTGGGGGCCTCTGACCCCAGCAAGCTACTCAGGGCTCCACCTCTCTCCCTGGACTTGCAGTAGAGGCCCCAGGGTGCCCCATGGCCCTCCACCTAGGGGCCTCTGACCCCAGCAAGCTACCCAGGGGTCCACCTCTCTTCCTGGACTTGCAGTAGAGTCCCCAGGGTGCCCCATGGCCCTCCACCTAGGGCCCTCTGACCCCAGCAAGCTACCCAGGGCTCCAACTCTCTCCCTGGACTTGCAGTATAGGCCTCAGAGTGCCCCCTGGTCCTCCACCTAGGGGCCCCTGACCCAAGCAAGCTGCCCAGGGGTCCACCTCTCTCCCTAGACTTTCAGACTAGGCCCCAGGGTGCCCTTTGGCCCTCCACCTAGGGGCCTCTGAACCCAGAAAGCTACCCAGGGGTCCACCTCTCTCCCTAGACTTTCAGACTAGGCCCCAGGGTGACCCTTGGCCCTCCACCTAGGGGCCTCTGACCCCAGCAAGCTGCCCAGGGGCCTGCCTATTTCCCTGGACTTGCAGTAGACTCCCCATGGTGCCCCATGGCCCTCCACCTAGGGCCCTCTGACCCCAGCAAGCTACCCAGGGCTCCAACTCTCTCCCTGGACTTGCAGTATAGGCCTCAGGGTGCCCCCTGGTCCTCCACCTAGGGGCCCCTGACTCAAGCAAGCTGCCCAGGGGTCCACCTCTCTCCCTGGACTTGCAATAGAGGCCCCAGGGTGCCCCTTGGCCCTCCACCTAGGGGCCTCTGAACCCAGAAAGCTACCCAGGGGTCCACCTCTCTCCCTAGACTTTCAGACTAGGCCCCAGAGTGACCCTTGGCCCTCCACCTAGGGGCCTCTGACCCCAGCAAGCTGCCCAGGGGCCTGCCTATCTCCCTGGACTTGCAGTAGAGTCCCCAGGGTGCCCCCTGGCCCTCCACCTAGGGGCATCTGACACCAGCAAGCTACCCAGGGCTCCACCTATCTCCCTGGACTTGCAGTAGAGTCCCCAGGGTGCCCCATGGCCCTCCACGTAGGGCCCTCTGACCCCAGCAAGCTACCCAGGGGTCCACCTCTCTCCCTGGACTTGCAGTATAGGCCACAGGGTGCCCCCTTGCCCTCCACCTAGGGGCCTCTGACCCCAGAAGCTACCCAGGGCTTCACTTCTCTTCCTGGACTTGCAGTAGAGGCCCCAGGGTGCCCCCTTGCCCTCCACCCAGGGGCTACTGACCCCAGCAAGCTACCCAGGGGTCCACCTATCTCCCTGGACTTGCAGTATAGGCCCCAGGGTGCCCTCTGGCCTTCCACCTAGGGGCCTCTGACCCTAGCAAACTACCGAGGGGTCTACCTCTCTCACTGGACTTGCTGTAGAGGCCCCAGGGTGCCCCTTGCCCTCCACCTAGGGGCCTCTGACCCTAGCAAGCTACCCTGGAGTACACCTCTCTCCCTGGACTTGCAGTAGAGGCCCCAGGGTGCCCCCTTGCCCTCCACCCAGGGGCTACTGACCCCAGCAAGCTATCCAGGGCTCAACCTCTCTCCCTGGACTTGCAGTAGAGGCCCCAGGGTGCCCCCTGGCCCTCCACCTAGGGGCATCTGACACCAGCAAGCTACCCAGGGGTCCACCTATCTCCCTGGACTTGCAGTATAGGCCCCAGGGTGCCCTCTGGCCTTCCACCTAGGGGCCTCTGACCCTAGCAAACTACCGAGGGGTCTACCTCTCTCACTGGACTTGCTGTAGAGGCCCCAGGGTGCCCCTTGCCCTCCACCTAGGGGCCTCTGACCCTAGCAAGCTACCCTGGAGTACACCTCTCTCCCTGGACTTGCAGTAGAGGCCCCAGGGTGCCCCTTGGCCCTCCACCTAGGGGCCTCTGACCTCAGCAAGCTACCGAGGGGTCCACCTCTCTCCGTGGACTTGCAGTAGAGGCCCCAGGGTGCCCCGTGGCCCTCCACCTAGGGGCCTCTGAACCCAGCAAGCTACCCTGGGTTCCAGCTCTCTCCCTGGACTTGCAATAGAGGCCCCAGGGTGCCCCCTTGCCCTCCACCCAGGGGCTACTGACCCCAGCAAGCTACCCAGGGCTCCACCTCTCTCCCTGGACTTGTAGTAGAGGCCCTAGGCTGCCCTCTGGCCCTCCACCTAGGGGCCTCTGACCCCAGCAAGCTACCCAGGGCTTCACCTCTCTCCCTGGACTTGCAGTAGAGGCCCCAGGGTGCCCATTGGCCCTCCACCTAGGGGCCTCTGACCCCAGCAAGCTACCGAGGGGTCCACCTCTCTCCCTAGACTTGCAGTAGAGGCCCCAGGGTGACCCTTGGCCCTCCACCTAGGGGCCTCTGACCCAAGCAAGCTACCCAGGGTCCTACCTATCTCCCTGGACTTGCAGTAGAGTCCCCAGGGTGCCCCATGGCCCTCCACCTAGGGCCCTCTGAGCCCAGCAAGCTACCCAGGGCTAAAACTCTCTCCCTGGACTTGCAGTATAGGCCTCAGGGTGCCCCCTGGTCCTCCACCTAGGGGCCACCGACCCAAGCAAGCTGCCCAGGGGTCCACCTCTCTCCCTGGTTTTGCAATAGAGGCCCCAGGGTGCCCCCTTGCCCTCCACCCAAGGGCTACTGACCCCAGCAAGCTACCCTGGGCTCCACCTCTCTCCCTGGACTTGTAGTAGAGGCCCTAGGCTGCCCTCTGGCCCTCCACCTAGGGGCCTTTGACCCCAGCAAGCTACCCAGGGCTCCACCTCTCTCCCTGGACTTGCAGTAGAGGCCCCAGGATACCCATTGGCCCTCTACCTAGGGGCCTCTGACCCCAGCAAGCTACCCAGGGGTCTACCTCTCTCCCTGGACTTGCAGTATAGGCCCCAGGGTGCCCCCTGGCCCTCCACCTAGGGGCATCTTTACCCAGCAAGCTACCCAGGGGTTCACCTCTCTCCCTGGACTTGCAGTATCGGTCCCAGGGTGCCCCCTGGCACTCCACCTAGGGGCATCTGACACCAGCAAGCTACCCAAGGGTCCACCTATCTCCCTGGACTTGCAGTATAGGCCCCAGGGTGCCCTCTGGCCCTCCACCTAGGGGCCTCTGACCCTAGCAAACTACCCAGGGGTCCACCTCTCTCCCTGGACTTGCTGTAGAGGCCCCAGGGTGACCCTTGGCCCGCCACCTAGGGGCTTCTGACCCCAGCAAGCTGCCCAGGGGCCTGCCTATCTCCCTGGACTTGCAGTAGAGTCCCCAGGGTGCCCCATGGCCCTCCACGTAGGGCCCTCTGACCCCAGCAAGCTACCCAGGGGTCCACCTCTCTCCCTGGACTTGCAGTATAGGCCACAGGGTGCCCCCTTGCCCTCCACCTAGGGGCCTCTGACCCCAGAAGCTACCCAGGGCTCCACTTCTCTACCTGGACTTGCAGTAGAGGCCCCAGGGTGCCCCCTTGCCCTCCACCCAGGGGCTACTGACCCCAGCAAGCTACCCAGGGCTCCACCTCTCTCCCTGGACTTGCAGTATAGGCCCCAGGGTGCTCCCTGGTCCTCCACCTAGGGGCCTCTAACCCTAGCAAACTTCACAGGGGTCCACCTCTCTCCCTGGACTTGCAGTAGAGCCCCCAGGGTGCCCCATGGCCCTCCACCTAGGGCCCTCTAACCCCAGCAAGCTACCCAGGGGTCCACCTCTTTCCCTGGACTTGCAATAGAGGCCCCAGAGTGCCCCGTGACCCTCCACCTAGGGGCCTCTGACCCCAGCAAGCTACCCAGGGGTCCACCTCTCTCCCTGGACTTGTAGTAGAGGCCCTAGGCTGCCCTCTGGCCCTCCACCTAGGGGCCTCTGACCCCAGCAAGCTACCCAGGGCTCCACCTCTCTCCCTGGATTTGCAGTAGAGGCCCCAGTGTGCCGATTGGCCCTCCACCTAGAGGTCTCTGACCCCAGCAAGCTACCGAGGGGTCCACCTCTCTCCTTGGACTTGCAGTATAGGCCCCAGGGTGCCCCCTGGCCCTCCACCTAGGGGCTTCTGACCCCAGCAAGCTACCCAGGGGTCCACCTCTCTCCCTGGACTTGCAGTATACGACCCAGGGTGCCCCCTTGTCCTCCACCCAAGGGCTACTGACCCCAGCAAGCTACCCTGGGCTCCACCTCTTTCCCTGGACTTGTAGTGGAGGCCCTAGGCTGCCCTCTGGTCCTCCACCTAGGGGCCTCTGACCCCAGCAAGCTAACCAGGGCTCCACCTCTCTCCCTGGACTTGCAGTAGAGGCCCCAGGGTGCCCATTGGTCCTCCACCTAGGGGTCTCTGACCCCAGCCAGCTACCCAAGGGTCCGCCTCTGACCCCAGCAAGCTGCCCAGGGGCCTGACTATCTCCCTGGACTTGCAGTAGAGTCCCCAGGGTGCCCCATGGCCCTCCACCTAGGGGCCTCTGACCCAAGCAAGCTACCCAGGGGTCCACATCTCTCCCTGGACTTGCAACAGAGGCCCCAGGGTGCCCCGTGACCCTCAACCTAGGGGCCTCTGACCCCAGCAAGCTACCCAGGAGTCCACATCTCTCCCTGGACTTGCAGTAGACACCCTTGGGTGCCCCCTGGCCCTCCACCTAGGGGCCTTTGACCCCAGCAAGCTACCCAGGGGTCCACCTCTCTCCATGGACTTATAGTAGAGGCCCAAGGGTGCCCCCTGGCCCTCCACCTAGGGGCCTCTGAGTCCAGAAAGCTACCCAGGGGTCCACATCTCTCCCTGGACTTGCAGTAGAGGCCCCAGGGTACCCAGTGGCCCTCCACCTAGGGCCCTCTGACCCCAGCAAGCTACCTAGGGCTCCACTTCTCTCCCTGGACTTGCAGTAGAGACCCCATGGTGCCCCCTTGCCCTCCACCCAGGGGCTACTGACCCCAGCAAGCTACCCAGGGCTCCACCTCTCTCCCTGCACTTGCAGTAGAGGCCCCAGGGTACCCTGTGGCCCTCCACCTAGGGACCTTTGACCCCATTAAGCTACTCAGGGGTCCACATCTCTCCCTGGACTTGCAGTAGAGGCCCCAGGGTACCCCGTGGCCCTCCACCTAGGGGCCTCTGAACCCAGCAAGCTACCCAGGGGTCCAGCTCTCTCCCTGGACTTGCAATAGAGGCCCCAGGGTGCCCCGTGACCCTCAACCTAGGGGCCTCTGACCCCAGAAGCTACCCAGGGCTCCACTTCTCTCCTTGGACTTGCAGTAGAGGCCCCAGGGTGCCCCCTTGCCCTCCACCCAGGGGCTACTGACCCCAGCAAGCTACCCAGGGCTCCACCTCTCTCCCTGGACTTGCAGTATAGGCCCCAGGGTGCTCCCTGGTCCTCCACCTAGGGGCCTCTGACCCTAGCAAACTTCACAGGGGTCCACCTCTTCCCCTGGACTTGCTGTAGAGGCCCCAGGGTGCCCCGTGGTCCTCCACCTAGGGGCCTCTGACCCCAGCAAGCTACCCTGGGGTCCACCTCTCTCCCTGGACTTGCAGTAGAGCCCCCAGGGAGCCCCATGGCCCTCCACCTAGGGCCCTCTGACCCCAGCAAGCTACCCAGGGGTCCACCTCTTTCCCTGAACTTGCAATAGAGGCCCCAGAAAGCCCCGTGACCCTCCACCTAGGGGCCTCTGACCCCAGCAAGCTACCCAGGGGTCCACCTCTCTCCCTGGACTTGTAGTAGAGGCCCTAGGCTGCCCTCTGGCCCTCCACCTAGGGGCCTCTGACCCCAGCAAGCTACCCAGGGCTCCACCTCTCTCACTGGATTTGCAGTAGAGGCCCCAGTGTGCCGATTGGCCCTCCACCTAGAGGTCTCTGACCCCAGCAAGCTACCGAGGGGTCCACCTCTCTCCCTGGACTTGCAATAGAGGCCCCAGGGTGCCCCGTGACACTCCACCTAGGGGCCTCTGACCCCAGCAAGCTACCCAGGGGTCCACCTCTCTCCTTGGACTTGCAGTATAGGCCCCAGGGTGCCCCCTGGCCCTCCACCTAGGGGCTTCTGACCCCAGCAAGCTACCCAGGGGTCCACCTCTCTCCCTGGACTTGCAGTATAGGACCCAGGGTGCACCTTGGCCCTCCACCTAGGGGCATCTGACACCAGCAAGCTAGCCAGGGGTCCACCTCTCTCCCTGGACTTGCAGTAGAGGCCCGAGGGTGCCCTCTGGCCTTCCACCTAGGGGCTTCTGACCCTAGCAAACTACCCAGGGGTCCACCTCTCTCCCTGGACTTGCTGTAGAGGCCCCAGGGTGCCCCTTGCCCTCCACCTAGGGGCCTCTGACCCCAGCAAGCTACCCTTGAGTCCACCTCTCTCCCTGGACTTGCAGTAGAGGCCCCAGGGTGCCCCTTGGCCCTCCACCTAGGGGCCTCTGACCCCAGCAAGCTACCGAGGGGTCCACCTCTCTCCGTGGACTTGCAGTAGAGGCCCCAGGGTACCCCGTGGCAATCCACCTAGGGACCTTTGACCCCAGCAAGCTACTCAGGGGTCCACATCTCTCCCTGGACTAGCAGTAGAGGCCCCAGGGTACCCCGTGGCCCTCCACCTAGGGGCCTCTAAACCCAGCAAGCTACCCAGGGGTCCAGCTCTCTCCATGGACTTGCAATAGAGGCCCCAGGGTGCCCCCTTGCCCTCCACCCAGGGGCTACTGGCCCCAGCAAGCTACACAGGGCTCCACTTCTCTCCCTGGACTTGTAGTAGATGCCCTGGGCTGCCCTCTGGCCCTCCACCTAGGGGCCTCTGACCCCAGCAAGCTACCCTTTGCTCCACCTCTCTCCCTGGACTTGCAGTAGAGGCCCCAGGGTGACCATTGGCCCTCCACCTAGGGGCCTCTGACCCCAGCAAGCTACCCAGGGGTCCACCTCTCTCCCTGGACTTATAGGCGAGGCCCCAGGGTGCCCCCTGGCCCTTCACCTAGGGCCCTCTGACCCCAGCAAGCTACCCAGGGCACCAACTCTCTCCCTGGACTTGCAGTATAGGCCCCAGGGTGCTCCCTGGTCCTCCACCTAGGGGCCTTTGACCTTAGCAAACTTCACAGGGGTCCACCTCTCTCCCTGGACTTGCTGTAGAGGCCCCAGGGTGCCCCGTGGCCCTCCACCTAGGGGCCTCTGACCCCAGCAAGCTACCCTGGGGTCCACCTCTCTCCCTGGACTTGCGGTAGAGGCCCCAGGGTGCCCAGTGGCCCTCCCCCTAGGGGCCTCTGACACCAGCAAGCTTCCCAGTGGTCCACCTCTCTGCCTAGACTTGCAGTAGAGGCCCCAGGGTTTCCCTTGGCCCTCCACCTAGGGGCTTCTGACCCCAGCAAGCTACCCAGGGTCCTACCTATCTCCCTGGACTTGCAGTAGAGTCCCCAGGGTGCCCCATGGCCCTCCACCTAGGGACCTCTGACCCCAGCAAGCTACCCAGGGCTCCAACTCTCTCCCTGGACTTGCAGTATAGGCCTCAGGGTGCCCCCTGGTCCTCCACCTAGGGGCCCCTGACACAAGCAAGCTGCCCAGGGGTCCACCTCTCTCCCTGGACTTGCAATAGAGGCCCCAGGGTGCCCCTTGGCCATCCACCTAGGGGCTTCTGACCCCAGAAAGCTACCCAGGGGTCCGCCTCTCTCTCTAGACTTGAAGACTAGGCCGCAGGGTGACCCTTGGCCCTCCACCTAGGGGCCTCTGACCCCAGCAAACTGCCCAGGGGCCTGCCTATCTCCCTGGACTTGCAGTAGAGTCCCCAGGGTGCCCCATGGCCCTCCACGTAGGGCCCTCTGACCCCAGCAAGCTACCCAGGGGTCCACATCTCTCCCTGGACTTATAGTAGAGGCCCCAGGGTGCCCCCTGGCCCTCCACCTAGGGGCCTCTGAGTCCAGCAAGCTACCCAGGGGTCCACATCTCTCCCTGGACTTGCAGTAGAGGCCCCAGGGTACCCAGTGGCCCTCCACCTAGGGGCCTCTGAACCCAGCAAGCTACCCAGGGATCCAGCACTCTCCCTGGACTTGCAATAGAGGCCCCAGGGTGCCCCCTTGCCCTCCACCCAAGGGCTACTGACCCCAGCAAGCTACCCTGGGCTCCACCTATCTCCCTGGACTTGTAGTGGAGACCCTAGGCTGCCCTCTGGTCCTCCACCTAGGGGCCTCTGACCCTAGCAAGCTAACCAGGGCTCCACCTCTCTCCCTGGACTTGCACTAGAGGCCCCAGGGTGCCCATTGGTCCTCCACCTAGGGGTCTCTGACCCCAGCCAGCTACCCAAGGGTCCGCCTCTGACCCCAGCAAGCTGCCCAGGGGCCTGACTATCTCCCTGGACTTGCAGTAGAGTCCCCAGGGTGCCCCATGGCCCTCCACCTAGGGGCCTCTGACCCAAGCAAGCAACCCAGGGGTCCACATCTCTCCCTGGACTTGCAACAGAGGCCCCAGGGTGCCCCATGACCCTCCACCTAGGGGCCTCTGACCCCAGCAAGCTACCCAGGGGTCCACCTCTCTCCATGGACTTATAGTAGAGGCCCCAGGGTGCCCCCTGGCCCTCCACCTACGGGCCTCTGAGTCCAGCAAGCTACCCAGGGGTCCACATCTCTCCCTGGACTTGCAGTAGAGGCCCCAGGGTACCCAGTGGCCCTCCACCTAGGGGCATCTGATCCCAGCAAGCTACCCAGGGGTCCAGCTCTCTCCCTGGACTTGCAATAGAGGCCCCAGGGTGCCCCCTTGCCCTCCACCCAAGGGCTACTGACCCCAGCAAGCTACCCTGGGCTCCACATCTCTCCCTGGACTTGTAGTAGAGGCCCTAGGATGCCCTCTGGTCCTCCACCTAGGGCCCTCTGACCCCAGCAAGCTAACTAGGGCTCCACTTCTCTCCCTGGACTTGCAGTAGAGACCCCAGGGTGCCCCCTTGCCCTCCACCCAGGGGCTACTGAACCCAGCAAGCTACCCAGGGCTCCACCTCTCTCCCTGCACTTGCAGTAGAGCCCCCAGGGTACCCCGTGGCCCTCCACCCAGGGGCTACTGACCCCAGCAAGCTACACAGGGCTCCACTTCTCTCCCTGGACTTGTAGTAGAGGCCCCAGCGTGCCCCTTGGCCCTCCACCTAAGGGCCTCTGACCCCACAAAGCTACCCAGGGGTCCACCTCTCTCCCTAGACTTGCAGACTAGGCCCCAGGGTGACCCTTGGCCCTCCACCTAGGGGCCTCTGACCCCAGCAAGCTGCCCAGGGGCCTGCCTATCTCCCTGGACTTGCAGTAGAGTCCCCAGGGTGCCCCATGGCCCTCCACCTACGGCCCTCTGACCCCAGCAAGCTACCCAGGGGTCCACATCTCTCCCTGGACTTGCAACAGAGGCCCCAGGGTGCCCCGTGACCCTCCACCTAGGGGCCTCTGACCCCAGCAAGTTACCCAGGAGTCCACATCTCTCCCTGGACTTGCAGTAGACACCCCTGGGTGCCACCTGGCCCTCCACCTAGGGGCCTTTGACCCCAGCAAGCTACCCAGGGGTCCACCTCTCTCCATGGACTTATAGTAGAGGCCCCAGGGTGCCCCCTGGCCCTCCACCTGGGGGCCTCTGACCCCAGCAAGCTACCCAGGGTCCTACCTATCTCCCTGGACTTGCAGTAGAGGCCCCAGGGTACCCAGTGGCCCTCCACCTAGGGGCCTCTGAACCCAGCAAGCTACCCAGGGGTCCAGCTTTCTCCCTGGACTTGCAATAGAGGCCGCAGGGTGCCCCCTTGCCCTCCACCCAAGGGCTACTGACCCCAGCAAGCTACCCTGGGCTCCACATCTCTCCCTGGACTTGTAGTAGAGGCCCTAGGCTGCCCTCTGGTCCTCCACCTAGGGGCCTCTGACCCCAGCAAGCTAACCAGGGCTCCACCTCTCTCCCTGGACTTGCAGTAGAGGCCCCAGGGTGCCCATTGGCCCTCCACCTAGGGGTCTCTGACCCCAGCAAGCTACCCAAGGGTCCGCCTCTGACCCCAGCAAGCTGCCCAGGGGCCTGCCTATCTCCCTGGACTTGCAGTAGAGTCCCCAGGGAGCCCCATGGCCCTCCACCTAGGGCCCTCTGACCCCAGCAAGCTACCTAGGGCTTCAATTCTCTCCCTGGACTTGCAGTAGAGGCCCCAGGGTACCCCGTGGCCCTCCACCTAGGGGCCCCTGACCCCAGCAAGCTACTCAGGGGTCCACATCTCTCCCTGGACTTGCCGTAGAGGCCCCAGGGTACCCCGTGGCCCTCCACCTAGGGGCCTCTGAACCCAGCAAGCTACCCAGGGGTCCAGCTCTCTCCCTGGACTTGCAATAGAGGCCCCAGGGTGCCCCCTTGCCCTCCACCCAGGGGCTACTGACCCCAGCAAGCTACACGGGGCTCCACTTCTCTCCCTGGACTTGTAGTAGAGGCCCTGGGCTGCCCTCTGGCAATCCACCTAGGGGCCTCTGACCCCAGCAAGCTACCCAGGGCTCCAGCTCTCTCGCTGGACTTGCAGTAGAGGCCCCAGGGTGCCCATTGGCCCTCCACCTAGGGGCCTCTGACCCCAGCAAACTACTCAGGGGTCCACCTCTCTTCCTGGACTTGCATTAGAGTCCCCAGGGTTCCCCATGGCCCTCCACCTAGGGCCCTCTGACCCCAGCAAGCTACCTAGGGCTCCACTTCTCTCCCTGGACTTGCAGTAGAGGCCCCAGGGTGCCCCCTTGCCCTCCACCCAGGGGCTACTGACCCCAGCAAGCTACCCAGGGCTGCACCTCTCTCCCTGGACTTGCAGTAGAGGCCCCAGGGTACCCCGTAGCCCTCCACCTAGGGGCCTCTGACCCCAGCAAGCTACTCAATGGTCCACATCTCTCCCTGGACTTGCAGTAGAAGCCCCAGGGTACCCCGTGGCCCTCCACCCAGGGGCTACTGACCCCAGCAAGCTACACAGGGCTCCACTTCTCTCCATGGACTTATAGTAGAGGCCCTGGGCTGCCCTCTGGCCCTCCACCTAGGGGCCTCTGACCCCAGCAAGCTACCCAGGGCTCCACCTCTCTCCCTGGACTTGCAGTAGAGGCCCCAGGGTGCCCCATGGCCCTCCACCTAGGGCCCTCTGACCCCAGCAAGCTACCCAGGGGTCCACCTCTCTCCCTAGACTTATAGGCGAGGCCCCAGGGTGCCCCCTGGCCCTCCACCTAGGGGCCTCTGACCCCAGCAAACTACCCAGTGGTCCACCTCTCTTCCTGGACTTGCAGTAGAGTCTACAGGGTGCCCCATGGCCCTCCACCCAGGGCCCTCTGACAACAGCAAGCTACCCAGGGCTCCAACTCTCTCCCTGGACTTGCAGTATAGGCCCCAGGGTGCCCCCTGGTCCTCCACCTAGGGGCCTCTGACCCTAGCAAACTACACAGGGGTCCACCTCTCTCCCTGGACTTGCTGTAGAGGCCCCAGGGTGCCCCATGACCCTCCACCTAGGGGCCTCTGACACCAGCAAGCTTCCCAGTGGTCCACCTCTCTCCCTAGACTTGCAGTAGAGGCCCCAGGGTGACCCTTGGCCCTCCACCTAGGGGCCTCTGACCCCAGCAAGCTACCCAGGGTCCTACCTATCTCCCTGGACTTGCAGTAGACTCCCCAGGGTGCCCCATGGCCCTCCACCTAGGGCCCTCTGACCCCAGCAAGCTACCCAGGGCTCCTACTCTCTCCATGGACTTGCAGTATAGGCCTCAGGGTGCCCCCTTGTCTTCCACCTAGGGGCCCCTGACCCAAGCAAGCTGCCCAGGGGTCCACCTCTCTCCCTGGACTTGCAATAGAGGCCCCAGGGTGCACCTTGGCCCTCCACCTAGGGGCCTCTGACCCGAGAAAGCTACCCAGGGGTCCACCTCTCTCCCTAGACTTGCAGACTAGGCCCCAGGGTGACTCTTGGCCCTCCACCTAGGGGACTCTGACCCCAGCAAGCTGCCCAGGGGCCTGCCTATTTCCCTGGACTTGCAGTAGAGTCCCCAGGGTGCCCCGTGACCCTGCACCTAGGGGCCTCTGACCCCAGCAAGCTACCCAGGGGTCCACATCTCTCCCTAGACTTGCAGTAGACACCCTTGGGTGCCCCCTGGCCCTCCACCTAGGGGCCTTTGACCCCAGCAAGCTACCCAGGGGTCCACCTCTCTCCATGGACTTATAGTAGAGGCCCCAGGGTGCCCCCTGGCCCTCCACCTAGGGGCCTCTGAGTCCAGCAAGCTACCCAGGGGTCCAGCTCTCTCCTTGGACTTGCAATAGAGGCCCCAGGGTGCCCCCTTGCCCTCCACCCAAGGGCTACTAACCCCAGCAAGCTACCCTGGGCTCCACCTCTCTCCCTGGACATGTAGTAGAGGCCCTAGGCTGCCCTCTGGTCCTCCACCTAGGGGCCTCTGACCCCAGCAAGCTAACCAGGGCTCCACCTCTCTCCCTGGACTTGCAGTAGAGGCCCCAGGTTGCCCATTGGCCCTCCACCTAGGGGTTTCTGACCCCAGCAAGCTACCCAAGGGTTCGCCTCTGACCCCAGCAAGCTGCCCAGGGGCCTGCCTATCTCCCTGGACTTGCAGTAGAGTCCCCAGGGTGCCCCTCGGCCCTCCACGTAGGGCCCTCTGACCCCAGCAAGCTACCCAGGGGTCCACATCTCTCCCTGGACTTGCAGTAGACACCCCTGGGTGCCCACTGGCCCTCCACCTAGGGGCCTTTGACCCCAGAAAGCTACCCAGGGGTCCACCTCTCTACATGGACTTATAGTAGAGGCCCCAGGGTGCCCCCTGGCCCTCCACCTAGGGGCCTCTGAGTCCAGCAAGCTACCCAGGGGTCCACATCTCTCCCTGGACTTGCAGTAGAGGCCCCAGGGTACCCCGTGGCCCTCCACCTAGGGGCATCTGAACCCAGCAAGCTACCCAGGGGTCCAGCTCTCTCCCTGGACTTGCAATAGAGGCCCCAGGGTGCCCCCTTGCCCTCCACCCAAGGGCTACTGACCCCAGCAAGCTACCCTGGGCTCCACCTCTCTCCCTGGACTTGTAGTAGAGGCCCTAGGCTGCCCTCTGGCCCTCCACCTAGGGGCCTTTGACACCAGCAAGCTACCCAGGGCTCCACCTCTCTCCCTGGACTTGCAGTAGAGGCCCCAGGATACCCATTGGCCCTCCACCTAGGGGCCTCTGACCCCAGCAAGCTACCCAGGGGTCTACCTCTCTCCCTGGACTTGCAGTATAGGCCCCAGGGTGCCCCCTGGCCCTCCACCTAGGGGCATCTTTACCCAGCAAGCTACCCAGGGGTTCACCTCTCTCCCTGGACTTGCAGTATCGGTCCCAGGGTGCCCCCTGGCACTCCACCTAGGGGCATCTGACACCAGCAAGCTACCCAAGGGTCCACCTATCTCCCTGGACTTGCAGTATAGGCCCCAGGGTGCCCTCTGGCCCTCCACCTAGGGGCCTCTGACCCTAGCAAACTACCCAGGGGTCCACCTCTCTCCCTGGACTTGCTGTAGAGGCCCCAGGGTGACCCTTGGCCCGCCACCTAGGGGCTTCTGACCCCAGCAAGCTGCCCAGGGGCCTGCCTATCTCCCTGGACTTGCAGTAGAGTCCCCAGGGTGCCCCATGGCCCTCCACGTAGGGCCCTCTGACCCCAGCAAGCTACCTAGGGGTCCACCTCTCTCCCTGGACTTGCAGTATAGGCCACAGGGTGCCCCCTTGCCCTCCACCTAGGGGCCTCTGACCCCAGAAGCTACCCAGGGCTCCACTTCTCTACCTGGACTTGCAGTAGAGGCCCCAGGGTGCCCCCTTGCCCTCCACCCAGGGGCTACTGACCCCAGCAAGCTACCCATGGCTCCACCTCTCTCCCTGGACTTGCAGTATAGGCCCCAGGGTGCTCCCTGGTCCTCCACCTAGGGGCCTCTGACCCTAGCAAACTTCACAGGGGTCCACCTCTCTCCCTGGACTTGCAGTAGAGCCCCCAGGGTGCCCCATGGCCCTCCACCTAGGGCCCTCTAACCCCAGCAAGCTACCCAGGGGTCCACCTCTTTCCCTGGACTTGCAATAGAGGCCCCAGAGTGCCCCGTGACCCTCCACCTAGAGGCCTCTGACCCCAGCAAGCTACCCAGGGGTCCACCTCTCTCCCTGGACTTGTAGTAGAGGCCCTAGGCTGCCCTCTGGCCCTCCACCTAGGGGCCTCTGACCCCAGCAAGCTACCCAGGGCTCCACCTCTCTCCCTGGATTTGCAGTAGAGGCCCCAGTGTGCCGATTGGCCCTCCACCTAGAGGTCTCTGACCCCAGCAAGCTACCGAGGGGTCCACCTCTCTCCTTGGACTTGTAGTAGAGGCCCCAGCGTGCCCCTTGGCCCTCCACCTAAGGGCCTCTGACCCCACAAAGCTACCCAGGGGTCCACCTCTCTCCCTAGACTTGCAGACTAGGCCCCAGGGTGACCCTTGGCCCTCCACCTAGGGGCCTCTGACCCCAGCAAGCTGCCCAGGGGCCTGCCTATCTCCCTGGACTTGCAGTAGAGTCCCCAGGGTGCCCCATGGCCCTCCACCTACGGCCCTCTGACCCCAGCAAGCTACCCAGGGGTCCACATCTCTCCCTGGACTTGCAACAGAGGCCCCAGGGTGCCCCGTGACCCTCCACCTAGGGGCCTCTGACCCCAGCAAGTTACCCAGGAGTCCACATCTCTCCCTGGACTTGCAGTAGACACCCCTGGGTGCCACCTGGCCCTCCACCTAGGGGCCTTTGACCCCAGCAAGCTACCCAGGGGTCCACCTCTCTCCATGGACTTATAGTAGAGGCCCCAGGGTGCCCCCTGGCCCTCCACCTGGGGGCCTCTGACCCCAGCAAGCTACCCAGGGTCCTACCTATCTCCCTGGACTTGCAGTAGAGGCCCCAGGGTACCCAGTGGCCCTCCACCTAGGGGCCTCTGAACCCAGCAAGCTACCCAGGGGTCCAGCTTTCTCCCTGGACTTGCAATAGAGGCCGCAGGGTGCCCCCTTGCCCTCCACCCAAGGGCTACTGACCCCAGCAAGCTACCCTGGGCTCCACATCTCTCCCTGGACTTGTAGTAGAGGCCCTAGGCTGCCCTCTGGTCCTCCACCTAGGGGCCTCTGACCCCAGCAAGCTAACCAGGGCTCCACCTCTCTCCCTGGACTTGCAGTAGAGGCCCCAGGGTGCCCATTGGCCCTCCACCTAGGGGTCTCTGACCCCAGCAAGCTACCCAAGGGTCCGCCTCTGACCCCAGCAAGCTGCCCAGGGGCCTGCCTATCTCCCTGGACTTGCAGTAGAGTCCCCAGGGTGCCCCATGGCCCTCCACCTAGGGCCCTCTGACCCCAGCAAGCTACCTAGGGCTTCAATTCTCTCCCTGGACTTGCAGTAGAGGCCCCAGGGTACCCCATGGCCCTCCACCTAGGGGCCCCTGACCCCAGCAAGCTACTCAGGGGTCCACATCTCTCCCTGGACTTGCCGTAGAGGCCCCAGGGTACCCCGTGGCCCTCCACCTAGGGGCCTCTGAACCCAGCAAGCTACCCAGGGGTCCAGCTCTCTCCCTGGACTTGCAATAGAGGCCCCAGGGTGCCCCCTTGCCCTCCACCCAGGGGCTACTGACCCCAGCAAGCTACACAGGGCTCCACCTCTCTTCCTGGACTTGCATTAGAGTCCCCAGGGTTCCCCATGGCCCTCCACCTAGGGCCCTCTGACCCCAGCAAGCTACCTAGGGCTCCACTTCTCTCCCTGGACTTGCAGTAGAGGCCCCAGGGTGCCCCCTTGCCCTCCACCCAGGGGCTACTGACCCCAGCAAGCTACCCAGGGCTGCACCTCTCTCCCTGGACTTGCAGTAGAGGCCCCAGGGTACCCCGTAGCCCTCCACCTAGGGGCCTCTGACCCCAGCAAGCTACTCAATGGTCCACATCTCTCCCTGGACTTGCAGTAGAAGCCCTAGGGTACCCCGTGGCCCTCCACCCAGGGGCTACTGACCCCAGCAAGCTACACAGGGCTCCACTTCTCTCCCTGGACTTATAGTAGAGGCCCTGGGCTGCCCTCTGGCCCTCCACCTAGGGGCCTCTGACCCCAGCAAGCTACCCAGGGCTCCACCTCTCTCCCTGGACTTGCAGTAGAGGCCCCAGGGTGCCCCATGGCCCTCCACCTAGGGCCCTCTGACCCCAGCAAGCTACCCAGGGGTCCACCTCTCTCCCTAGACTTATAGGCGAGGCCCCAGGGTGCCCCCTGGCCCTCCACCTAGGGGCCTCTGACCCCAGCAAACTACCCAGTGGTCCACCTCTCTTCCTGGACTTGCAGTAGAGTCTACAGGGTGCCCCATGGCCCTCCACCCAGGGCCCTCTGACAACAGCAAGCTACCCAGGGCTCCAACTCTCTCCCTGGACTTGCAGTATAGGCCCCAGGGTGCCCCCTGGTCCTCCACCTATTGGCCTCTGACCCTAGCAAACTACACAGGGGTCCACCTCTCTCCCTGGACTTGCTGTAGAGGCCCCAGGGTGCCCCATGACCCTCCACCTAGGGGCCTCTGACACCAGCAAGCTTCCCAGTGGTCCACCTCTCTCCCTAGACTTGCAGTAGAGGCCCCAGGGTGACCCTTGGCCCTCCACCTAGGGGCCTCTGACCCCAGCAAGCTACCCAGGGTCCTACCTATCTCCCTGGACTTGCAGTAGACTCCCCAGGGTTCCCCATGGCCCTCCACCTAGGGCCCTCTGACCCCAGCAAGCTACCCAGGGCTCCTACTCTCTCCATGGACTTGCAGTATAGGCCTCAGGGTGCCCCCTTGTCTTCCACCTAGGGGCCCCTGACCCAAGCAAGCTGCCCAGGGGTCCACCTCTCTCCCTGGACTTGCAATAGAGGCCCCAGGGTGCACCTTGGCCCTCCACCTAGGGGCCTCTGACCCCAGAAAGCTACCCAGGGGTCCACCTCTCTCCCTAGACTTGCAGACTAGGCCCCAGGGTGACTCTTGGCCCTCCACCTAGGGGCCTCTGACCCCAGCAAGCTGCCCAGGGGCCTGCCTATTTCCCTGGACTTGCAGTAGAGTCCCCAGGGTGCCCCGTGACCCTGCACCTAGGGGCCTCTGACCCCAGCAAGCTACCCAGGGGTCCACATCTCTCCCTAGACTTGCAGTAGACACCCTTGGGTGCCCCCTGGCCCTCCACCTAGGGGCCTTTGACCCCAGCAAGCTACCCAGGGGTCCACCTCTCTCCATGGACTTATAGTAGAGGCCCCAGGGTGCCCCCTGGCCCTCCACCTAGGGGCCTCTGAGTCCAGCAAGCTACCCAGGGGTCCAGCTCTCTCCTTGGACTTGCAATAGAGGCCCCAGGGTGCCCCCTTGCCCTCCACCCAAGGGCTACTAACCCCAGCAAGCTACCCTGGGCTCCACCTCTCTCCCTGGACTTGTAGTAGAGGCCCTAGGCTGCCCTCTGGTCCTCCACCTAGGGGCCTCTGACCCCAGCAAGCTAACCAGGGCTCCACCTCTCTCCCTGGACTTGCAGTAGAGGCCCCAGGTTGCCCATTGGCCCTCCACCTAGGGGTTTCTGACCCCAGCAAGCTACCCAAGGGTTCGCCTCTGACCCCAGCAAGCTGCCCAGGGGCCTGCCTATCTCCCTGGACTTGCAGTAGAGTCCCCAGGGTGCCCCTCGGCCCTCCACGTAGGGCCCTCTGACCCCAGCAAGCTACCCAGGGGTCCACATCTCTCCCTGGACTTGCAGTAGACACCCCTGGGTGCCCACTGGCCCTCCACCTAGGGGCCTTTGACCCCAGAAAGCTACCCAGGGGTCCACCTCTCTCCATGGACTTATAGTAGAGGCCCCAGGGTGCCCCCTGGCCCTCCACCTAGGGGCCTCTGAGTCCAGCAAGCTACCCAGGGGTCCACATCTCTCCCAGGACTTGCAGTAGAGGCCCCAGGGTACCCCGTGGCCCTCCACCTAGGGGCCTCTGAACCCAGCAAGCTACCCAGGGGTCCAGCTCTCTCCCTGGACTTGCAATAGAGGCCCCAGGGTGCCCCCTTGCCCTCCACCCAAGGGCTACTGACCCCAGCAAGCTACCCTGGGCTCCACCTCTCTCCCTGGACTTGTAGTAGAGGCCCTAGGCTGCCCTCTGGCCCTCCACCTAGGGGCCTTTGACCCCAGCAAGCTACCCAGGGCTCCACCTCTCTCCCTGGACTTGCAGTAGAGGCCCCAGGATACCCATTTTCCCTCCACCTAGGGGCCTCTGACCCCAGCAAGCTACCCAGGGGTCTACCTCTCTCCCTGGACTTGCAGTATAGGCCCCAGGGTGCCCCCTGGCCCGCCACCTAGGGGCATCTTTACCCAGCAAGCTACCCAGGGGTTCACCTCTCTCCCTGGACTTGCAGTATCGGTCCCAGGGTGCCCCCTGGCACTCCACCTAGGGGCATCTGACACCAGCAAGCTACCCAAGGGTCCACCTATCTCCCTGGACTTGCAGTATAGGCCCCAGGGTGCCCTCTGGCCCTCCACCTAGGGGCCTCTGACCCTAGCAAACTACCCAGGGGTCCACCTCTCTCCCTGGACTTGCTGTAGAGGCCCCAGGGTGACCCTTGGCCCGCCACCTAGGGGCTTCTGACCCCAGCAAGCTGCCCAGGGGCCTGCCTATCTCCCTGGACTTGCAGTAGAGTCCCCAGGGTGCCCCTCGGCCCTCCACGTAGGGCCCTCTGACCCCAGCAAGCTACCCAGGGGTCCACCTCTCTCCCTGGACTTACAGTATAGGCCACAGGGTGCCCCCTTGCCCTCCACCTAGGGGCCTCTGACCCCAGAAGCTACCCAGGGCTCCACTTCTCTACCTGGACTTGCAGTAGAGGCCCCAGGGTGCCCCCTTGCCCTCCACCCAGGGGCTACTGACCCCAGCAAGCTACCCAGGGCTCCACCTCTCTCCCTGGACTTGCAGTTTAGGCCCCAGGGTGCTCCCTGGTCCTCCACCTAGGGGCCTCTGACCCTAGCAAACTTCACAGGGGTCCACCTCTCTCCCTGGACTTGCAGTAGAGCCCCCAGGGTGCCCCATGGCCCTCCACCTAGGGCCCTCTAACCCCAGCAAGCTACCCAGGGGTCCACCTCTTTCCCTGGACTTGCAATAGAGGCCCCAGAGTGCCCCGTGACCCTCCACCTAGGGGCCTCTGACCCCAGCAAGCTACCCAGGGGTCCACCTCTCTCCCTGGACTTGTATTAGAGGCCCTAGGCTGCCCTCTGGCCCTCCACCTAGGGGCCTCTGACCCCAGCAAGCTACCCAGGGCTCCACCTCTCTCCCTGGATTTGCAGTAGAGGCCCCAGTGTGCCGATTGGCCCTCCACCTAGAGGTCTCTGACCCCAGCAAGCTACCGAGGGGTCCACCTCTCTCCTTGGACTTGCAGTATAGGCCCCAGGGTGCCCCCTGGCCCTCCACCTAGGGGCTTCTGACCCCAGCAAGCTACCCAGAGGTCCACCTCTCTCCCTGGACTTGCAGTATACGACCCAGGGTGCCCCCTTGTCCTCCACCCAAGGGCTACTGACCCCAGCAAGCTACCCTGGGCTCCACCTCTTTCCCTGGACTTGTAGTGGAGGCCCTAGGCTGCCCTCTGGTCCTCCACCTAGGGGCCTCTGACCCCAGCAAGCTAACCAGGGCTCCACCTCTCTCCCTGGACTTGCAGTAGAGGCCCCAGGGTGCCCATTGGTCCTCCACCTAGGGGTCTCTGACCCCAGCCAGCTACCCAAGGGTCCACCTCTGACCCCAGCAAGCTGCCCAGGGGCCTGACTATCTCCCTGGACTTGCAGTAGAGTCCCCAGGGTGCCCCATGGCCCTCCACCTAGGGGCCTCTGACCCAAGCAAGCTACCCAGGGGTCCACATCTCTCCCTGGACTTGCAACAGAGGCCCCAGGGTGCCCCATGACCCTCAACCTAGGGGCCTCTGACCCCAGCAAGCTACCCAGGAGTCCACATCTCTCCCTGGACTCGCAGTAGACACCCTTGGGTGCCCCCTGGCCCTCCACCTAGGGGCCTTTGACCCCAGCAAGCTACCCAGGGGTCCACCTCTCTCCATGGACTTATAGTAGAGGCCCAAGGGTGCCCCTGGCCCTCCACCTAAGGGCCTCTGAGTCCAGAAAGCTACCCAGGGGTCCACATCTCTCCCTGGACTTGCAGTAGAGGCCCCAGGGTACCCAGTGGCCCTCCACCTAGGGCCCTCTGACCCCAGCAAGCTACCTAGGGCACCACTTCTCTCCCTGGACTTGCAGTAGAGACCCCATGGTGCCCCCTTGCCCTCCACCCAGGGGCTACTGACCCCAGCAAGCTACCCAGGGCTCCACCTCTCTCCCTGCACTTGCAGTAGAGGCCCCAGGGTACCCTGTGGCCCTCCACCTAGGGACCTTTGACCCCATTAAGCTACTCAGGGGTCCACATCTCTCCCTGGACTTGCAGTAGAGGCCCCAGGGTACCCCGTGGCCCTCCACCTAGGGGCCTCTGAACCCAGCAAGCTACCCAGGGGTCCAGCTCTCTCCCTGGACTTGCAATAGAGGCCCCAGGGTGCCCCCTTGCCCTCCACCCAAGGGCTACTGACCCCAGCAAGCTACCCTGGGCTCCACCTCTCTCCCTGGACTTGTAGTAGAGGCCCTAGGCTGCCCGCTGGCCCTCCACCTAGGGGACTCTGACCCCAGCAAACTACCCAGCGGTCCACCTCTCTTCCTGGACTTGCAGTAGAGTCCCCAGGGTGCCCCATGGCCCTCCACCTAGGGCCCTCTGACCCCAGCAAGCTAAACGGGGCTCCAACTCTCTCCCTGGACTTGCAGTATAGGCCCCAGGGTGCCCCCTGGTCCTCCACCTAGGGGCCTCTGACCCTAGCTAACTACACAGGGGTCCACCTCTCTCCCTGGACTTGCAGTAGAGGCCCCAGGGTGTCCCATGGCCCTCCACCTAGGGACCTCTGACCCCAGCAAGCTACAGATGGGTCCACTTCTCTCCCTGGACTTGCAGTAGAGGCCCCAGGGTGCCCCATGGCCCTCCCCCTAGGGGCCTCTGACACCAGCAAGCTTCCCAGTGGTTCACCTCTCTCCCTAGACTTGCAGTAGAGGCCCCAGGGTGCCCCATGGCCCTCCACCTAGGGCCCTCTGACCCCAGCAAGCTACCCAGGGCTCCAACTCTCTCCATGGACTTGCAATATAGGCCTCAGGGTGCCCCCTGGTCCTCCACCTAGGGGCCCCTGACCCAAGCAAGCTGCCCAGGGGTCCACCTCTCTCCCTGGACTTGCAATAGAGGCCCCAGGGTGCCCCTTGGCCCTCCGCCTAGGGGCCTCTGACACCCAGAAAGCTACCCAGGGGTCCACCTCTCTCCCTAGACTTGCACACTAGGCCCCAGGGTGACTCTTGGCCCTCCACCTAGGGGCCTCTGACCCCAGCAAGCTGCCCAGGGGCCTGCCTATTTCCCTGGACTTGCAGTAGAGTCCCCAGGGTGCCCCATGGCCCTCCACCTAGGGCCCTCTGACCCCAGCAAGCTACCCAGGGGTCCACATCTCTCCCTGGACTTGCAACAGAGGCCCCAGGGTGCCCCGTGACCCTCCACCTAGGGGTCTCTGACCCCAGCAAGCTACCCAGGGGTCCACCTCTCTCCCTGGACTTGCAGTAGACACCCTTGGGTGCCCCCTGGCCCTCCACCTAGGGGCCTTTGACCCCAGCAAGCTACTCAGGGGTCCACCTCTCTCCCTGGACTTGCAGTAGAGGCCCCAGGGTGCCCCATGGCCCTCCACCTAGGGCCCTCTGACCCCAGCAAGCTACCCAGGGGTCCACCTCTCTCCCTGGACTTATAGGCGAGGCCCCAGGGTGCCCATTGGCCCTCCACCTAGGGGTCTCTGACCCCAGCAAGCTACCCAGGGGTCCACATCTCTCCCTGGACTTGCAGTAGACACCCCTGGGTGCCCACTGGCCCTCCACCTAGGGGCCTTTGACCCCAGAAAGCTACCCAGGGGTCCACATCTCTCCCTGGACTTGCAGTAGAGGCCCCAGGGTACCCCGTGGCCCTCCACCTAGGGGCCTCTGAACCCAGCAGGCTACCCAGGGGTCCAGCTCTCTCCCTGGACTTGCAATAGAGGCCCCAGGGTGCCCCCTTGCCCTCCACCCAAGGGCTACTGACCCCAGCAAGCTACCCTGGGCTCCACTTCTCTCCCTGGACTTGTAGTAGAGGCCCTAGGCTGCCCTCTGGCCCTCCACCTAGGGGCCTTTGACCCCAGCAAGCTACCCAGGGCTCCACCTCTCTCCCTGGACTTGCAGTAGAGGCCCCAGGGTGCCCATTGGCCCTCCACCTAGGGGCCTCTGACCCCAGCAAGCTACCCAGGGGTCTACCTCTCTCCCTGGACCTACAGTATAGGCCCCAGGGTGCCCCCTGGCCCTCCAACTAGGGGCCTCTGACCCCAGCACGCTACCCAAGGGTCCACTTCTCTCCTTGGACTTGCAGTATAGGCCCCAGGGTGCCCCCTGGCCCTCCACCTAGGGGCATCTGACACCAGCAAGCTACCCAAGGGTCCGCCTCTGACCCCAGCAAGCTGCCCAGGGGCCTGCCTATCTCCCTGGACTTGCAGTAGAGTCCCCAGGGTGCCCCATGGCCCTCCACGTAGGGCCCTCTGACCCCAGCAAGCTACCCAGGGGTCCACATCTCTCCCTGGACTTGCAGTAGACGCCCCTGGGTGCCCACTGGCCCTCCACCTAGGGGCCTTTGACCCCAGCAAGCTACCCAGGGGTCCACCTCTCTCCCTGGACTTGCAGTATAGGCCCCAGGGTGCCCCCTGGCCCTCCACCTAGGGGCATCTGACCCCAGCAAGCTACCCAGGGGTCCACCTCTCTCCCTGGACTTGCAGTATAGGACCCAGGGTGCCCCCTGGCCCTCCACCTAGGGGCATCTGACACCAGCAAGCTACCCAGGGGTCCACCTATCTCCCTGGACTTGCAGTAGAGGCCCCAGGGTGCCCTCTGGCCTTCCACCTAGGGGCCTCTGACCCTAGCAAACTACCCGGGGGTCCAGCTCTCTCCCTGGACTTGCAATAGAGGCCCCAGGGTGCCCCCTTGCCCTCCACCCAGGGGCTACTGACTCCAGCAAGCTACCCAGGGCTCCACCTCTCTCCCTGGACTTGTAGTAGAGGCCCTAGGCTGCCCTCTGGCCCTCCACCTAGGGGCCTCTGACCCCAGCAAGCTACCCAGGGCTTCACCTCTCTCCCTGGACTTGCAGTAGAGGCCCCAGGGTGCCCCCTTGCCCTCCACCCAGGGACTACTGACCCCAGCAAGCTACCCAGGGCTGCACCTCTCTCCCTGGACTTGCAGTAGAGGCCCCAGGGTACCCCGTGGCCCTCCACCTAGGGGCCTCTGACCCCAGCAAGCTACTCAGGGGTTCACATCTCTCCCTGGACTTGCAGTAGAGGCCCCAGGGTACCCTGTGGCCCTCCACCTAGGGGCCTCTGACCCCAGCAAGCTACCCAGGGGTCCAGCTCTCTCCCTGGACTTGCAATAGAGGCCCCAGGGTGCCCCCTTGCCCTCCACCCAGGGGCTACTGACCCCAGCAAGCTACACATGGCTCCACTTCTCTCCATTTACTTGTAGTAGAGGCCCTGGGCTGCCCTCTGGCCCTCCACCTAGGGGCATCTGACCCCAGCAAGCTACCCAGGGCTCCACCTCTCTCGCTGGACTTGCAGTAGAGGCCACAGGGTGCCCATTGGCCCTCCACCTAGGGGCCTCTGACCCCAGCAAACTACCCAGGGGTCCACCTCTCATCCTGGACTTGCAGTAGAGTCCCCAGGGTGCCCCATGGCCCTCCACCTAGGGCCCTCTGACCCCAGCAAGCTACATAGGGCTCAACTTCTCTCCCTGGACTTGCAGTAGAGGCCCCAGGGTGCCCCTTTGCCCTCCACCCAGGGGCTACTGACCCCAGCAAGCTACCCAGGGCTGCACCTCTCTCCCTGGACTTGCAGTAGAGGCCCCAGGGTACCCCGTAGCCCTCCACCTAGGGGCCTCTGACCCCAGCAAGCTACTCAGGGGTCCACATCTCTCCCTGGACTTGCAGTAGAAGCCCCAGGGTACCCCTTGGCCCTCCACCCAGGGGCTACTGACCCCAGCAAGCTACACAGGGCTCCACTTCTCTCCCTGGACTTGTAGTAGAGGCCGTGGGCTGCCCTCTGGCCCTCCACCTGGGGGCCTCTGACCCCAGCAAGCTACCCAGGGCTCCACCTCTCTCCCTGGACTTGCAGTAGAGGCCCCAGGGTACCCCGTGGCCCTCCACCTAGGGGCCTCTGACCCCAGCAAGCTACTCAGGGGTTCACATCTCTCCCTGGACTTGCAGTAGAGGCCCCAGGGTACCCTGTCGCCCTCCACCTAGGGGCCTCTGACCCCAGCAAGCTACCCAGGGGTCCAGCTCTCTCCCTGGACTTGCAATAGAGGCCCCAGGGTGCCCCCTTGCCCTCCACCCAGGGGCTACTGACCCCAGCAAGCTACACAGGGCTCCACTTCTCTCCCTGGACTTGTAGTAGAGGCCCTGGGCTGCCCTCTGGCCCTTCACCTAGGGGCCTCTGACCCCAGCAAACTACCCAGGGGTCCACCTCTCTTCCTGGACTTGCAGTAGAGTCCCCAGGGTGCCCCATGGCCCTCCACCTAGGGCCCTCTGACCCCAGCAAGCTACCTAGGGCTCCACTTCTCTCCCTGGACTTGCAGTAGAGGCCCCAGGGTGCCCCCTTGCCCTCCACCCAGGGGCTACTGACCCCAGCAAGCTACCCAGGGCTACACCTCTCTCCCTGGACTTGCAGTAGAGGCCCCAGGGTACCCCGTGGCCCTCCACCTAGGGGCCTCTGACCCCAGCAAGCTACTCAGGGGTTCACATCTCTCCCTGGACTTGCAGTAGAGGCCCCAGGGTACCCTGTGGCCCTCCACCTAGGGGCCTCTGAACCCAGCAAGCTACCCAGGGGTCCAGCTCTCTCCCTGGACTTGCAATAGAGGCCCCAGGGTGCCCACTTGCCCTCCACCCAGGGGCTACTGACCCCAGCAAGCTACACATAGCTCCACTTCTCTCCATTTACTTGTAGTAGAGGCCCTGGGCTGCCCTCTGGCCCTCCACCTAGGGGCCTCTGACCCCAGCAAGCTACCCAGGGCTCCACCTCTCTCGCTGGACTTGCAGTAGAGGCCACAGGGTGCCCATTGGCCCTCCACCTAGGGGCCTCTGACCCCAGCAAACTACCCAGGGGTCCACCTCTCATCCTGGACTTGCAGTAGAGTCCCCAGGGTGCCCCATGGCCCTCCACCTAGGGCCCTCTGACCCCAGCAAGCTACATAGGGCTCCACTTCTCTCCCTGGACTTGCAGTAGAGGCCCCAGGGTGCCCCTTTGCCCTCCACCCAGGGGCTACTGACCCCAGCAAGCTACCCAGGGCTGCACCTCTCTCCCTGGACTTGCAGTAGAGGCCCCAGGGTACCCCGTAGCCCTCCACCTAGGGGCCTCTGACCCCAGCAAGCTACTCAGGGGTCCACATCTCTCCCTGGACTTGCAGTAGAAGCCCCAGGGTACCCCGTGGCCCTCCACCCATTGGCTACTGACCCCAGCAAGCTACACAGGGCTCCACTTCTCTCCCTGGACTTGTAGTAGAGGCCGTGGGCTGCCCTCTGGCCCTCCACCTGGGGGCCTCTGACCCCAGCAAGCTACCCAGGGCTCCACCTCTCTCCCTGGACTTGCAGTAGAGGCCCCAGGGTGCCCCATGGCCCTCCACCTAGGGGCCTCTGACCCCAGCAAGCTACCCAGGGGTCCACCTCTCTCCCTGGACTTATAGGCGAGGCCCCAGGGTGCCCCTGGCCCTCCACCTAGGGGCCTCTGACCCCAGCAAACTACCCAGGGGTCCACCTCTCTTCCTGGACTTGCAGTAGAGTCCCCAGGGTGCCCCATGGCCCTCCACCTAGGGCCCTTTGACCCCAGCAAGCTACCCAGGGCTCCAACTCTCTCCCTGGACTTGCAGTATAGGCCCCAGGGTGCCCCCTGGTCCTCCACCTTGGGGCCTCTGACCCTAGCAAACTACACAGGGGTCGACCTCTCTCCCTGGACTTGCTGTAGAGACCCCAGGGTGCCCCGTGGCCCTTCACCTAGGGACCTCTGACCCCAGCAAGCTACCCTGGGGTCCACCTCTCTCCCTGGACATGCAGTAGAGGCCCCAAGGTGCCCCATGACCCTCCACCTAGGGGCCTCTGACCCCAGCAAGCTACCCAGGGCTGCACCTCTCTCCCTGGACTTGCAGTAGAGGCCCCAGGGTACCCCGTGGCCCTCCACCTAGGGGCCTCTGACCCCAGCAAGCTACTCAGGGGTTCACATCTCTCCCTGGACTTGCAGTAGATGCCCCAGGGTACCCTGTGGCCCTCCACCTAGGGGCCTCTGACCCCAGCAAGCTACCCAGGGGTCCAGCTCTCTCCCTGGACTTGCAATAGAGGCCCCAGGGTGCCCCCTTGCCCTCCACCCAGGGGCTACTGACCCCAGCAAGCTACACAGGGCTCCACTTCTCTCCCTGGACTTGTAGTAGAGGCCCTGGGCTGCCCTCTGGCCCTCCACCTAGGGGCCTCTGACCCCAGCAAGCTACCCAGGGCTCCACCTCTCTCGCTGGACTTGCAGTAGAGGCCCCAGGGTGCCCATTGGCCCTCCACCTAGGGGCCTCTGACCCCAGCAAACTACCCAGGGGTCCACCTCTCTTCCTGGACTTGCAGTAGAGTCCCCAGGGTGCCCCATGGCCCTCCACCTAGGGCCCTCTGACCCCAGCAAGCTACCTAGGGCTCCACTTCTCTCCCTGGACTTGCAGTAGAGGCCCCAGGGTGCCCATTTGCCCTCCACCCAGGGGCTACTGACCCCAGCAAGCTACCCAGGGCTACACCTCTCTCCCTGGACTTGCAGTAGAGGCCCCAGGGTACCCCGTGGCCCTCCACCTAGGGGCCTCTGACCCCAGCAAGCTACTCAGGGGTTCACATCTCTCCCTGGACTTGCAGTAGAGGCCCCAGGGTACCCTGTGGCCCTCCACCTAGGGGCCTCTGAACCCAGCAAGCTACCCAGGGGTCCAGCTCTCTCCTTGGACTTGCAATAGAGGCCCCAGGGTGCCCACTTGCCCTCCACCCAGGGGCTACTGACCCCAGCAAGCTACACATGGCTCCACTTCTCTCCATTTACTTGTACTAGAGGCCCTGGGCTGCCCTCTGGCCCTCCACCTAGGGGCCTCTGACCCCAGCAAGCTACCCAGGGCTCCACCTCTCTCGCTGGACTTGCAGTAGAGGCCACAGGGTGCCCATTGGCCCTCCACCTAGGGGCCTCTGACCCCAGCAAACTACCCAGGGGTCCACCTCTCATCCTGGACTTGCAGTAGAGTCCCCAGGGTGCCCCATGGCCCTCCACCTAGGGCCCTCTGACCCCAGCAAGCTACATAGGGCTCCACTTCTCTCCCTGGACTTGCAGTAGAGGCCCCAGGGTGCCCCTTTGCCCTCCATCCAGGGGCTACTGACCCCAGCAAGCTACCCAGGGCTGCACCTCTCTCCCTGGACTTGCAGTAGAGGCCCCAGGGTACCCCGTAGCCCTCAACCTAGGGGCCTCTGACCCCAGCAAGCTACTCAGGGGTCCACATCTCTCCCTGGACTTGCAGTAGAAGCCCCAGGGTACCCCGTGGCCCTCCACCCAGGGGCTACTGACCCCAGCAAGCTACACAGGGCTCCACTTCTCTCCCTGGACTTGTAGTAGAGGCCGTGGGCTGCCCTCTGGCCTTCCACCTGGGGGCCTCTGACCCCAGCAAGCTACTCAGGGCTCCACCTCTCTCCCTGGACTTGCAGTAGAGGCCCCAGGGTGCCCCATGGCCCTCCACCTAGGGGCCTCTGACCCCAGCAAGCTACCCAGGGGTCCACCTCTCTTCCTGGACTTGCAGTAGAGTCCCCAGGGTGCCCCATGGCCCTCCACCTAGGGCCCTTTGACCCCAGCAAGCTACCCAGGGCTCCAACTCTCTCCCTGGACTTGCAGTATAGGCCCCAGGGTGCCCCCTGGGCCTCCACCTTGGGGCCTCTGACCCTAGCAAACTACCCTGGGGTCCACCTCTCTCCCTGGACATGCAGTAGAGGCCCCAAGGTGCCCCATGACCCTCCACATAGGGGCCTCTGACACCAGCAAGCTACAGAGGGGTCCACCTCTCTCCCTGGACTTACAGTAGAGGCCCCAGGGTGCCCCGTGGACCTCCCCCTAGGGGCCTCTGACACCAGCAAGCTTCCCAGTGGTCCACTTCTCTCCCTGGACTTGCAGTAGACTCCCCAGGGTGCCCCATGGCCCTCCACCTAGGGCCCTCTGACCCCAGCAAGCTACCCAGGGCTCCAACTCTCTCCCTGGACTTGCAGTATAGGCCTCAGAGTGCCCCCTGGTCCTCCACCTAGGGGCCCCTGACCCAAGCAAGCTGCCCAGGGGTCCACCTCTCTCCCTAGACTTTCAGACTAGGCCCCAGGGTGCCCCTTGGCCCTCCACCTAGGGGCCTCTGAACCCAGAAAGCTACCCAGGGGTCCACCTCTCTCCCTAGACTTTCAGACTAGGCCCCAGGGTGACCCTTGGCCCTCCACCTAGGGGCCTCTGACCCCAGCAAGCTGCCCAGGGGCCTGCCTATTTCCCTGGACTTGCAGTAGACTCCCCATGGTGCCCCATGGCCCTCCACCTAGGGCCCTCTGACCCCAGCAAGCTACCCAGGGCTCCAACTCTCTCCCTGGACTTGCAGTATAGGCCTCAGGGTGCCCCCTGGTCCTCCACCTAGGGGCCCCTGACTCAAGCAAGCTACCCAGGGGTCCACCTCTCTCCCTGGACTTGCAATAGAGGCCCCAGGGTGCCCCTTGGCCCTCCACCTAGGGGCCTCTGAACCCAGAAAGCTACCCAGGGGTCCACCTCTCTCCCTAGACTTTCAGACTAGGCCCCAGAGTGACCCTTGGCCCTCCACCTAGGGGCCTCTGACCCCAGCAAGCTGCCCAGGGGTCCACCTCTCTCCCTAGACTTTCAGACTAGGCCCCAGAGTGACCCTTGGCCCTCCACCTAGGGGCCTCTGACCCCAGCAAGCTGCCCAGGGGCCTGCCTATCTCCCTGGACTTGCAGTAGAGTCCCCAGGGTGCCCCCTGGCCCTCCACCTAGGGGCATCTGACACCAGCAAGCTACCCAGGGCTCCACCTATCTCCCTGGACTTGCAGTAGAGTCCCCAGGGTGCCCCATGGCCCTCCACGTAGGGCCCTCTGACCCCAGCAAGCTACCCAGGGGTCCACCTCTCTCCCTGGACTTGCAGTATAGGCCACAGGGTGCCCCCTTGCCCTCCACCTAGGGGCCTCTGACCCCAGAAGCTACCCAGGGCTCCACTTCTCTTCCTGGACTTGCAGTAGAGGCCCCAGGGTGCCCCCTTGCCCTCCACCCAGGGGCTACTGACCCCAGCAAGCTATCCAGGGCCCAACCTCTCTCCCTGGACTTGCAGTAGAGGCCCCAGGGTGCCCCCTGGCCCTCCACCTAGGGGCATCTGACACCAGCAAGCTACCCAGGGGTCCACCTATCTCCCTGGACTTGCAGTATAGGCCCCAGGGTGCCCTCTGGCCTTCCACCTAGGGGCCTCTGACCCTAGCAAACTACCGAGGGGTCTACCTCTCTCACTGGACTTGCTGTAGAGGCCCCAGGGTGCCCCTTGCCCTCCACCTAGGGGCCTCTGACCCTAGCAAGCTACCCTGGAGTACACCTCTCTCCCTGGACTTGCAGTAGAGGCCCCAGGGTGCCCCTTGGCCCTCCACCTAGGGGCCTCTGACCTCAGCAAGCTACCGAGGGGTCCACCTCTCTCTGTGGACTTGCAGTAGAGGCCCCAGGGTGCCCCGTGGCCCTCCACCTAGGGGCCTCTGAACCCAGCAAGCTACCCTGGGGTCCAGCTCTCTCCCTGGACTTGCAATAGAGGCCCCAGGGTGCCCCCTTGCCCTCCACCCAGGGGCTACTGACCCCAGCAAGCTACCCAGGGCTCCACCTCTCTCCTTGGACTTGTAGTAGAGGCCCTAGGCTGCCCTCTGGCCCTCCACCTAGGGGCCTCTGACCCCAGCAAGCTACCCAGGGCTTCACCTCTCTCCCTGGACTTGCAGTAGAGGCCCCAGGGTGCCCCCTTGCCCTCCACCCAGGGACTACTGACCCCAGCAAGCTACCCAGGGCTGCACCTCTCTCCCTGGACTTGCAGTAGAGGCCCCAGGGTACCCCGTGGCCCTCCACCTAGGGGCCTATGACCCCAGCAAGCTACTCAGGGGTTCACATCTCTCCCTGGACTTGCAGTAGAGGCCCCAGGGTACCCTGTGGCCCTCCACCTAGGGGCCTCTGACCCCAGCAAGCTACCCAGGGGTCCAGCTCTCTCCCTGGACTTGCAATAGAGGCCCCAGGGTGCCCCCTTGCCCTCCACCCAGGGGCTACTGACCCCAGCAAGCTACACATGGCTCCACTTCTCTCCATTTACTTGTAGTAGAGGCCGTGGGCTGCCCTCTGGCCCTCCACCTAGGGGCATCTGACCCCAGCAAGCTACCCAGGGCTCCACCTCTCTCGCTGGACTTGCAGTAGAGGCCACAGGGTGCCCATTGGCCCTCCACCTAGGGGCCTCTGACCCCAGCAAACTACCCAGGGGTCCACCTCTCATCCTGGACCTGCAGTAGAGTCCCCAGGGTGCCCCATGGCCCTCCACCTAGGGCCCTCTGACCCCAGCAAGCTACATAGGGCTCAACTTCTCTCCCTGGACTTGCAGTAGAGGCCCCAGGGTGCCCCTTTGCCCTCCACCCAGGGGCTACTGACCCCAGCAAGCTACCCAGGGCTGCACCTCTCTCCCTGGACTTGCAGTAGAGGCCCCAGGGTACCCCGTAGCCCTCCACCTAGGGGCCTCTGACCCCAGCAAGCTACTCAGGGGTCCACATCTCTCCCTGGACTTGCAGTAGAAGCCCCAGGGTACCCCGTGGCCCTCCACCCAGGGGCTACTGACCCCAGCAAGCTACACAGGGCTCCACTTCTCTCCCTGGACTTGTAGTAGAGGCCGTGGGCTGCCCTCTGGCCCTCCACCTGGGGGCCTCTGACCCCAGCAAGCTACCCAGGGCTCCACCTCTCTCCCTGGACTTGCAGTAGAGGCCCCAGGGTACCCCGTGGCCCTCCACCTAGGGGCCTCTGACCCCAGCAAGCTACTCAGGGGTTCACATCTCTCCCTGGACTTGCAGTAGAGGCCCCAGGGTACCCTGTGGCCCTCCACCTAGGGGCCTCTGACCCCAGCAAGCTACCCAGGGGTCCAGCTCTCTCCCTGGACTTGCAATAGAGGCCCCAGGGTGCCCCCTTGCCCTCCTCCCAGGGGCTACTGACCCCAGCAAGCTACACAGGGCTCCACTTCTCTCCCTGGACTTGTAGTAGAGGCCCTGGGCTGCCCTCTGGCCCTTCACCTAGGGGCCTCTGACCCCAGCAAACTACCCAGGGGTCCACCTCTCTTCCTGGACTTGCAGTAGAGTCCCCAGGGTGCCCCATGGCCCTCCACCTAGGGCCCTCTGACCCCAGCAAGCTACCTAGGGCTCCACTTCTCTCCCTGGACTTGCAGTAGAGGCCCCAGGGTGCCCCCTTGCCCTCCACCCAGGGGCTACTGACCCCAGCAAGCTACCCAGGG
This sequence comes from Danio rerio, assembly GCF_052040795.2. NCBI lineage: Eukaryota > Metazoa > Chordata > Actinopteri > Cypriniformes > Danionidae > Danio > Danio rerio. The sequence continues at coordinate 18,892,740 of NC_141030.1, forward strand.
CTACACCTCTCTCCCTGGACTTGCAGTAGAGGCCCCAGGGTACCCCGTGGCCCTCCACCTAGGGGCCTCTGACCCCAGCAAGCTACTCAGGGGTTCACATCTCTCCCTGGACTTGCAGTAGAGGCCCCAGGGTACCCTGTGGCCCTCCACCTAGGGGCCTCTGAACCCAGCAAGCTACCCAGGGGTCCAGCTCTCTCCCTGGACTTGCAATAGAGGCCCCAGGGTGCCCACTTGCCCTCCACCCAGGGGCTACTGACCCCAGCAAGCTACACATAGCTCCACTTCTCTCCATTTACTTGTAGTAGAGGCCCTGGGCTGCCCTCTGGCCATCCACCTAGGGGCCTCTGACCCCAGCAAGCTACCCAGGGCTCCACCTCTCTCGCTGGACTTGCAGTAGAGGCCACAGGGTGCCCATTGGCCCTACACCTAGGGGCCTCTGACCCCAGCAAACTACCCAGGGGTCCACCTCTCATCCTGGACTTGCAGTAGAGTCCCCAGGGTGCCCCATGGCCCTCCACCTAGGGCCCTCTGACCCCAGCAAGCTACATAGGGCTCCACTTCTCTCCCTGGACTTGCAGTAGAGGCCCCAGGGTGCCCCTTTGCCCTCCACCCAGGGGCTACTGACCCCAGCAAGCTACCCAGGGCCGCACCTCTCTCCCTGGACTTGCAGTAGAGGCCCCAGGGTACCCCGTAGCCCTCCACCTAGGGGCCTCTGACCCCAGCAAGCTACTCAGGGGTCCACATCTCTCCCTGGACTTGCAGTAGAAGCCCCAGGGTACCCCGTGGCCCTCCACCCAGGGGCTACTGACCCCAGCAAGCTACACAGGGCTCCACTTCTCTCCCTGGACTTGTAGTAGAGGCCGTGGGCTGCCCTCTGGCCCTCCACCTGGGGGCCTCTGACCCCAGCAAGCTACCCAGGGCTCCACCTCTCTCCCTGGACTTGCAGTAGAGTCCCCAGGGTGCCCCATGGCCCTCCACCTAGGGGCCTCTGACCCCAGCAAGCTACCCAGGGGTCCACCTCTCTCCCTGGACTTATAGGCGAGGCCCCAGGGTGCCCCTGGCCCTCCACCTAGGGGCCTCTGACCCCAGCAAACTACCCAGGGGTCCACCTCTCTTCCTGGACTTGCAGTAGAGTCCCCAGGGTGCCCCATGGCCCTCCACCTAGGGCCCTTTGACCCCAGCAAGCTACCCAGGGCTCCAACTCTCTCCCTGGACTTGCAGTATAGGCCCCAGGGTGGCCCCTGGTCCTCCACCTTGGGGCCTCTGACCCTAGCAAACTACACAGGGGTCGACCTCTCTCCCTGGACTAGCTGTAGAGACCCCAGGGTGCCCCGTGGCCCTTCACCTAGGGACCTCTGACCCCAGCAAGCTACCCTGGGGTCCACCTCTCTCCCTGGACATGCAGTAGAGGCCCCAAGGTGCCCCATGACCCTCCACCTAGGGGCCTCTGACCCCAGCAAGCTACCCAGGGCTGCACCTCTCTCCCTGGACTTGCAGTAGAGGCCCCAGGGTACCCCGTGGCCCTCCACCTAGGGGCCTCTGACCCCAGCAAGCTACTCAGGGGTTCACATCTCTCCCTGGACTTGCAGTAGATGCCCCAGGGTACCCTGTGGCCCTCCACCTAGGGGCCTCTGACCCCAGCAAGCTACCCAGGGGTCCAGCTCTCTCCCTGGACTTGCAATAGAGGCCCCAGGGTGCCCCCTTGCCCTCCACCCAGGGGCTACTGACCCCAGCAAGCTACACAGGGCTCCACTTCTCTCCCTGGACTTGTAGTAGAGGCCCTGGGCTGCCCTCTGGCCCTCCACCTAGGGGCCTCTGACCCCAGCAAGCTACCCAGGGCTCCACCTCTCTCGCTGGACTTGCAGTAGAGGCCCCAGGGTGCCCATTGGCCCTCCACCTAGGGGCCTCTGACCCCAGCAAACTACCCAGGGGTCCACCTCTCTTCCTGGACTTGCAGTAGAGTCCCCAGGGTGCCCCATGGCCCTCCACCTAGGGCCCTCTGACCCCAGCAAGCTACCTAGGGCTCCACTTCTCTCCCTGGACTTGCAGTAGAGGCCCCAGGGTGCCCCCTTGCCCTCCACCCAGGGGCTACTGACCCCAGCAAGCTACCCAGGAATACACCTCTCTCCCTGGACTTGCAGTAGAGGCCCCAGGGTACCCCGTGGCCCTCCACCTAGGGGCCTCTGACCCCAGCAAGCTACTCAGGGGTTCACATCTCTCCCTGGACTTGCAGTAGAGGCCCCAGGGTACCCTTTGGCCCTCCACCTAGGGGCCTCTGAACCCAGCAAGCTACCCAGGGGTCCAGCTCTCTCCTTGGACTTGCAATAGAGGCCCCAGGGTGCCCACTTGCCCTCCACCCAGGGGCTACTGACCCCAGCAAGCTACACATGGCTCCACTTCTCTCCATTTACTTGTACTAGAGGCCCTGGGCTGCCCTCTGGCCCTCCACCTAGGGGCCTCTGACCCCAGCAAGCTACCCAGGGCTCCACCTCTCTCGCTGGACTTGCAGTAGAGGCCACAGGGTGCCCATTGGCCCTCCACCTAGGGGCCTCTGACCCCAGCAAACTACCCAGGGGTCCACCTCTCATCCTGGACTTGCAGTAGAGTCCCCAGGGTGCCCCATGGCCCTCCACCTAGGGCCCTCTGACCCCAGCAAGCTACAAAGGGCTCCACTTCTCTCCCTGGACTTGCAGTAGAGGCCCCAGGGTGCCCCTTTGCCCTCCATCCAGGGGCTACTGACCCCAGCAAGCTACCCAGGGCTGCACCTCTCTCCCTGGACTTGCAGTAGAGGCCCCAGGGTACCCCGTAGCCCTCCACCTAGGGGCCTCTGACCCCAGCAAGCTACTCAGGGGTCCACATCTCTCCCTGGACTTGCAGTAGAAGCCCCAGGGTACCCCGTGGCCCTCCACCCAGGGGCTACTGACCCCAGCAAGCTACACAGGGCTCCACTTCTCTCCCTGGACTTGTAGTAGAGGCCGTGGGCTGCCCTCTGGCCCTCCACCTGGGGGCCTCTGACCCCAGCAAGCTACTCAGGGCTCCACCTCTCTCCCTGGACTTGCAGTAGAGGCCCCAGGGTGCCCCATGGCCCTCCACCTAGGGGCCTCTGACCCCAGCAAGCTACCCAGGGGTCCACCTCTCTTCCTGGACTTGCAGTAGAGTCCCCAGGGTGCCCCATGGCCCTCCACCTAGGGCCCTTTGACCCCAGCAAGCTACCCAGGGCTCCAACTCTCTCCCTGGACTTGCAGTATAGGCCCCAGGGTGCCCCCTGGTCCTCCACCTTGGGGCCTCTGACCCTAGCAAACTACACAAGGGTCGACCTCTCTCCCTGGACTTGCTGTAGAGGCCCCAGGGTGCCCCGTGGCCCTTCACCTAGGGACCTCTGACCCCAGCAAGCTACCCTGGGGTCCACCTCTCTCCCTGGACATGCAGTAGAGGCCCCAAGGTGCCCCATGACCCTCCACCTAGGGGCCTCTGACACCAGCAAGCTACAGAGGGGTCCACCTCTCTCCCTGGACTTACAGTAGAGGCCCCAGGGTGCCCCGTGGACCTCCCCCTAGGGGCCTCTGACACCAGCAAGCTTCCCAGTGGTCCACTTCTCTCCCTAGACTTGCAGTAGAGGCCCCAGGGTGACCCTTGGCCCTCCACCTAGGAGCCTCTGACCCCAGCAAGCTACCCAGGGTCCTACCTATCTCCCTGGACTTGCAGTAGACTCCCCAGGGTGCCCCATGGCCCTCCACCTAGGGCCCTCTGACCCCAGCAAGCTACCCAGGGCTCCAACTCTCTCCCTGGACTTGCAGTATAGGCCTCAGAGTGCCCCCTGGTCCTCCACCTAGGGGCCCCTGACCCAAGCAAGCTGCCCAGGGGTCCACCTCTCTCCCTAGACTTTCAGACTAGGCCCCAGGGTGCCCTTTGGCCCTCCACCTAGGGGCCTCTGAACCCAGAAAGCTACCCAGGGGTCCACCTCTCTCCCTAGACTTTCAGACTAGGCCCCAGGGTGACCCTTGGCCCTCCACCTAGGGGCCTCTGACCCCAGCAAGCTGCCCAGGGGCCTGCCTATTTCCCTGGACTTGCAGTAGACTCCCCATGGTGCCCCATGGCCCTCCACCTAGGGCCCTCTGACCCCAGCAAGCTACCCAGGGCTCCAACTCTCTCCCTGGACTTGCAGTATAGGCCTCAGGGTGCCCCCTGGTCCTCCACCTAGGGGCCCCTGACTCAAGCAAGCTGCCCAGGGGTCCACCTCTCTCCCTGGACTTGCAATAGAGGCCCCAGGGTGCCCCTTGGCCCTCCACCTAGGGGCCTCTGAACCCAGAAAGCTACCCAGGGGTCCACCTCTCTCCCTAGACTTTCAGACTAGGCCCCAGAGTGACCCTTGGCCCTCCACCTAGGGGCCTCTGACCCCAGCAAGCTGCCCAGGGGCCTGCCTATCTCCCTGGACTTGCAGTAGAGTCCCCAGGGTGCCCCCTGGCCCTCCACCTAGGGGCATCTGACACCAGCAAGCTACCCAGGTCTCCACCTATCTCCCTGGACTTGCAGTAGAGTCCCCAGGGTGCCCCATGGCCCTCCACGTAGGGCCCTCTGACCCCAGCAAGCTACCCAGGGGTCCACCTCTCTCCCTGGACTTGCAGTATAGGCCACAGGGTGCCCCCTTGCCCTCCACCTAGGGGCCTCTGACCCCAGAAGCTACCCAGGGCTCCACTTCTCTTCCTGGACTTGCAGTAGAGGCCCCAGGGTGCCCCCTTGCCCTCCACCCAGGGGCTACTGACCCCAGCAAGCTATCCAGGGCTCAACCTCTCTCCCTGGACTTGCAGTAGAGGCCCCAGGGTGCCCCCTGGCCCTCCACCGAGGGGCATCTGACACCAGCAAGCTACCCAGGGGTCCACCTATCTCCCTGGACTTGCAGTATAGGCCCCAGGGTGCCCTCTGGCCTTCCACCTAGGGGCCTCTGACCCTAGCAAACTACCGAGGGGTCTACCTCTCTCACTGGACTTGCTGTAGAGGCCCCAGGGTGCCCCTTGCCCTCCACCTAGGGGCCTCTGACCCTAGCAAGCTACCCTGGAGTACACCTCTCTCCCTGGACTTGCAGTAGAGGCCCCAGGGTGCCCCTTGGCCCTCCACCTAGGGGCCTCTGACCTCAGCAAGCTACCGAGGGGTCCACCTCTCTCCGTGGACTTGCAGTAGAGGCCCCAGGGTGCCCCGTGGCCCTCCACCTAGGGGCCTCTGAACCCAGCAAGCTACCCTGGGGTCCAGCTCTCTCCCTGGACTTGCAATAGAGGCCCCAGGGTGCCCCCTTGCCCTCCACCCAGGGGCTACTGACCCCAGCAAGCTACCCAGGGCTCCACCTCTCTCCCTGGACTTGTAGTAGAGGCCCTAGGCTGCCCTCTGGCCCTCCACCTAGGGGCCTCTGACCCCAGCAAGCTACCCAGGGCTTCACCTCTCTCCCTGGACTTGCAGTAGAGGCCCCAGGGTGCCCATTGGCCCTCCACCTAGGGGCCTCTGACCCCAGCAAGCTACCGAGGGGTCCACCTCTCTCCCTAGACTTGCAGTAGAGGCCCCAGGGTGACCCTTGGCCCTCCACCTAGGGGCCTCTGACCCAAGCAAGCTACCCAGGGTCCTACCTATCTCCCTGGACTTGCAGTAGAGTCCCCAGGGTGCCCCATGGCCCTCCACCTAGGGCCCTCTGAGCCCAGCAAGCTACCCAGGGGTCCAGCTCTCTCCCTGGACTTGCAATAGAGGCCCCAGGGTGCCCCCTTGCCCTCCACCCAGGGGCTACTGACCCCAGCAAGCTACACATGGCTCCACTTCTCTCCATTTACTTGTAGTAGAGGCCCTGGGCTGCCCTCTGGCCATCCACCTAGGGGCATCTGACCCCAGCAAGCTACCCAGGGCTCCACCTCTCTCGCTGGACTTGCAGTAGAGGCCACAGGGTGCCCATTGGCCCTCCACCTAGGGGCCTCTGACCCCAGCAAACTACCCAGGGGTCCACCTCTCATCCTGGACTTGCAGTAGAGTCCCCAGGGTGCCCCATGGCCCTCCACCTAGGGCCCTCTGACCCCAGCAAGCTACATAGGGCTCAACTTCTCTCCCTGGACTTGCAGTAGAGGCCCCAGGGTGCCCCTTTGCCCTCCACCCAGGGGCTACTGACCCCAGCAAGCTACCCAGGGCTGCACCTCTCTCCCTGGACTTGCAGTAGAGGCCCCAGGGTACCCCGTAGCCCTCCACCTAGGGGCCTCTGACCCCAGCAAGCTACTCAGGGGTCCACATCTCTCCCTGGACTTGCAGTAGAAGCCCCAGGGTACCCCGTGGCCCTCCACCCAGGGGCTACTGACCCCAGCAAGCTACACAGGGCTCCACTTCTCTCCCTGGACTTGTAGTAGAGGCCGTGGGCTGCCCTCTGGCCCTCCACCTAGGGGCCTCTGACCCCAGCAAGCTACCCAGGGCTCCACCTCTCTCCCTGGACTTGCAGTAGAGGCCCCAGGGTACCCCGTGGCCCTCCACCTAGGGGCCTCTGACCCCAGCAAGCTACTCAGGGGTTCACATCTCTCCCTGGACTTGCAGTAGAGGCCCCAGGGTACCCTGTGGCCCTCCACCTAGGGGCCTCTGACCCCAGCAAGCTACCCAGGGGTCCAGCTCTCTCCCTGGACTTGCAATAGAGGCCCCAGGGTGCCCCCTTGCCCTCCACCCAGGGGCTACTGACCCCAGCAAGCTACACAGGGCTCCACTTCTCTCCCTGGACTTGTAGTAGAGGCCCTGGGCTGCCCTCTGGCCCTTCACCTAGGGGCCTCTGACCCCAGCAAACTACCCAGGGGTCCACCTCTCTTCCTGGACTTGCAGTAGAGTCCCCAGGGTGCCCCATGGCCCTCCACCTAGGGCCCTCTGACCCCAGCAAGCTACCTAGGGCTCCACTTCTCTCCCTGGACTTGCAGTAGAGGCCCCAGGGTGCCCCCTTGCCCTCCACCCAGGGGCTACTGACCCCAGCAAGCTACCCAGGGCTACACCTCTCTCCCTGGACTTGCAGTAGAGGCCCCAGGGTACCCCGTGGCCCTCCACCTAGGGGCCTCTGACCCCAGCAAGCTACTCAGGGGTTCACATCTCTCCCTGGACTTGCAGTAGAGGCCCCAGGGTACCCTGTGGCCCTCCACCTAGGGGCCTCTGAACCCAGCAAGCTACCCAGGGGTCCAGCTCTCTCCCTGGACTTGCAATAGAGGCCCCAGGGTGCCCACTTGCCCTCCACCCAGGGGCTACTGACCCCAGCAAGCTACACATAGCTCCACTTCTCTCCATTTACTTGTAGTAGAGGCCCTGGGCTGCCCTCTGGCCCTCCACCTAGGGGCCTCTGACCCCAGCAAGCTACCCAGGGCTCCACCTCTCTCGCTGGACTTGCAGTAGAGGCCACAGGGTGCCCATTGGCCCTCCACCTAGGGGCCTCTGACCCCAGCAAACTACCCAGGGGTCCACCTCTCATCCTGGACTTGCAGTAGAGTCCCCAGGGTGCCCCATGGCCCTCCACCTAGGGCCCTCTGACCCCAGCAAGCTACATAGGGCTCCACTTCTCTCCCTGGACTTGCAGTAGAGGCCCCAGGGTGCCCCTTTGCCCTCCACCCAGGGGCTACTAACCCCAGCAAGCTACCCAGGGCTGCACCTCTCTCCCTGGACTTGCAGTAGAGGCCCCAGGGTACCCCGTAGCCCTCCACCTAGGGGCCTCTGACCCCAGCAAGCTACTCAGGGGTCCACATCTCTCCCTGGACTTGCAGTAGAAGCCCCAGGGTACCCCATGGCCCTCCACCCAGGGGCTACTGACCCCAGCAAGCTACACAGGGCTCCACTTCTCTCCCTGGACTTGTAGTAGAGGCCGTGGGCTGCCCTCTGGCCCTCCACCTGGGGGCCTCTGACCCCAGCAAGCTACCCAGGGCTCCACCTCTCTCCCTGGACTTGCAGTAGAGGCCCCAGGGTGCCCCATGGCCCTCCACCTAGGGGCCTCTGACCCCAGCAAGCTACCCAGGGGTCCACCTCTCTCCCTGGACTTATAGGCGAGGCCCCAGGGTGCCCCTGGCCCTCCACCTAGGGGCCTCTGACCCCAGCAAACTACCCAGGGGTCCACCTCTCTTCCTGGACTTGCAGTAGAGTCCCCAGGGTGCCCCATGGCCCTCCACCTAGGGCCCTTTGACCCCAGCAAGCTACCCAGGGCTCCAACTCTCTCCCTGGACTTGCAGTATAGGCCCCAGGGTGCCCCCTGGTCCTCCACCTTGGGGCCTCTGACCCTAGCAAACTACACAGGGGTCGACCTCTCTCCCTGGACTTGCTGTAGAGACCCCAGGGTGCCCCGTGGCCCTTCACCTAGGGACCTCTGACCCCAGCAAGCTACCCTGGGGTCCACCTCTCTCCCTGGACATGCAGTAGAGGCCCCAAGGTGCCCCATGACCCTCCACCTAGGGGCCTCTGACCCCAGCAAGCTACCCAGGGCTGCACCTCTCTCCCTGGACTTGCAGTAGAGGCCCCAGGGTACCCCGTGGCCCTCCACCTAGGGGCCTCTGACCCCAGCAAGCTACTCAGGGGTTCACATCTCTCCCTGGACTTGCAGTAGATGCCCCAGGGTACCCTGTGGCCCTCCACCTAGGGGCCTCTGACCCCAGCAAGCTACCCAGGGGTCCAGCTCTCTCCCTGGACTTGCAATAGAGGCCCCAGGGTGCCCCCTTGCCCTCCACCCAGGGGCTACTGACCCCAGCAAGCTACACAGGGCTCCACTTCTCTCCCTGGACTTGTAGTAGAGGCCCTGGGCTGCCCTCTGGCCCTCCACCTAGGGGCCTCTGACCCCAGCAAGCTACCCAGGGCTCCACCTCTCTCGCTGGACTTGCAGTAGAGGCCCCAGGGTGCCCATTGGCCCTCCACCTAGGGGCCTCTGACCCCAGCAAACTACCCAGGGGTCCACCTCTCTTCCTGGACTTGCAGTAGAGTCCCCAGGGTGCCCCATGGCCCTCCACCTAGGGCCCTCTGACCCCAGCAAGCTACCTAGGGCTCCACTTCTCTCCCTGGACTTGCAGTAGAGGCCCCAGGGTGCCCCCTTGCCCTCCACCCAGGGGCTACTGACCCCAGCAAGCTACCCAGGGCTACACCTCTCTCCCTGGACTTGCAGTAGAGGCCCCAGGGTACCCCGTGGCCCTCCACCTAGGGGCCTCTGACCCCAGCAAGCTACTCAGGGGTTCACATCTCTCCCTGGACTTGCAGTAGAGGCCCCAGGGTACCCTGTGGCCCTCCACCTAGGGGCCTCTGAACCCAGCAAGCTACCCAGGGGTCCAGCTCTCTCCTTGGACTTGCAATAGAGGCCCCAGGGTGCCCACTTGCCCTCCACCCAGGGGCTACTGACCCCAGCAAGCTACACATGGCTCCACTTCTCTCCATTTACTTGTACTAGAGGCCCTGGGCTGCCCTCTGGCCCTCCACCTAGGGGCCTCTGACCCCAGCAAGCTACCCAGGGCTCCACCTCTCTCGCTGGACTTGCAGTAGAGGCCACAGGGTGCCCATTGGCCCTCCACCTAGGGGCCTCTGACCCCAGCAAACTACCCAGGGGTCCACCTCTCATCCTGGACTTGCAGTAGAGTCCCCAGGGTGCCCCATGGCCCTCCACCTAGGGCCCTCTGACCCCAGCAAGCTACATAGGGCTCCACTTCTCTCCCTGGACTTGCAGTAGAGGCCCCAGGGTGCCCCTTTGCCCTCCATCCAGGAGCTACTGACCCCAGCAAGCTACCCAGGGCTGCACCTCTCTCCCTGGACTTGCAGTAGAGGCCCCAGGGTACCCCGTAGCCCTCCACCTAGGGGCCTCTGACCCCAGCAAGCTACTCAGGGGTCCACATCTCTCCCTGGACTTGCAGTAGAAGCCCCAGGGTACCCCGTGGCCCTCCACCCAGGGGCTACTGACCCCAGCAAGCTACACAGGGCTCCACTTCTCTCCCTGGACTTGTAGTAGAGGCCGTGGGCTGCCCTCTGGCCCTCCACCTGGGGGCCTCTGACCCCAGCAAGCTACTCAGGGCTCCACCTCTCTCCCTGGACTTGCAGTAGAGGCCCCAGGGTGCCCTCTGGCCCTCCACCTAGGGGCCTCTGACCCCAGCAAGCTACCCAGGGGTCCACCTCTCTTCCTGGACTTGCAGTAGAGTCCCCAGGGTGCCCCATGGCCCTCCACCTAGGGCCCTTTGACCCCAGCAAGCTACCCAGGGCTCCAACTCTCTCCCTGGACTTGCAGTATAGGCCCCAGGGTGCCCCCTGGTCCTCCACCTTGGGGCCTCTGACCCTAGCAAACTACACAGGGGTCGACCTCTCTCCCTGGACTTGCTGTAGAGGCCCCAGGGTGCCCCGTGGCCCTTCACCTAGGGACCTCTGACCCCAGCAAGCTACCCTGGGGTCCACCTCTCTCCCTGGACATGCAGTAGAGGCCCCAAGGTGCCCCATGACCCTCCACCTAGGGGCCTCTGACACCAGCAAGCTACAGAGGGGTCCACCTCTCTCCCTGGACTTACAGTAGAGGCCCCAGGGTGCCCCGTGGACCTCCCCCTAGGGGCCTCTGACACCAGCAAGCTTCCCAGTGGTCCACTTCTCTCCCTAGACTTGCAGTAGAGGCCCCAGGGTGACCCTTGGCCCTCCACCTAGGAGCCTCTGACCCCAGCAAGCTACCCAGGGTCCTACCTATCTCCCTGGACTTGCAGTAGACTCCCCAGGGTGCCCCATGGCCCTCCACCTAGGGCCCTCTGACCCCAGCAAGCTACCCAGGGCTCCAACTCTCTCCCTGGACTTGCAGTATAGGCCTCAGAGTGCCCCCTGGTCCTCCACCTAGGGGCCCCTGACCCAAGCAAGCTGCCCAGGGGTCCACCTCTCTCCCTAGACTTTCAGACTAGGCCCCAGGGTGCCCTTTGGCCCTCCACCTAGGGGCCTCTGAACCCAGAAAGCTACTCAGGGGTCCACCTCTCTCCCTAGACTTTCAGACTAGGCCCAAGGGTGACCCTTGGCCCTCCACCTAGGGGCCTCTGACCCCAGCAAGCTGCCCAGGGGCCTGCCTATTTCCCTGGACTTGCAGTAGACTCCCCATGGTGCCCCATGGCCCTCCACCTAGGGCCCTCTGACCCCAGCAAGCTACCCAGGGCTCCAACTCTCTCCCTGGACTTGCAGTATAGGCCTCAGGGTGCCCCCTGGTCCTCCACCTAGGGGCCCCTGACTCAAGCAAGCTGCCCAGGGGTCCACCTCTCTCCCTGGACTTGCAATAGAGGCCCCAGGGTGCCCCTTGGCCCTCCACCTAGGGGCCTCTGAACCCAGAAAGCTACCCAGGGGTCCACCTCTCTCCCTAGACTTTCAGACTAGGCCCCAGAGTGACCCTTGGCCCTCCACCTAGGGGCCTCTGACCCCAGCAAGCTGCCCAGGGGCCTGCCTATCTCCCTGGACTTGCAGTAGAGTCCCCAGGGTGCCCCCTGGCCCTCCACCTAGGGGCATCTGACACCAGCAAGCTACCCAGGGCTCCACCTATCTCCCTGGACTTGCAGTAGAGTCCCCAGGGTGCCCCATGGCCCTCCACGTAGGGCCCTCTGACCCCAGCAAGCTACCCAGGGGTCCACCTCTCTCCCTGGACTTGCAGTATAGGCCACAGGGTGCCCCCTTGCCCTCCACCTAGGGGCCTCTGACCCCAGAAGCTACCCAGGGCTTCACTTCTCTTCCTGGACTTGCAGTAGAGGCCCCAGGGTACCCCCTTGCCCTCCACCCAGGGGCTACTGACCCCAGCAAGCTATCCAGGGCTCAACCTCTCTCCCTGGACTTGCAGTAGAGGCCCCAGGGTGCCCCCTGGCCCTCCACCTAGGGGCATCTGACACCAGCAAGCTACCCAGGGGTCCACCTATCTCCCTGGACTTGCAGTATAGGCCCCAGGGTGCCCTCTGGCCTTCCACCTAGGGGCCTCTGACCCTAGCAAACTACCGAGGGGTCTACCTCTCCCACTGGACTTGCTGTAGAGGCCCCAGGGTGCCCCTTGCCCTCCACCTAGGGGCCTCTGACCCTAGCAAGCTACCCTGGAGTACACCTCTCTCCCTGGACTTGCAGTAGAGGCCCCAGGGTGCCCCTTGGCCCTCCACCTAGGGGCCTCTGACCTCAGCAAGCTACCGAGGGGTCCACCTCTCTCCGTGGACTTGCAGTAGAGGCCCCAGGGTGCCCCGTGGCCCTCCACCTAGGGGCCTCTGAACCCAGCAAGCTACCCTGGGTTCCAGCTCTCTCCCTGGACTTGCAATAGAGGCCCCAGGGTGCCCCCTTGCCCTCCACCCAGGGGCTACTGACCCCAGCAAGCTACCCAGGGCTCCACCTCTCTCCCTGGACTTGTAGTAGAGGCCCTAGGCTGCCCTCTGGCCCTCCACCTAGGGGCCTCTGACCCCAGCAAGCTACCCAGGGCTTCACCTCTCTCCCTGGACTTGCAGTAGAGGCCCCAGGGTGCCCATTGGCCCTCCACCTAGGGGCCTCTGACCCCAGCAAGCTACCGAGGGGTCCACCTCTCTCCCTAGACTTGCAGTAGAGGCCCCAGGGTGACCCTTGGCCCTCCACCTAGGGGCCTCTGACCCAAGCAAGCTACCCAGGGTCCTACCTATCTCCCTGGACTTGCAGTAGAGTCCCCAGGGTGCCCCATGGCCCTCCACCTAGGGCCCTCTGAGCCCAGCAAGCTACCCAGGGGTCCAGCTCTCTCCCTGGACTTGCAATAGAGGCCCTAGGGTGCCCACTTGCCCTCCACACAGGGGCTACTGACCCCAGCAAGCTACACATGGCTCCACTTCTCTCCATTTACTTGTAGTAGAGGCCCTGGGCTGCCCTCTGGCCCTCCACCTAGGGGCCTCTGACCCCAGCAAGCTACCCAGGGCTTCACCTCTCTCGCTGGACTTGCAGTAGAGGCCACAGGGTGCCCATTGGCCCTCCACCTAGGGGCCTCTGACCCCAGCAAACTACCCAGGGGTCCACCTCTCATCCTGGACTTGCAGTAGAGTCCCCAAGGTGCCCCATGGCCCTCCACCTAGGGCCCTCTGACCCCAGCAAGCTACATAGGGCTCCACTTCTCTCCCTGGACTTGCAGTAGAGGCCCCAGGGTGCCCCTTTGCCCTCCACCCAGGGGCTACTGACCCCAGCAAGCTACCCAGGGCTGCACCTCTCTCCCTGGACTTGCAGTAGAGGCCCCAGGGTACCCCGTAGCCCTCCACCTAGGGGCCTCTGACCCCAGCAAGCTACTCAGGGGTCCACATCTCTCCCTGGACTTGCAGTAGAAGCCCCAGGGTACCCCGTGGCCCTCCACCCAGGGGCTACTGACCCCAGCAAGCTACACAGGGCTCCACTTCTCTCCCTGGACTTGTAGTAGAGGCCGTGGGCTGCCCTCTGGCCCTCCACCTGGGGGCCTCTGACCCCAGCAAGCTACCCAGGGCTCCACCTCTCTCCCTGGACTTGCAGTAGAGGCCCCAGGGTGCCCCATGGCCCTCCACCTAGGGGCCTCTGACCCCAGCAAGCTACCCAGGGGTCCACCTCTCTCCCTGGACTTATAGGCGAGGCCCCAGGGTGCCCCTGGCCCTCCACCAAGGGGCCTCTGACCCCAGCAAACTACCCAGGGGTCCACCTCTCTTCCTGGACTTGCAGTAGAGTCCCCAGGGTGCCCCATGGCCCTCCACCTAGGGCCCTTTGACCCCAGCAAGCTACCCAGGGCTCCAACTCTCTCCCTGGACTTGCAGTATAGGCCCCAGGGTGCCCCCTGGTCCTCCACCTTGGGGCCTCTGACCCTAGCAAACTACACAGGGGTCGACCTCTCTCCCTGGACATGCAGTAGAGGCCCCAAGGTGCCCCGTGGCCCTTCACCTAGGGACCTCTGACCCCAGCAAGCTACCCTGGGGTCCACCTCTTTCCCTGGACATGCAGTAGAGGCCCCAAGGTGCCCCATGACCCTCCACCTAGGGGCCTCTGACCCCAGCAAGCTACAGAGGGGTCCACCTCTCTCCCTGGACTTGCAGTAGAGGCCCCAGGGTGCCCCGTGGACCTCCCCCTAGGGGCCTCTGACACCAGCAAGCTTCCCAGTGGTCCACTTCTCTCCCTAGACTTGCAGTAGAGGCCTCAGGGTGACCCTTGGCCCTCCACTTAGGAGCCTCTGACCCCAGCAAGCTACCCAGGGTCCTACCTATCTCCCTGGACTTGCAGTAGACTCCCCAGGGTGCCCCATGGCCCTCCACCTAGGGCCCTCTGACCCCAGCAAGCTACCCAGGGCTCCAACTCTCTCCCTGGACTTGCAGTATAGGCCTCAGAGTGCCCCCTGGTCCTCCACCTAGGGGCCCCTGACCCAAGCAAGCTGCCCAGGGGTCCACCTCTCTCCCTAGACTTTCAGACTAGGCCCCAGGGTGCCCCTTGGCCCTCCACCTAGGGGCCTCTGAACCCAGAAAGCTACCCAGGGGTCCACCTCTCTCCCTAGACTTTCAGACTAGGCCCCAGGGTGACCCTTGGCCCTCCACCTAGGGGCCTCTGACCCCAGCAAGCTGCCCAGGGGCCTGCCTATTTCCCTGGACTTGCAGTAGACTCCCCATGGTGCCCCATGGCCCTCCACCTAGGGCCCTCTGACCCCAGCAAGCTACCCAGGGCTCCAACTCTCTCCCTGGACTTGCAGTATAGGCCTCAGGGTGCCCCCTGGTCCTCCACCTAGGGGCCCCTGACTCAAGCAAGCTGCCCAGGGGTCCACCTCTCTCCCTGGACTTGCAATAGAGGCCCCAGGGTGCCCCTTGGCCCTCCACCTAGGGGCCTCTGAACCCAGAAAGCTACCCAGGGGTCCACCTCTCTCCCTAGACTTTCAGACTAGGCCCCAGAGTGACCCTTGGCCCTCCACCTAGGGGCCTATGACCCCAGCAAGATGCCCAGGGGCCTGCCTATTTCCCTGGACTTGCAGTAGAGTCCCCAGGGTGCCCCATGGCCCTCCACCTAGGGCCCTCTGACCCCAGCAAGCTACCCAGGGGTCCACATCTCTCCCTGGACTTGCAACAGAGGCCCCAGGGTGCCCCGTGACCCTCCACCTAGGGGCCTCTGACCCCAGCAAGCTACCCAGGGGTCCACTTCTCTCCCTGGACTTGCAGTAGACACCCCTGGGTGCCCCCTGCCCCTCCACCTAGGGGCCTCTTACCCCAGCAAGCTACCCAGGGCTCCACCTCTTTCCATGGACTTATAGTAGAGGCCCCAGGGTACCCCCTGGCCCTCCACCTAGGGGCCTCTGAGCCCAGCAAGCTACCCAGGGGTCCAGCTCTCTCCCTGGACTTGCAATAGAGGCCCTAGGGTGCCCACTTGCCCTCCACACAGGGGCTACTGACCCCAGCAAGCTACACATGGCTCCACTTCTCTCCATTTACTTGTAGTAGAGGCCCTAGACTGCCCTCTGGTCCTTCACTTAGGGGCCTCTGACCCCAGCAAGCTAACCAGGGCTCCACCTCTCTCCCTGGACTTGCAGTAGAGGCCCCAGGGTGCCCATTGGCCCTCCACCTAGGGCCCTCTGACCCCAGCATGCTACCCAGGGCTCCAACTCTCTCCCTGGACTTGCAGTATAGGCCTCAGGGTGCCCCCTGGTCCTCCACCTAGGGGCCCCTGACCCAAGCAAGCTGCCCAGGGGTCCACCTCTCTCCCTGGACTTGCAATAGAGGCCCCAGGGTGCCCCCTTGCCCTCCACCCAAGGGCTACTGACCCCAGCAAGCTACCCTGGGCTCCACATCTCTCCCTGGACTTGCAGTAGAGGCCCCAGGGTGCCCATTGGCCCTCCACCCAGGGGTCTCTGACCCTAGCAAGCTACTCAGGGGTTCACATTTCTCCCTGGACTTGCAGTAGAGGCCCCAGGGTACCCTGTGGCCCTCCACCTAGGGGCCTCTGACCCCAGCAAGCTAGCCAGGGGTCCAGCTCTCTCCCTGGACTTGCAATAGAGGCCCCAGGGTGCCCCCTTGCCCTCCACCCAGGGGCTACTGACCCCAGCAAGCTACACAGGGCTCCACTTCTCTCCCTGGACTTGTAGTAGAGGCCCTGGGCTACCCTCTGGCCCTCCACCTAGGGGCCTCTGACCCCAGCAAGCTACCCAGAGCTCCACCTCTCTCGCTGGACTTGCAGTAGAGGCCCCAGGGTGCCCATTGGCCCTCCACCTAGGGGCCTCTGACCCCAGCAAACTACCCAAGGGTCCACCTCTCTTCCTGGACTTGGAGTAGAGTCCCCAGGGTGCCCCATGGCCCTCCACCTAGGGCCCTCTGACCCCAGCAAGCTACCTAGGGCTCCACTTCTCTCCCTGGACTTGCAGTAGAGGCCCCAGGGTGCCCCCTTGCCCTCCACCCAGGGGCTACTGACCCCAGCAAGCTACCCAGGGCTGCACCTCTCTCCCTGGACTTGCAGTAGAGGCCCCAGGGTACCCCGTAGCCCTCCACCTAGGGGCCTCTGACCCCAGCAAGCTACTCAGGGGTCCACATCTCTCCCTGGACTTGCAGTAGAAGCCCCAGGGTACCCCGTGGCCCTCCACCCAGGGGCTACTGACCCCAGCAAGCTACACAGGGCTCTACTTCTCTCCCTGGACTTGTAGTAGAGGCCCTGGGCTGCCCTCTGGCCCTCCACCTGGGGGCCTCAGACCCCAGCAAGCTACCCAGGGCTCCACCTCTCTCCCTGGACTTGCAGTAGAGGCCCCAGGGTGCCCCATGGCCCTCCATCTAGGGGCCTCTGACCCCAGCAAGCTACCCAGGGCTCCACCTCTCTCCCTGGACTTGCAGTAGAGGCCCCAGGGTGCCCCATGGCCCTCCACTCAGGGGCCTCTGACCCCAGCAAGCTACCCAGGGCTCCACCTCTCTCCCTGGACTTGCAGTAGAGGCCCCAGGGTGCCCCATGGCCCTCCACCTAGGGGTCTCTGACCCCAGCAAACTACCCAGGGGTCCACCTCTCTTCCTGGACTTGCAGTAGAGTCCCCAGGGTGCCCCATGGCCCTCCACCTAGGGCCCTTTGACCCCAGCAAGCTACCCAGGGCTCCAACTCTCTGCCTGGACTTGCAGTATAGGCCCCAGGGTGCCCCCCGGTCCTCCACCTTGGGGCCTCTGACCCTAGCAAACTACACAGGGGTCCACCTCTCTCCCTGGACATATAGTAGAGGCCCCAGGGTGCCCCGTGGCCCTCCACCTAGGGGCCTCTGACCCCAGCAAGCTACCCTGGGGTCCACCTCTCTCCCTGGACATATAGTAGAGGCCCCAGGGTGCCTCAAGACCCTCCACCTAGGGGCCTCTGACCCCAGCAAGCTACAGAGGGGTCCACCTCTCTCCCTGGACTTGCAGTAGAGGCCCCAGGGTGCCCCGTGGCCCTCCCCCTAGGGGCCTCTGACACCAGCAAGCTTCCTAGTGGTCCACTTCTCTCCCTAGACTTGCAGTAGAGGCCCCAGGGTGACCCTTGGCCCTCCACCTAGGAGCCTCTGACCCCAGCAAGCTACCCAGGGTCCTACCTATCTCCCTGGACATGCAGTAGACTCCCCAGGGTGCCCCATGGCCCTCCACCTAGGGCCCTCTGACCCCAGCAAGCTACCCAGGGCTCCAACTCTCTCCCTGGACTTGCAGTATAGGCCTCTGGGTGCCCCCTGGTCCTCCACCTAGGGGCCCCTGACCCAAGCAAGCTGCCCAGGGGTCCACCTCTCTCCCTGGACTTGCAATAGAGGCCCCAGGGTGCCCCTTGGCCCTCCACCTAGGGGCCTCTGAACCCAGAAATCTACCCAGGGGTCCACCTCTCTCCCTAGACTTTCAGACTAGGCCCCAGGGTGACCCTTGGCCCTCCACCTAGGGGCTTCTGACCCCAGCAAGCTGCCCAGGGGCCTGCCTATTTCCCTGGACTTGCAGTAGAGTCCCAAGGGTGCCACATGGCCCTCCACCTAGGGCTCTCTGACCCCAGCAAGCTACCCAGGGGTCCACATCTCTCCCTGGACTTGCAGTAGACACCCCAGGGTGCCCCCTGCCCCTCCACCTAGGGGCCTTTGACCCCAGCAAGCTACCCAGGGGTCCACCTCTCTCCATGGACTTATAGTAGAGGCCCCAGGGTGCCCCCTGGCCCTCCACCTAGGGGCCTCTGAGTCCAGCAAGCTACCCAGGGGTCCAGCTCTCTCACTGGACTTGCAATAGAGGCCCCAGGGTGCCCCCTTGCCCTCCACCCAAGGGCTACTGACCCCAGCAAGCTACCCTGGGCTCTACCTCTCTCCCTGGACTTGTAGTAGAGGCCCTAGGCTGCCCTCTGGTCCTCCACCAAGGGGCCTCTGACCCCAGCAAGCTAACCAGGGCTCCACCTCTCTCCCTGGACTTGCAGTAGAGGCCCCAGGGTGCCCATTGGCCCTCCACCTAGGGGTCTCTGACCCCAGCAAGCTACCCAAGGGTCCGCCTCTGACCCCAGAAAGCTGCCCAGGGGCCTGCCTATCTCCCTGGACTTGCAGTAGAGTCCCCAGGGTGCCCCATGGCCCTCCACGTAGGGCCCTCTGACCCCAGCAAGCTACCCAGGGGTCCACATCTCTCCCTGGACTCGCAGTAGACACCCCTGGGTGCCCACTGGCCCTCCACCTAGGGGCCTTTGACCCCAGCAAGCTACCCAGGGGTTTACCTCTCTCCATGGACTTATAGTAGAGGCCCCAGGGTGCCCCCTGGCCCTCCACCTAGGGGCTTCTGAGTCCAGCAAGCTACCCAGGGGTCCACATCTCTCCCTAGACTTGCAGTAGGGGCACCAGGGTACCCCGTGGCCCTCCATCTAGGGGCCTCTGAACCCAGCAAACTACCCAGGGGTCCAGCTCTCTCCCTGGACTTGCAATAGAGGCCCCAGGATGCCCCCTTGCCCTCCACCCAAGGGCTACTGACCCCAGCAAGCTACCCAGGGCTCCAACTCTCTCCCTGGACTTGCAGTATAGGCCCCAGGGTGCCCCCTGCTCCTCCACCTTGGGGCCTCTGACCCTAGCAAGCTACAGAGGGGTCCACCTCTCTCCCTAGACTTGCAGTAGAGGCCCCAGGGTGCCCCGTGGCCCTCCCCCTAGGGGCCTCTGACACCAGCAAGCTTCCCAGTGGTCCACTTCTCTCCCTAGACTTGCAGTAGAGACCCCAGGGTGACCCTTGGCCCTCCACCTAGGAGCCTCTGACCCCAGCAAGCTACCCAGGGTCCTACCTATCTCCCTGGACTTGCAGTAGACTCCCCAGGGTGCCCCATGGCCCTCCACCTAGGGCCCATTGACCCCAGCAAGCTACCCAGGGCTCCAACTCTCTCCCTGGACTTGCAGTATAGGACCCAGGGTGCCCCCTGGCCCTCCACCTAGGAGCATCTGACACCAGCAAGCTACCCAAGGGTCCACCTATCTCCCTGGACTTGCAGTTTAGGCCCCAGGGTATCCTCTGGCCCTCCACCTAGGGGCCTCTGACCCTAGCAAACTACCCAGGGGTCCACCTCTCTCCCTGGACTTGCTGTAGAGGCCCCAGGGTGACCCTTGGCCCTCCACCTAGGGGCTTCTGACCCCAGCAAGCTGCCCAGGGGTCCACCTCTCTCCCTGGACTTGCAGTATAGACCCCAGGGTGCCCCCTGGCCCTCCACCTAGGGGCATCTGACCCCAGCAAGCTACCCAGGGGTCCACCTCTCTCCCTGGACTTGCAGTATAGGACCCAGGGTGCCCCCTGGCCCTCCACCTAGGGGCATCTGACACCAGCAAGCTACCCAGGGGTCCACCTATCTCCCTGGACTTGCAGTAGAGTCCCCAGGGTGCCCCATGGCCCTCCACGTAGGGCCCTCTGACCCCAGCAAGCTACCCAGGGGTCCACCTCTCTTCCTGGACTTGCAGTAGAGGCCCCAGGGTGCCCCCTTGCCCTCCACCCAGGGGCTACTGACCCCAGCAAGCTACCCAGGGCTCAACCTCTCTCCCTGGACTTGCAGTAGAGGCCCCAGGGTGCCCCCTTGCCCTCCACCTAGGGGCATCTGACACCAGCAAGCTACCCAGGGGTCCACCTATCTCCCTGCACTTGCAGTATAGGCCCCAGGGTGCCCTCTGGCCTTCCACCTAGGGGCCTCTGACCCTAGCAAACTACCGAGGGGTCTACCTCTCTCACTGGACTTGCTGTAGAGGCCCCAGGGTGCCCCTTGCCCTCCACCTAGGGGCCTCTGACCCTAGCAAGCTACCCTGGAGTCCACCTCTCTCCCTGGACTTGCAGTAGAGGCCCCAGGGTGCCCCTTGGCCCTCCACCTAGGGGCCTCTGACCTCAGCAAGCTACCGAGGGGTCCACCTCTCTCCGTGGACTTGCAGTAGAGGCCCCAGGGTGCCCCGTGGCCCTCCACCTAGGGGCCTCTGAACCCAGCAAGCTACCCAGGGGTCCAGCTCTCTCCCTGGACTTGCAATAGAGGCCCCAGGGTGCCCCCTTGCCCTCCACCCAGGGGCTACTGACCCCAGCAAGCTACCCAGGGCTCCACCTCTCTCCCTGGACTTGTAGTAGAGGCTCTAGGCTGCCCTCTGGCCCTCCACCTAGGGGCCTCTGACCCCATCAAGCTACCCAGGGCTTCACCTCTCTCCCTGGACTTGCAGTAGAGGCCCCAGGGTGCCCATTGGCCCTCCACCTAGGGGCCTCTGACCCCAGCAAGCTACCGAGGGGTCCACCTCTCTCCCTAGACTTGCAGTAGAGGCCCCAGGGTGACCCTTGGCCCTCCACCTAGGGGCCTCTGACCCAAGCAAGCTACCCAGGGTCCTATCTATCTCCCTGGACTTGCAGTAGAGTCCCCAGGGTGCCCCATGGCCCTCCACCTAGGGCCCTCTGAGCCCAGCAAGCTACCCAGGGCTAAAACTCTCTCCCTGGACTTGCAGTATAGGCCTCAGGGTGCCCCCTGGTCCTCCACCTAGGGGCCACCGACCCAAGCAAGCTGCCCAGGGGTCCACCTCTCTCCCTGGTTTTGCAATAGAGGCCCCAGGGTGCCCAATTGCCCTCCACCCAAGGGCTACTGACCCCAGCAAGCTACCCTGGGCTTTACCTCTCTCCCTGGACTTGTAGTAGAGGCCCTAGGCTGCCCTCTGGTCCTCCACCTAGGGGCCTCTGACCCCAGCAAGCTAACCAGGGCTCCAGCTCTCTCCCTGGACTTTCAGTAGAGGCCTTAGGGTGCCCATTAGCCCTCCACCTAGGGGTCTCTGACCCCAGCAAGCTGCCCAAGGGTCCGCCTCTTACCCCAGCAAGCTGCCCAGGGGCCTGCCTATCTCCCTGGACTTGCAGTAGAGTCCCCAGGGTGCCCCTTGGCCCTCCACCTAGGGCCCTCTGACCCCAGCAAGCTACCCAGGGGTCCACATATCTCCCTGGACTTGCAGTAGACACCCCTGGGTGCCCACTGGCCCTCCACCTAGGGGCCTTTGACCCCAGCAAGCTACCCAGGGGTCCACCTCTCTCCATGGACTTATAGTAGAGGCCCCAGGGTGCCCCCTGGCCCTCCACCTAGGGGCCTCTGAGTCCAGCAAACTACCCAGGGGTCCACCTCTCTTCCTGGACTTGCAGTAGAGGCCCCAGGGTACCCTGTGGCCCTCCACCTAGGGGCCTCTGACCCCAGCAAGCTACCCAGGGGTCCAGTTCTCTCCCTGGACTTGCAATAGAGGCCCCAGGGTGCCCCCTTGCACTCCACCCAGGGGCTACTGACCCCAGCAAGCTACCCAGGGCTGCACCTCTCTACCTGGACTTGCAGTAGAGGCCCCAGGGTACCCCGTGGCGCTCCACCTAGGGGCCTCTGACCCCAGCAAGCTACTCAGGGGTTCACATTTCTCCCTGGACTTGCAGTAGAGGCCCCAGGGTACCCTGTGGCCCTCCACCTAGGGGCCTCTGACCCCAGCAAACTACCCAGGGGTCCACCTCTCTTCCTGGACTTGCAGTAGAGTCCCCAGGGTGCCCTATGGCCCTCCACCTAGGGCCCTCTGACCCCAGCAAGCTACCTAGGGCTCCACTTCTCTCCCTGGACTTGCAGTAGAGGCCCCAGGGTGCCCCCTTGCCCTCCACCCAGGGGCTACTGACCCCAGCAAGCTACCCAGGGCTGCACCTCTCTCCCTGGACTTGCAGTAGAGGCCCCAGGGTACCCCGTGGCCCTCCACCTAGGGGCCTCTGACCCCAGCAAGCTACTCAGGGGTTCACATCTCTCCCTGGACTTGCAGTAGAGGCCCCAGGGTACCCTGTGGCCCTTCACCTAGGGGCCTCTGAACCCAGCAAGCTATCCAGGGGTCCAGCTCTCTCCCTGGACTTGCAATACAGGCCCCAGGGTGCCCCCTTGCCCTCCACCCAGGGGCTACTGACCCCAGCAAGCTACACAGGGCTCCACTTCTCTCCCTGGACTAGTAGTAGAGGCCCTGGGCTGCCCTCTGGCCCTCCACCTAGGGGCCTCTGACCCCAGCAAGCTACCCAGAGCTCCACCTCTCTCGCTGGACTTGCAGTAGAGGCCCCAGGGTGCCCATTGGCCCTCCACCTAGGGGCCTCTGACCCCAGCAAACTACCCAGGGGTCCACCTCTCTTCCTGGACTTGGAGTAGAGTCCCCAGGGTGCCCCATGGCCCTCCACCTAGGGCCCTCTGACCCCAGCAAGCTACCTAGGGCTCCACTTCTCTCCCTGGACTTGCAGTAGAGGCCCCAGGGTGCCCCCTTGCCCTCCACCCAGGGGCTATTGACCCCAGCAAGCTACCCAGGGCTGCACCTCTCTCCCTGGACTTGCAGTAGAGGCCCCAGGGTACCCCGTAGCCCTCCACCTAGGGGCCTCTGACCCCAGCAAGCTACTCAGGGGTCCACATCTCTCCCTGGACTTGCAGTAGAAGCCCCAGGGTACCCCGTGGCCCTCCACCCAGGGGCTACTGACCCCAGCAAGCTACACAGGGCTCTACTTCTCTCCCTGGAGTTGTAGTAGAGGCCCTGGGCTGCCCTCTGGCCCTCCACCTGGGGGCCTCAGACCCCAGCAAACTACCCAGGGCTCCACCTCTCTCCCTGGACTTGCAGTAGAGGCCCCAGGGTGCCCCATGGCCCTCCACCTAGGGGCCTCTGACCCCAGCAAGCTACCCAGGGCTCCACCTCTCTCCCTGGACTTGCAGTAGAGGCCCCAGGGTGCCCCATGGCCCTCCACTCAGGGGCCTCTGACCCCAGCAAGCTACCCAGGGCTCCACCTCTCTCCCTGGACTTGCAGTAGAGGCCCCAGGGTGCCCCATGGCCCTCCACCTAGGGGCCTCTGACCCCAGCAAACTACCCAGGGGTCCACCTCTCTTCCTGGACTTGCAGTAGAGTCCCCAGGGTGCCCCATGGCCCTCCACCTAGGGAACTTTGACCCCAGCAAGCTACCCAGGGCTCCAACTCTCTCCCTGGACTTGCAGTATAGGCCCCAGGGTGCCCCCTGGTCCTCCACCTTGGGGCCTCTGACCCTAGCAAACTACACAGGGGTCCACCTCTCTCCCTGGACTTGCTGTAGAGGCCCGAGGGTGCCCCGTGGCCCTCCACCTAGGGGCCTCTGACCCCAGCAAGCTACCCTGGGGTCCACCTCTCTCCCTGGACATATAGTAGAGGCCCCAGGGTGCCCCATGACCCTCCACCTAGGGGCCTCTGACCCCAGCAAGCTACAGAGGGGTCCACCTCTCTCCCTGGACTTGCAGTAGAGGCCCCAGGGTGCCCCGTGGCCCTCCCCCTAGGGGCCTCTGACACCAGCAAGCTTCCTAGTGGTCCACTTCTCTCCCTAGACTTGCAGTAGAGGCCCCAGTGTGACCCTTGGCCCTCCACCTAGGAGCCTCTGACCCCGGCAAGCTACCCAGGGTCCTACCTATCTCCCTGGACTTGCAGTAGACTCCCCAGGGTGCCCCATGGCCCTCCACCTAGGGCCCTCTGACCCCAGCAAGCTACCCAGGGCTCCAACTCTCTCCCTGGACTTGCAGTATAGGCCTCTGGGTGCCCCCTGGTCCTCCACCTAGGGGCCCCTGACCCAAGCAAGCTACCCAGGGTCCTACCTATCTCCCTGGACTTGCAGTAGACTCCCCAGGGTGCCCCTTGGCCCTCCACCTAGGGGCCTCTGAACCCAGAAAGCTACCCAGGGGTCCACCTCTCTCCCTAGACTTTCAGACTAGGCCCCAGGGTGACCCTTGGCCCTCCACCTAGGGGCCTCTGACCCCAGCAAGCTGCCCAGGGGCCTGCCTATTTCCCTGGACTTGCAGTAGAGTCCCCAGGGTGCCCCATGGCCCTCCACCTAGGGCCCTCTGACCCCAGCAAGCTACCCAGGGGTCCACATCTCTCCCTGGACTTGCAACAGAGGCCCCAGGGTGACCCGTGACCCTCCACCTAGGGGCCTCTGACCCCAGCAAGCTACCCAGGGGTCCACATCTCTCCCTGGACTTGCAGTAGACACCCCAGGGTGCCCCCTGCCCCTCCACCTAGGGGCCTTTGACCCCAGCAAGCTACCCAGGGGTCCACCTCTCTCCATGGACTTATAGTAGAGGCCCCAGGGTGCCCCCTGGCCCTCCACCTAGGGGCCTCTGAGTCCAGCAAGCTACCCAGGGGTCCAGCTCTCTCACTGGACTTGCAATAGAGGCCCCAGGGTGCCCCCTTGCCCTCCACCCAAGGGCTACTGACCCCAGCAAGCTACCCTGGGCTCTACCTCTCTCCCTGGACTTGTAGTAGAGGCCCTAGGCTGCCCTCTGGTCCTCCACCAAGGGGCCTCTGACCCCAGCAAGCTAACCAGGGCTCCACCTCTCTCCCTGGACTTGCAGTAGAGGCCCCAGGGTGCCCATTGGCCCTCCACCTAGGGGTCTCTGACCCCAGCAAGCTACCCAAGGGTCCGCCTCTGACCCCAGCAAGCTGCCCAGGGGCCTGCCTATCTCCCTGGACTTGCAGTAGAGTCCCCAGGGTGCCCCATGGCCCTCCACGTAGGGCCCTCTGACCCCAGCAAGCTACCGAGGGGTCCAAATCTCTCCCTGGACTCGCAGTAGACACCCCTGGGTGCCCACTGGCCCTCCACCTAGGGGCCTTTGACCCCAGCAAGCAACCCAGGGGTCCACCTCTCTCCATGGACTTATAGTAGAGGCCCCAGGGTGCCCCCTGGCCCTCCACCTAGGGACTTCTGAGTCCAGCAAGCTACCCAGGGGTCCACATCTCTCCCTGGACATGCAGTAGAGGCCCCAGGGTGCCCCCTTGCCCTCCACCTAGGAGCCTCTGACCCCAGCAAGCTACCCTGGGTCCTACCTATCTCCCTGGACTTGCAGTAGACTCCCCAGGGTGCCCCATGGCCCTCTACCTAGGGCCCATTGACCCCAGCAAGCTACCCAGGGCTCCAACTCTCTCCCTGGACTTGCAGTAGGGGCACCAGGGTACCCCGTGGCCCTCCATCTAGGGGCCTCTGAACCCAGCAAACTACCCAGGGGTCCAGCTCTCTCCCTGGACTTGCAATAGAGGCCCCAGGGTGCCCCCTTGCCCTCCACCCAAGGGCTACTGACCCCAGCAAGCTACCCAGGGCTGCACCTCTCTCCCTGGACTTGCAGTAGAGTCCCCAGGGTGCCCCATGGCCCTCCACCTAGGGCCCTTTGACCCCAGCAAGCTACCCAGGGCTCCAACTCTCTCCCTGGACTTGCAGTATAGGCCCCAGGGTGCCCCCTGGTCCTCCACCTTGGGGCTTCTGACCCTAGCAAGCTACCCTGGGGTCCACCTCTCTCCCTGGACATGCAGTAGAGGCCCCAGGGTGCCCCCTTGCCCTCCACCTAGGAGCCTCTGACCCCAGCACGCTACCCTGGGTCCTACCTATCTCCCTGGACTTGCAGTAGACTCCCCAGGGTGCCCCATGGCCCTCTACCTAGGGCCCATTGACCCCAGCAAGCTACCCAGGGCTCCAACTCTCTCCCTGGACTTGCAGTATAGGACCCAGGGTGCCCCCTGGCCCTCCACCTAGGAGCATCTGACACCAGCAAGCTACCCAAGGGTCCACCTATCTCCCTGGACTTGCAGTTTAGGCCCCAGGGTATCCTCTGGCCCTCCACCTAGGGGCCTCTGACCCTAGCAAACTACCCAGGGGTCCACCTCTCTCCCTGGACTTGCTGTAGAGGCCCCAGGGTGACCCTTGGCCCTCCACCTAGGGGCTTCTGACCCCAGCAAGCTGCCCAGGGGTCCACCTCTCTCCCTGGACTTGCAGTATAGGCCCCAGGGTGCCCCCTGGCCCTCCACCTAGGGGCATCTGACCCCAGCAAGCTACCCAGGGGTCCACCTCTCTCCCTGGACTTGCAGTATAGGACCCAGGGTGCCCCCTGGCCCTCCACCTAGGGGCATCTGACACCAGCAAGCTACCCAGGGATCCACCTATCTCCCTGGACTTGCAGTAGAGTCCCCAGGGTGCCCCATGGCCCTCCACGTAGGGCCCTCTGACCCCAGCAAGCTACCCAGGGGTCCACCTCTCTCCCTGGACTTGCAGTATAGGCCACAGGGTGCCCCCTTGCCCTCCACCTAGGGGCCTCTGACCCCAAAAGCTACCCAGGGCTCCACTGCTCTTCCTGGACTTGCAGTAGAGGCCCCAGGGTGCCCCCTTGCCCTCCACCCAGGGGCTACTGACCCCAGCAAGCTACCCAGGGCTCAACCTCTCTCCCTGGACTTGCAGTAGAGGCCCCAGGGTGCCCCCTTGCCCTCCACCTAGGGGCATCTGACACCAGCAAGCTACCCAGGGGTCCACCTATCTCCCTGCACTTGCAGTATAGGCCCCAGGGTGCCCTCTGGCCTTCCACCTAGGGGCCTCTGACCCTAGCAAACTACCGAGGGGTCTACCTCTCTCACTGGACTTGCTGTAGAGGCCCCAGGGTGCCCCTTGCCCTCCACCTAGGGGCCTCTGACCCTAGCAAGCTACCCTGGAGTCCACCTCTCTCCCTGGACTTGCAGTAGAGGCCCCAGGGTGCCCCTTGGCCCTCCACCTAGGGGCCTCTGACCTCAGCAAGCTACCGAGGGGTCCACCTCTCTCCGTGGACTTGCAGTAGAGGCCCCAGGGTGCCCCGTGGCCCTCCACCTAGGGGCCTCTGAACCCAGCAAGCTACCCAGGGGTCCAGCTCTCTCCCTGGACTTGCAATAGAGGCCCCAGGGTGCCCCCTTGCCCTCCACCCAGGGGCTACTGACCCCAGCAAGCTACCCAGGGCTCCACCTCTCTCCCTGGACTTGTAGTAGAGGCCCTAGGCTGCCCTCTGGCCCTCCACCTAGGGGCCTCTGACCCCATCAAGCTACCCAGGGCTTCACCTCTCTCCCTGGACTTGCAGTAGAGGCCCCAGGGTGCCCATTGGCCCTCCACCTAGGGGCCTCTGACCCCAGCAAGCTACCGAGGGGTCCACCTCTCTCCCTAGACTTGCAGTAGAGGCCCCAGGGTGACCCTTGGCCCTCCACCTAGGGGCCTCTGACCCAAGCAAGCTACCCAGGGTCCTACCTATCTCCCTGGACTTGCAGTAGAGTCCCCAGGGTGCCCCATGGCCCTCCACCTAGGGCCCTCTGAGCCCAGCAAGCTACCCAGGGCTAAAACTCTCTCCCTGGACTTGCAGTATAGGCCTCAGGGTGCCCCCTGGTCCTCCACCTAGGGGCCACCGACCCAAGCAAGCTGCCCAGGGGTCCACCTCTCTCCCTGGTTTTGCAATAGAGGCCCCAGGGTGCCCCCTTGCCCTCCACCCAAGGGCTACTGACCCCAGCAAGCTACCCTGGGCTTTACCTCTCTCCCTGGACTTGTAGTAGAGGCCCTAGGCTGCCCTCTGGTCCTCCACCTAGGGGCCTCTGACCCCAGCAAGCTAACCAGGGCTCCACCTCTCTCCCTGGACTTTCAGTAGAGGCCTTAGGGTGCCCATTAGCCCTCCACCTAGGGGTCTCTGACCCCAGCAAGCTGCCCAAGGGTCCGCCTCTTACCCCAGCAAGCTGCCCAGGGGCCTGCCTATCTCCCTGGACTTGCAGTAGAGTCCCCAGGGTGCCCCTTGGCCCTCCACCTAGGGCCCTCTGACCCCAGCAAGCTACCCAGGGGTCCACATATCTCCCTGGACTTGCAGAAGACACCCCTGGGTGCCCACTGGCCCTCCACCTAGGGGCCTTTGACCCCAGCAAGCTACCCAGGGGTCCACCTCTCTCCATGGACTTATAGTAGAGGCCCCAGGGTGCCCCCTGGCCCTCCACCTAGGGGCCTCTGAGTCCAGCAAACTACCCAGGGGTCCACCTCTCTTCCTGGACTTGCAGTAGAGGCCCCAGGGTACCTTGTGGCCCTCCACCTAGGGGCCTCTGACCCCAGCAAGCTACCCAGGGGTCCAGTTCTCTCCCTGGACTTGCAATAGAGGCCCCAGGGTGCCCCCTTGCACTCCACCCAGGGGCTACTGACCCCAGCAAGCTACCCAGGGCTGCACCTCTCTCCCTGGACTTGCAGTAGAGGCCCCAGGGTACCCCGTGGCGCTCCACCTAGGGGCCTCTGACCCCAGCAAGCTACTCAGGGGTTCACATTTCTCCCTGGACTTGCAGTAGAGGCCCCAGGGTACCCTGTGGCCCTCCACCTAGAGGCCTCTGACCCCAGCAAACTACCCAGGGGTCCACCTCTCTTCCTGGACTTGCAGTAGAGTCCCCAGGGTGCCCCATGGCCCTCCACCTAGGGCCCTCTGACCCCAGCAAGCTACCTAGGGCTCCACTTCTCTCCCTGGACTTGCAGTAGAGGCCCCAGGGTGCCCCCTTGCCCTCCACCAAGGGGCTACTGACCCCAGCAAGCTACCCAGGGCTGCACCTCTCTCCCTGGACTTGCAGTAGAGGCCCCAGGGTACCCCGTGGCCCTCCACCTAGGGGCCTCTGACCCCAGCAAGCTACTCAGGGGTTCACATCTCTCCCTGGACTTGCAGTAGAGGCCCCAGGGTACCCTGTGGCCCTTCACCTAGGGGCCTCTGAACCCAGCAAGCTATCCAGGGGTCCAGCTCTCTCCCTGGACTTGCAATACAGGCCCCAGGGTGCCCCCTTGCCCTCCACCCAGGGGCTACTGACCCCAGCAAGCTACACAGGGCTCCACTTCTCTCCCTGGACTAGTAGTAGAGGCCCTGGGCTGCCCTCTGGCCCTCCACCTAGGGGCCTCTGACCCCAGCAAGCTACCCAGAGCTCCACCTCTCTCGCTGGACTTGCAGTAGAGGCCCCAGGGTGCCCATTGGCCCTCCACCTAGGGGCCTCTGACCCCAGCAAACTACCCAGGGGTCCACCTCTCTTCCTGGACTTGGAGTAGAGTCCCCAGGGTGCCCCATGGCCCTCCACCTAGGGCCCTCTGACCCCAGCAAGCTACCTAGGGCTCCACTTCTCTCCCTGGACTTGCAGTAGAGGCCCCAGGGTGCCCCCTTGCCCTCCACCCAGGGGCTATTGACCCCAGCAAGCTACCCAGGGCTGCACCTCTCTCCCTGGACTTGCAGTAGAGGCCCCAGGGTACCCCGTAGCCCTCCACCTAGGGGCCTCTGACCCCAGCAAGCTACTCAGGGGTCCACATCTCTCCCTGGACTTGCAGTAGAAGCCCCAGGGTACCCCGTGGCCCTCCACCCAGGGGCTACTGACCCCAGCAAGCTACACAGGGCTCTACTTCTCTCCCTGGACTTGTAGTAGAGGCCCTGGGCTGCCCTCTGGCCCTCCACCTGGGGGCCTCAGACCCCAGCAAACTACCCAGGGCTCCACCTCTCTCCCTGGACTTGCAGTAGAGGCCCCAGGGTGCCCCATGGCCCTCCACCTAGGGGCCTCTGACCCCAGCAAGCTACCCAGGGCTCCACCTCTCTCCCTGGACTTGCAGTAGAGGCCCCAGGGTGCCCCATGGCCCTCCACTCAGGGGCCTCTGACCCCAGCAAGCTACCCAGGGCTCCACCTCTCTCCCTGGACTTGCAGTAGAGGCCCCAGGGTGCCCCATGGCCCTCCACCTAGGGGCCTCTGACCCCAGCAAACTACCCAGGGGTCCACCTCTCTTCCTGGACTTGCAGTAGAGTCCCCAGGGTGCCCCATGGCCCTCCACCTAGGGAACTTTGACCCCAGCAAGCTACCCAGGGCTCCAACTCTCTCCCTGGACTTGCAGTATAGGCCCCAGGGTGCCCCCTGGTCCTCCACCTTGGGGCCTCTGACCCTAGCAAACTACACAGGGGTCCACCTCTCTCCCTGGACTTGCTGTAGAGGCCCGAGGGTGCCCCGTGGCCCTCCACCTAAGGGCCTCTGACCCCAGCAAGCTACCCTGGGGTCCACCTCTCTCCCTGGACATATAGTAGAGGCCCCAGGGTGCCCCATGACCCTCCACCTAGGGGCCTCTGACCCCAGCAAGCTACAGAGGGGTCCACCTCTCTCCCTGGACTTGCAGTAGAGGCCCCAGGGTGCCCCATGGCCCTCCCCCTAGGGGCCTCTGACACCAGCAAGCTTCCTAGTGGTCCACTTCTCTCCCTAGACTTGCAGTAGAGGCCCCAGTGTGACCCTTGGCCCTCCACCTAGGAGCCTCTGACCCCAGCAAGCTACCCAGGGTCCTACCTATCTCCCTGGACTTGCAGTAGACTCCCCAGGGTGCCCCATGGCCCTCCACCTAGGGCCCTCTGACCCCAGCAAGCTACCCAGGGCTCCAACTCTCTCCCTGGACTTGCAGTATAGGCCTCTGGGTGCCCCCTGGTCCTCCACCTAGGGGCCCCTGACCCAAGCAAGCTGCCCAGGGGTCCACCTCTCTCCCTGGACTTGCAATCGAGGCCCCAGGGTGCCCCTTGGCCCTCCACCTAGGGGCCTCTGAACCCAGAAAGCTACCCAGGGGTCCACCTCTCTCCCTAGACTTTCAGACTAGGCCCCAGGGTGACCCTTGGCCCTCCACCTAGGGGCCTCTGACCCCAGCAAGCTGCCCAGGGGCCTGCCTATTTCCCTGGACTTGCAGTAGAGTCCCCAGGGTGCCCCATGGCCCTCCACCTAGGGCCCTCTGACCCCAGCAAGCTACCCAGGGGTCCACATCTCTCCCTGGACTTGCAACAGAGGCCCCAGGGTGACCCGTGACCCTCCACCTAGGGGCCTCTGACCCTAGCAAGCTACCCAGGGGTCCACATCTTTCCCTGGACTTGCAGTAGACACCCCAGGGTGCCCCCTGCCCCTCCACCTAGGGGCCTTTGACCCCAGCAAGCTACCCAGGGGTCCACCTCTCTCCATGGACTTATAGTAGAGGCCCCAGGGTGCCCCCTGGCCCTCCACCTAGGGGCCTCTGAGTCCAGCAAGCTATCCAGGGGTCCAGTTCTCTCACTGGACTTGCAATAGAGGCCCCAGGGTGCCCCCTTGCCCTCCACCCAAGGGCTACTGACCCCAGCAAGCTACCCTGGGCTCTACCTCTCTCCCTGGACTTGTAGTAGAGGCCCTAGGCTGCCCTCTGGTCCTCCACCAAGGGGCCTCTGACCCCAGCAAGCTAACCAGGGCTCCACCTCTCTCCCTGGACTTGCAGTAGAGGCCCCAGGGTGCCCATTGGCCCTCCACCTAGGGGTCTCTGACCCCAGCAAGCTACCCAAGGGTCCGCCTCTGACCCCAGCAAGCTGCCCAGGGGCCTGCCTATCTCCCTGGACTTGCAGTAGAGTCCCCAGGGTGCCCCATGGCCCTCCACGTAGGGCCCTCTGACCCCAGCAAGCTACCGAGGGGTCCAAATCTCTCCCTGGACTCGCAGTAGACACCCCTGGGTGCCCACTGGCCCTCCACCGAGGGGCCTTTGACCCCAGCAAGCAACCCAGGGGTCCACCTCTCTCCATGGACTTATAGTAGAGGCCCCAGGGTGCCCCCTGGCCCTCCACCTAGGGACTTCTGAGTCCAGCAAGCTACCCAGGGGTCCACATCTCTCCCTGGACATGCAGTAGAGGCCCCAGGGTGCCCCCTTGCCCTCCACCTAGGAGCCTCTGACCCCAGCAAGCTACCCTGGGTCCTACCTATCTCCCTGGACTTGCAGTAGACTCCCCAGGGTGCCCCATGGCCCTCTACCTAGGGCCCATTGACCCCAGCAAGCTACCCAGGGCTCCAACTCTCTCCCTGGACTTGCAGTAGGGGCACCAGGGTACCCCGTGGCCCTCCATCTAGGGGCCTCTGAACCCAGCAAACTACCCAGGGGTCCAGCTCTCTCCCTGGACTTGCAGTAGACTCCCCAGGGTGCCCCATGGCCCTCTACCTAGGGCCCATTGACCCCAGCAAGCTACCCAGGGCTCCAACTCTCTCCCTGGACTTGCAGTAGGGGCACCAGGGTACCCCGTGGCCCTCCATCTAGGGGCCTCTGAACCCAGCAAACTACCCAGGGGTCCAGCTCTCTCCCTGGACTTGCAGTAGAGTCCCCAGGGTGCCCCATGGCCCTCCACCTAGGGCCCTTTGACCCCAGCAAGCTACCCAGGGCTCCAACTCTCTCCCTGGACTTGCAGTATAGGCCCCAGGGTGCCCCCTGGTCCTCCACCTTGGGGCTTCTGACCCTAGCAAGCTACCCTGGGGTCCACCTCTCTCCCTGGACATGCAGTAGAGGCCCCAGGGTGCCCCCTTGCCCTCCACCTAGGAGCCTCTGACCCCAGCACGCTACCCTGGGTCCTACCTATCTCCCTGGACTTGCAGTAGACTCCCCAGGGTGCCCCATGGCCCTCTACCTAGGGCCCATTGACCCCAGCAAGCTACCCAGGGCTCCAACTCTCTCCCTGGACTTGCAGTATAGGACCCAGGGTGCCCCCTGGCCCTCCACCTAGGAGCATCTGACACCAGCAAGCTACCCAAGGGTCCACCTATCTCCCTGGACTTGCAGTATAGGCCCCAGGGTATCCTCTATCCCTCCACCTAGGGGCCTCTGACCCTAGCAAACTACCCAGGGGTCCACCTCTCTCCCTGGACTTGCTGTAGAGGCCCCAGGGTGCCCCCTGGCCCTCCACCTAGGGGCATCTGACCCCAGCAAGCTACCCAGGGGTCCACCTCTCTCCCTGGACTTGCAGTATAGGACCCAGGGTGCCCCCTGGCCCTCCACCTAGGGGCATCTGACACCAGCAAGCTACCCAGGGATCCACCTATCTCCCTGGACTTGCAGTAGAGTCCCCAGGGTGCCCCATGGCCCTCCACGTAGGGCCCTCTGACCCCAGCAAGCTACCCAGGGGTCCACCTCTCTCCCTGGACTTGCAGTATAGGCCACAGGGTGCCCCCTTGCCCTCCACCTAGGGGCTACTGACCCCAGCAAGCTACCCAGGGCTCAACCTCTCTCCCTGGACTTGTAGTAGAGGCCCTAGGCTGCCCTCTGGCCCTCCACCTAGGGGCCTTTGACCCCAACAAGCTACCCAGGGCTCCAACTCTCTCCCTGGACTTGCAGTAGAAGCCCTAGGCTGCCCTCTGGCCCTCCATCTAGGGGCCTTTGACCCCAGCAAGCTACCCAGGGCTCCACCTCTCTCCCTGGACTTGCAGTAGAGGCCGCAGGGTGCCCATTGGCCCTCCACCTAGGGGCCTCTGACCACAGCAAGCTACCCAGGGGTCCACCTCTCTCCCTAGACTTGCAGACTAGGCCCCAGGGTGACCCTTGACCCTTCACCTAGGGGCTTCTGACCCCAGCAAGCTGCCCAGGTGCCTGCCTATCTAACTGGACTTGCAGTAGAGTCCCCAGGGTGCCCCATGGCCCTCCACCTAGGGCCCTCTGACCCCAGCAAGCTACCCAGGGGTCCACATCTGTCCCTGGACTTGCAGTATAGGCCACAGGGTGCCCCCTTGCCCCCCACTTTGGGGCCTCTGACCCCAGCAAGCTACCCAGGGCTCCACTTCTCTCCCTGGACTTGCAGTAGAGGCCCCAGGGTGCCCCCTTGCCCTCCACCCAGGGGCTACTGACCCCAGCAAGCTACCCAGGGCTCCACCTCTCTCCCTGGACTTGCAGTAGAGGCCCCAGGGTACCCCGTGGCCCTCCACCTAGGGGCCTCTGAGTCCAGCAAGCTACCCAGGGGTCCACATCTCTCCCTGGACTAGCAGTAGAGGCCCCAGGGTAACCCGTGGCCCTCCACCTAGGGGCCTCTGACCCCAGCAAGCTACCCAGGGCTCCACCTCTCTCCTTGGACTTGCAATATAGGCCCCAGGGTGCCCCTGCCCTCCACCTAGGGGTCTCTGACCCCAGCAAGCTATCGAGGGGTCCACCTCTCTCCCTGGACTTGCAATAGAGGCCCCAGGGTGCCCCGTGACCCTCCACCTAGGGGCCTCTGACCCCAGCAAGCTACCCAGGGGTCCACCTCTCTACCTGGACTTGCAGTATAGGCCCCAGGGTGCCCCCTGGCCCTCCAACTAGGGGCCTCTGACCCCAGCAAGCTACCCAGGGGTCCACCTCTCTCCTTGGACTTGCAATATAGGCCCCAGGGTGCCCCTGCCCTCCACCTAGGGGCATCTGACCCCAGCAAGCTACCCAGGGGTCCACCTCTCTCCCTGGACTTGCAGTATAGGACCCAGGGTGCCCCATGGCCCTCCACGTAGGGCCCTCTGACCCCAGCAAGCTACCCAGGGGTCCACCTCTCTCCCTGGACTTGCAGTATAGGCCACAGGGTGCCCCCTTGCCCTCCACCTAGGGGCCTCTGACCCCAGAAGCTACCCAGGGCTCCACTTCTCTTCCTGGACTTGCAGTAGAGGCCCCAGGGTGCCCCCTTGCCCTCCACCCAGGGGCTACTGACTCCAGCAAGCTACCCAGGGCTCAACCTCTCTCCCTGGACTTGTAGTAGAGGCCCTAGGCTGCCCTCTGGCCCTCCACCTAGGGGCCTTTGACCCCAACAAGCTACCCAGGGCTCCAACTCTCTCCCTGGACTTGCAGTAGAAGCCCTAGGCTGCCCTCTGGCCCTCCATCTAGGGGCCTTTGACCCCAGCAAGCTACCCAGGGCTCCACCTCTCTCCCTGGACTTGCAGTAGAGGCCCCAGGGTGCCCATTGGCCCTCCACCTAGGGGCCTCTGACCACAGCAAGCTACCCAGGGGTCCACCTCTCTCCCTAGACTTGCAGACTAGGCCCCAGGGTGACCCTTGACCCTTCACCTAGGGGCTTCTGACCCCAGCAAGCTGCCCAGGTGCCTGCCTATCTAACTGGACTTGCAGTAGAGTCCCCAGGGTGCCCCATGGCCCTCCACCTAGGGCCCTCTGACCCCAGCAAGCTACCCAGGGGTCCACATCTGTCCCTGGACTTGCAGTATAGGCCACAGGGTGCCCCCTTGCCCCCCACTTTGGGGCCTCTGACCCCAGCAAGCTACCCAGGGCTCCACTTCTCTCCCTGGACTTGCAGTAGAGGCCCCAGGGTGCCCCCTTGCCCTCCACCCAGGGGCTACTGACCCCAGCAAGCTACCCAGGGCTCCACCTCTCTCCCTGGACTTGCAGTAGAGGCCCCAGGGTACCCCGTGGCCCTCCACCTAGGGGCCTCTGAGTCCAGCAAGCTACCCAGGGGTCCACATCTCTCCCTGGACTAGCAGTAGAGGCCCCAGGGTAACCCGTGGCCCTCCACCTAGGGGCCTCTGACCCCAGCAAGCTACCCAGGGCTCCACCTCTCTCCCTGGACTTGCAGTAGAGGCCCCAGGGTGCCCATTGGCCCTCCACCTAGGGGTCTCTGACCCCAGCAAGCTATCGAGGGGTCCACCTCTCTCCCTGGACTTGCAATAGAGGCCCCAGGGTGCCCCGTGACCCTCCACCTAGGGGCCTCTGACCCCAGCAAGCTACCCAGGGGTCCACCTCTCTACCTGGACTTGCAGTATAGGCCCCAGGGTGCCCCCTGGCCCTCCAACTAGGGGCCTCTGACCCCAGCAAGCTACCCAGGGGTCCACCTCTCTCCTTGGACTTGCAATATAGGTCCCAGGGTGCCCCTGCCCTCCACCTAGGGGCATCTGACCCCAGCAAGCTACCCAGGGGTCCACCTCTCTCCCTGGACTTGCAGTATAGGACCCAGGGTGCTCCCTGGCCCTCCACCTAGGGGCATCTGACACCAGCAAGCTACCAAGGGGTCCACCTCTCTCCCTGGACTTGCAGTAGAGGCCCCAGGGTGCCCATTGGCCCTCCACCTAGGGGCCTCTGACCCCAGCAAGCTACCGAGGGGTCCACCTCTCTCCCTGGACTTGCAGTAGAGGCCCCAGGGT
This sequence comes from Danio rerio, assembly GCF_052040795.2. Lineage (NCBI taxonomy): Eukaryota > Metazoa > Chordata > Actinopteri > Cypriniformes > Danionidae > Danio > Danio rerio. Next base: position 18,928,804 of record NC_141030.1, read on the forward strand.
GCCCCTTGGCCCTCCACCTAGGGGCCTCTGACCCCAGCAAGCTTCCCAGTGGTCCACCTCTCTCCCTAGACTTGCAATAGAGGCCCCAGGGTGCCCCTAGGCCCTCCACCTAGGGGCCTCTGACCCCAGCAAGCTACCCAGGGTCCTACCTATCTCCCTGTACTTGCAGTAGAGTCCCCAGGGTGTCCATGGCCCTCAACCTAGGGCCCTCTGATCCCAGCAAGCTACCCAGGGCTCCATCTCTCTCCCTGGACTTGCAGTATAGGCCTCAGGGTGCCCCCTGGTCCTCCACCTAGGGGCCCCTGACCCAAGCAACCTGCCCAGGGGTCCACCTCTCTCCCTGGACTTGCAATAGAGGCCCCAGGGTGCCCCTTGGCCCTCCACCTAGGGGCCTCTGACCCAGAAAGCTACCCAGGGGTCCACCTCTCTCCCTAGACTTGCAGACTAGGCTCCAGGGTGCCCCATGGCTCTCCACCTAGGGCCCTCTGACCCCAGCAAGCTACCCAGGGGTCCACATCTCTCCCTGGACTTGCAGTATAGACCACAGGGTGCCCCCTTGCCCTCCACCTAGGGGCCTCTGACCCCAGCAAGCTACCCAGGGCTCCACTTCTCTCCCTGGACTTGCAGTAGAGGCCCCAGGGAGCCCCCTTGCCCTCCACCCAGGGGTACTGACCCCAGCAAGCTACCCAGGGCTCCACCTCTCTCCCTAGACTTGCAGTAGAGGCCCCAGGGTGCCCCCTTTTCCTCCACCCAGGGGCTACTGACCCCAGCAAGCTACCCAGGGGTAAACATCTCTCCCTTGACTTGCAGTAGAGGCCCCAGGGTACCCCGTGGCCCTCCACCTAGGGGCCTCTGAACCCAGCAAGCTACCCCGGGTTCCAGCTCTCTCCCTAGACTTGCAATAGAGGCCCCAGGGTACCCCGTGGCCCTCCACCTAGGGGCCTCTGAACCCAGCAAGCTTCCCCGGGGTCCAACTCTCTCCCTGGACTTGCAATAGAGGCTCCAGGGTGCCCCATGGCTCTCCACCTAGGGCCCTCTGACCCCAGCAAGCTACCCAGGGTTCCACCTCTCTCCCTGGACTTGTAGTAGAGGCCCTAGGCTGCCCTCTGGCCCTCCACCTAGGGGCCTCTGACCACAGCAAGCTACCCAGGGCTCCACCTCTCTCCCTAGACTTGCAGTAGAGGCCCCAGGGTGCCCCCTTTTCCTCCACCCAGGGGCTACTGACCCCAGCAAGCTACCCAGGGGTAAACATCTCTCCCTTGACTTGCAGTAGAGGCCCCAGGGTACCCCGTGGCCCTCCACCTAGGGGCCTCTGATCCCAGCAAGCTACCCAGGGCTCCATCTCTCTCCCTGGACTTGCAGTATAGGCCTCAGGGTGCCCCCTGGTCCTCCACCTAGGGGCCCCTGACCCAAGCAACCTGCCCAGGGGTCCACCTCTCTCCCTGGACTTGCAATAGAGGCCCCAGGGTGCCCCTTGGCCCTCCACCTAGGGGCCTCTGACCCAGAAAGCTACCCAGGGGTCCACCTCTCTCCCTAGACTTGCAGACTAGGCTCCAGGGTGCCCCATGGCTCTCCACCTAGGGCCCTCTGACCCCAGCAAGCTACCAAGGGGTCCACATCTCTCCCTGGACTTGCAGTATAGACCACAGGGTGCCCCCTTGCCCTCCACCTAGGGGCCTCTGACCCCAGCAAGCTACCCAGGGCTCCACTTCTCTCCCTAGACTTGCAGACTAGGCTCCAGGGTGCCCATTGGCCCTCCACCTAGGGGTCTCTGACCCCAGCAAGCTACCGAGGGGTCCACCTCTCTCCCTGGACTTGCAGTATAGGCCCCAGGGTGCCCCCTGGCCCTCCAACTATGGGCCTCTGACCCCAGCAAGCTGCCCAGGGGCCTGCCTATCTCCCTGGACTTGCAGTAGAGTCCCCAGGGTGCCCCATGGCCCTCCACGTAGGGCCCTCTGACCCCAGCAAGCTACCCAAGGGTCCACATTTCTCCCTGGACTTGCAGTAGACGCCCCAGGGAGCCCATTGGACCTCCACCTAGGGGCCTCTGACCCCAGCAAGCTACCCAGGCGTCCACCTCTCTCCCTGGACTTATAGGCGAGGCCCCAGGGTGCCCCCTGGCCCTCCACCTAGGGGCCTCTGACCCCAGCAAACTTCCCAGGGGTCCACCTCTCTTCCTGGACTTGCAGTAGAGTCCCCAGGGTGCCCCATGGCCCTCCACCTAGGGCCCTCTGACCCCAGCAAGCTACCCAGGGCTCCAACTCTCTCCCTGGACTTGCAGTATAGGCCCCAGGGTGCCCCCTGGTCCTCCACCTAGGGGCCTCTGACCCTAGACAACTTTACAGGGGTCCACCTCCCTCCCTGGACTTGCTGTAGAGGCCCCAGGGTGCCCCGTGGCCCTCCACCTAGGGGCCTCTGACCCCAGCAAGCTACCCTCGGGTCCACCTCTCTCCCTGGACTTGCAGTAGAGTCCCCAGGGTGCCCCATGGCCCTCCACCTAGGGCCCTCTGACCCCAGCAAGCTACCCAGGGCTCCAACTCTCTCCTTGGACTTGCAGTATAGGCCTCAGGGTGCCCCCTGGTCCTCCACCTAGGGGCCCCTGACCCAAGCAAGCTACTCAGGGGTCCACATCTCTCCCTGGACTTGCAGTAGAGGCCCCAGGGTACCCCGTGGCCCTTTACCTAGGGGCCTCTGAACCCAGCAAGCTACCCCGGGGTCCAGCTCTCTCCCTGGACATGCAATAGAGGCCCCAGGGTGCCCCCTTGCCCTCCACCCAAGGGCTACTGACCCCAGCAAGCTACCCTGGGCTCCACCTCTCTCCCTGGACTTGTAGTAGAGGCCCTAGGCTGCCCTCTGGCCCTCCATCTAGGGGCCTTTGACCCCAGCAAGCTACCCAGGGCTCCACCTCTCTCCATGGACTTGCAGTAGAGGCCCCAGGGTGCCCATTGGCCCTCCACCTAGGGGCCTCTGACCCCAGCAAGCTACCCAGGGGTCCACCTCTCTCCCTAGACTTGCAGACTAGGCCCCAGGGTGACCCTTGACCCTCCACCTAGGGGCTTCTGACCCCAGCAAGCTGCCCAGTTGCCTGCCTATCTAACTGGACTTGCAGTAGAGTGACCAGGGTGCCCCATGGCCCTCCACCTAGGGCCCTCTGACCCCAGCAAGCTACCCAGGGGTCCACATCTGTCCCTGGACTTGCAGTATAGGCCACAGGGTGCCCCCTTGCCCCCCACTTTGGGGCCTCTGACCCCAGCAAGCTACCCAGGGCTCCACTTCTCTCCCTGGACTTGCAGTAGAGTCCCCAGGGTGCCCCCTTGCCCTCCACCCAGGGGCTACTGACCCCAGCAAGCTACCCAGGGCTCCACCTCTCTCCCTGGACTTGCAGTAGAGGCCCCAGGCTACCCCGTGGCCCTCCACCTAGGGGCCTCTGAGTCCAGCAAGCTACCCAGGGGTCCACATCTCTCCCTGGACTAGCAGTAGAGGCCCCAGGGTAACCCGTGGCCCTCCACCTAGGGGCCTCTGACCCCAGCAAGCTACCCAGGGCTCCACCTCTCTCCCTGGACTTGCAGTAGAGGCCCCAGGGTGCCCATTGGCCCTCCACCTAGGGGTCTCTGACCCCAGCAAGCTATCGAGGGGTCCACCTCTCTCCCTGGACTTGCAATAGAGGCCCCAGGGTGCCCCGTGACCCTCCACCTAGGGGCCTCTGACCCCAGCAAGCTACCCAGGGGTCCACCTCTCTACCTGGACTTGCAGTATAGGCCCCAGGGTGCCCCCTGGCCCTCCAACTAGGGGCCTCTGACCCCAGCAAGCTACCCAGGGTTCCACCTCTCTCCTTGGACTTGCAATATAGGCCCCAGGGTGCCCCTGCCCTCCACCTAGGGGCATCTGACCCCAGCAAGCTACCCAGGGGTCCACCTCTCTCCCTGGACTTGCAGTATAGGACCCAGGGTGCCCCCTGGCCCTCCACCTAGGGGCATCTGACACCAGCAAGCTACCAAGGGGTCCACCTCTCTCCCTGGAGTTGCAGTAGAGGCCCCAGGGTGCCCATTGGCCCTCCACCTAGGGGCCTCTGACCCCAGCAAGCTACCGAGGGGTCCACCTCTCTCCCTGGACTTGCAGTAGAGGCCCCAGGGTGCCCCTTGGCCCTCCACCTAGGGGCCTCTGACCCCAGCAAGCTTCCCTGTGGTCCACATCTCTCCCTAGACTTGCAGTAGAGGCCCCAGGGTGCCCCTAGGCCCTCCATCTAGGGGCCTCTGACCCCAGCAAGCTACCCAGGGTCCTACCTATCTCCCTGTACTTGCAGTAGAGGCCCCAGGGTGCCCCTTGGCCCTCCACCTAGGGGCCTCTGACCCCAGCAAGCTTCCCTGTGGTCCACATCTCTCCCTAGACTTGCAGTAGAGGCCCCAGGGTGCCCCTAGGCCCTCCATCTAGGGGCCTCTGACCCCAGCAAGCTACCCAGGGCTCCACCTCTCTCCCTGGACTTGCAGTATAGGCCTCAGGGTGCCCCCTGGTCCTCCACCTAGGGGCCCCTGACCCAAGCAACCTGCCCAGGGGTCCACCTCTCTGTCTGGACTTGCAATAGAGGCCCCAGGGTGCCCCCTTGCCCTCCACCTAGGGGTACTGACCCCAGCAAGCTACCCAGGGCTCCACCTCTCTCCCTAGACTTGCAGTAGAGGCCCCAGGGTGCCCCCTTTTCCTCCACCCAGGGGCTACTGACCCCAGCAAGCTACCCAGGGGTAAACATCTCTCCCTTGACTTGCAGTAGAGGCCCCAGGGTACCCCGTGGCCCTCCACCTAGGGGCCTCTGAACCCAGCAAGCTACCCCGGGGTCCAGCTCTCTCCCTGGACTTGCAATAGAGGCCCCATGGTACCCTGTGGCCCTCCACCTAGGGGCCTCTGAACCCAGCAAGCTTCCCCGGGGTCCAGCTCTCTCCCTGGACTTGCAATAGAGGCCCCAGGGTGCCCCCTTGCCCTCCACCCAAGGGCTACTGACCCCAGCAAGCTACCCAGGGTTCCACCTCTCTCCCTGGACTTGTAGTAGAAGCCCTAGGCTGCCCTCTGGCCCTCCACCTAGGGGCCTCTGACCCCAGCAAGCTACCCAGGGTCCTACCTATCTCCCTGTACTTGCAGTAGAGTCCCCAGGGTGTCCATGGCCCTCAACCTAGGGCCCTCTGATCCCAGCAAGCTACCCAGGGCTCCATCTCTCTCCCTGGACTTGCAGTATAGGCCTCAGGGTGCCCCCTGGTCCTCCACCTAGGGGCCCCTGACCCAAGCAACCTGCCCAGGGGTCCACCTCTCTCCCTGGACTTGCAATAGAGGCCCCAGGGTGCCCCTTGGCCCTCCACCTAGGGGCCTCTGACCCAGAAAGCTACCCAGGGGTCCACCTCTCTCCCTAGACTTGCAGACTAGGCTCCAGGGTGACCCTTGGCCCTCCACCTAGGGGCTTCTGACCCCAGCAAGCTGCCCAGGGGCCTGTCTATCTCCCTGGACTTGCTGTAGAGCCCCCAGGGTGCCCCATGGCTCTCCACCTAGGGCCCTCTGACCCCAGCAAGCTACCCAGGGCTCCAACTCTCTCCCTGGACTTGCAGTATAGGCCCCAGGGTGCCCCCTGGTCCTCCACCTAGGGGCCTCTGACCCTAGCAAACTTTACAGGGGTCCACCTCCCTCCCTGGACTTGCTGTAGAGGCCCCAGGGTGCCCCGTGGCCCTCCACCTAGGGGCCTCTGACCCCAGCAAGCTACCCTGGGGTCCACCTCTCTCCCTGGACTTGCAGTAGAGTCCCCAGGGTGCCCCATGGCCCTCCACCTAATGCCCTCTGACCCCAGCAAGCTACCCAGGGCTCCAACTCTCTCCCTGGACTTGCAGTATAGGCCTCAGGGTGCCCCCTGGTCCTCCACCTAGGGGCCCCTGACCCAAGCAAGCTACTCAGGGGTCCACATCTCTCCCTGGACTTGCAGTAGAGGCCCCAGGGTACCCCGTGGCCCTTTACCTAGGGGCCTCTGAACCCAGCAAGCTACCCAGGGCTCCAACTCTCTCCCTGGACTTGCAGTATAGGCCCCTGGGTGCCCCATGGCCCTCCACCTAGGGGCCTTTGACCCCATCAAGCTACCCAGGGGTCCACCTCTCTCCCTGGACTTGTAGTAGAGGCCCTAGGCTGCCCTCTGGCTTTCTACCTAAGGGCCTCTGACCCCAGCAAGCTACCCAGGGCTTCACCTCTCTCCCTGGACTTGCAGTAGAGGCCCCAGGGTGCCCATTGGCCCTCCACCTAGGGGCCTCTGACCCCAGCAAGCTACCGAGGGGTCCACCTCTCTCCCTAGACTTGCAGTAGAGGCCCCAGCGTGACCCTTGGCCCTCCACCTAGGGGCCTCTGACACCAGCAAGCTACCCAGGGTCCTGCCTATCTCCCTGGACTTGCAGTAGAGTCCCCAGGGTGCCCCATGGCCCTCCACCTAGGGCCCTCTGACCCCAGCAAGCTACCCAGGGCTAAAACTCTCTCCCTGGACTTGCAGTATAGGCCTCAGGGTGCCCCCTGGTCCTCCACCTAGGGGCCGCCGACCCAAGCAAGCTGCCTAGGGGTCCACCTCTCTCCCTGGACTTGCAATAGAGGCCCCAGGGTGCCCCATGGCCCTCCACCCAGGGGCTACTGACCCCAGAAAGCTACCCAGGGGTCCACCTCTCTCCCTAGACTTGCAGACTAGGCCCCAGGGTGACACTTGGCCCTCCACCTAGGGGCTTCTGACCCCAGCAAGCTGCCCAGGGGCCTGCCTATCTCCCTGGACTTGCAGTAGAGTCCCCAGGGTGCCCCATGACCCTCCACCTAGGGGCTTCTGACCCCAGCAAGCTGCCCAGGGGCCTGCCTATCTCCTTGGACTTGCAGTAGAGTCCCCAGGGTGCCCCATGGCCCTCCACCTAGGGCCCTCTGACCCCAGCAAGCTACCTAGGGCTCCACTTTTCTCCCTGGACTTGCAGTAGAGGCCCCAGGGTGCCCCCTTGCCCTCCACCCAGGGGCTACTGACCCCAGCAAGCTACCCAGGGCTGCACCTCTCTCCCTGGACTTGCAGTAGAGGCCCCAGGGTACCCCGTGGCCCTCCACCCAGGGGCTACTGACCCCAGCAAGCTACCCAGGGCTCCACTTCTCTCCCTGGACTTGCAGTAGAGGCCCCAGGGTACCCCGTGGCCCTCCACCTAGGGGCCTCTGACCCCAGCAAGCTACTCAGGGGTCCACATCTCTCCCTGGACTTGCAGTATAGGCCCCAGGGTACCCCGTGGCCCTCCACCTAGGGGCCTCTGAACCCAGCAAGCTACCCAGGGGTGCAGCTCTCTCCCTGGACTTGCAATAGAGGCCCCAGGGTGCCCCCTTGCCCTCCACCCAGGGGCCACTGACCCCAGCAAGCTACACAGGGCTCCACTTCTCTCCCTGGACTTGTAGTAGAGGCCCTGGGCTGCCCTCTGGCCCTCCACCTAGGGGCCTCTGACGCCAGCAAGCTACCCAGGGCTCCACCTCCCTCCCTGGACTTGCAGTAGAGGCCCCAGGGTGCCCTTTGGCCCTCCACCTAGGGGCCTCTGACCCCAGCAAGCTACCCAGGGGTTCACCTCTCTCCCTGGACTTGCAGTATAGGCCCCAGAATGCCCCCTTGCCCTCAACCCAGGGGCTACTGACCCCAGCAAGCTACCCAGGGCTCCACCTCTCTCCCTGAACTTGCAGTAGAGGCCCCAGGGTACCCCGTGGCCCTCCACCTAGGGGCCTCTGACCCCAGCAAGCTACCCAGGGGCCTACCTTATTCCCTGGACTTGCAGTAGAGTCCCCAGGGTGCCCCATGGCCCTCCACCTAGGGCCCTCTGACCCCAGCAAGCTACCCAGTGCTCCAACTCTCTCCCTGGACTTGCAGTATAGGCCCCAGGGTGCCCCCTGGTCCTCCACCTAGGGGCCCCTGACCCAAGCAAGCTACCCAGGGCTCCACCTCTCTCCCTGGACTTGCAGTAGAGGCCCCAGGGTGCCCATTTGCCCTCCACCTAGGGGTCTCTGACCCCAGCAAGCTACCCAGGGGTCCACCTCTCTCCCTGGACTTGCAATAGAGGCCCCAGGGTGCCCCGTGAACCTCCACCTAGGGGCCTCTGACCCCAGCAAGCTACCCAGGGGTCCACATCTCTCCCTTGTCTTGCAGTAGACGCCGCTGGGTGCCCCCTGGCCCTCCACCTAGGTGCCTCTGACCCCAGCAAGCTACCCAGGGGTCCACCTCTCTCCCTGGACTTTTAGTAGAGGCCCCAGGGTGCCCCTGGCCCTCCACCTAGGGGCCTCTGACCCCAGCAAACTACCCTGGAGTCCACCTCTCTTCCTGGACTTGCAGTAGAGGCCCCAGGGTGCCACTTGGCCCTCCATCTAGGGGCCTCTGACCCCAGCAAGCTACAGAGGGGTCCACCTCTCTCCCTGGACATGCAGTTGAGGCCCCAGGGTGCCCCGTGGCCCTCCACCTAGGGGCCTCTGACCCCAGCAAGCTACCCAGGGGTCCACATCTCTCCTTGGACTTGCAGTGGAGGCCCCTGGGTGCCCCCTGGCCCTCCACCTAGGGGCCTCTGAACCTAGCAAGCTACCCGGGGGTCCAGCTCTTTACCTGGACTTGCAATAGAGGCCCCAGGGTGCCCCCTTGCCCTCCACCCAGGGGCTACTGACCCCAGCAAGCTACTCAGGGCTCCACCTCTCTCCCTGGACTTGTAGTAGAGGCCCTAGGCTGCCCTCTGGCCCTCCACCAAGGGCCCTCTGACCCCAGCTAGCTACCCAGGGCTCCATCTCTCTCCCTGGACTTGCAGTAGAGGCCCCAGGGTGCCCCTTGGCCCTCCACCTAGGGGCCTCTGACCCCATTAAGCTACCCAGGGTCCTACCTATCTCCCTGTACTTACAATACAGTCCCCAGGGTGCCCCATGGCCCTCCACCTAGGGCCCTCTGACCCCAGCAAGCTACCCAGGGCTCCATCTCTCTCCCTGGACTTGCAGTATAGGCCTCAGGGTGCCCCCTGGTCCTCCACCTAGGGGCCCCTGACCCAAGCAAGCTGCCCAGGGGTCCACATCTCTCCCTGGACTTGCAGTAGACACCCCTGGGTGCCCACTGGCCCTCCACCTAGGGGCCTTGACCCCAGAAAGCTGCCCAGGGGTCCACCTCTCTCCATAGACTTATAGTAGAGGCCCCAGGGTACCCCGTGGCCCTTCACCTAGGGGCCTCTGAACCCAGCAAGCTACCCAGGGGTCCAGCTCTCTCCCTGGACTTGCAATAGAGGCCCCAGGGTGCCCCCTTGCCCTCCACCCAAGGGCTACTGACCCCGGCAAGCTACCCTGGGCTCCACCTCTCTCCCTGGACTTGTAGTAGAGGCCCTAGGCTGCCCTCTGGCCCTCCACCTAGGGGCCTTTGACCCCAGCAAGCTACCCAGGGCTCCACCTCTCTCCCTGGACTTGCAGTAGAGGCCCCAGGGTGCCCATTGGCCCTCCACCTAGGGGCATCTGAACCCAGCAGGCTACCCAGGGGTCCACCTCTCTCCCTGGACTTGCAGTATAGGACCCAGGGTGCCCCCTGGCCCTCCACCTAGGGGCATCTGACCCCAGCAAGCTACCCAGGGGTCCACCTCTCTCCCTGGACTTGCTGTATTGGCCACAGGGTGCCCCCTTGCCCTCCACCTAGGGGCCTCTGACCCCAGCAAGCTACCCAGGGCTCCACCTCTCTCCCTGGACTTGCAGTAGAGTCCCCAGGGTGCCCCTTGGCCCTCCCCCTAGGGGCCTCTGACCCCAGAAAGCTACCCAGGGGTCCACCTCTCTCCCTAGACTTGCAGACTAGCCCCAGGGTGACCCTTGGCCCTCCACGTAGGGCCGTCTGACCCCAGCAAGCTGCCCAGGGGCCTGCCTATCTCCCTGGACTTGCAGTAGTGTCCCCAGGGTGCCCCATGGTCCTCCACCTAGGGCTTTCTGACCCCAGCAAGCTACCCAGGGGTCCATATCTCTCCCTGGACTTGCAACAGAGGCCCCAGGGTGCCCCGTGACCCTCCAACTAGGGGCCTCTGACCCCAGCAAGCTACCCAGAGGTCCACCTCTCTCCTTGGACTTGCAGTATAGGCCCCAGGGTGCCCCCTGGCCCTCCACCTTGGTGCATCTGACCCCAGCAAGCTACCTAGGGGTCCACCTCTCTCAATGGACTTGCAGTATAGGCCCCAGGGTGCCTACTGGCCCTCCACCTTGGGGCCTTTGACCCTAGCAAACTACCCAGGGGTCCACCTCTCTCCCTGGACTTGCTGTAGAGGCCCCAGGGTGACCCTTGGCCCTCCACCTAGGGGCCTCTTACCCCAGCAAGCTGCCCTGGGGCCTGCCTATGTCCCTGGACTTGCAGTAGAGTCCCCAGGGTGCCCCATGGCCCTCCACATAGGGCCCTCTGACACCAGCAAGCTACCCAGGGGTCCACCTCTCTCCCTGGACTTGCAGTATAGGCCACAGGGTGCCCCCTTGCCTTCCACCTAGGGGCCTCTGACCCCAGAAGCTATCCAGGGCTCTACTTCTCTCCCTGGACTTGCAGTAGAGGCCCCAGGGTACCCCGTGGCCCTCCACCTAGGGGCCTCTGAGTCCAGCAAGCTACCCAGGGGTCCACATCTCTCCCTGGACTTGCAGTAGACGCTGCTGGGTGCCCCCTGGCCCTCCATCTAGGGGCCTCTGACCCCAGCAAGCTACCCAGGGGTCCAGCTCTCTCCCTGGACTTGCAGTATAGGCCCCAGGGTGCCCTCTGGCCCTCCACCTAGGGGCCTCTGACCCTAGAAAACTACCCAGGGGTCCACCTCTCTCCCTGGACTTGCAATAGAGGCCCCAGGGTGCCCCCTTGCCCTCCACCCAGGGGCTACTGACCCCAGCAAGCTATCCAGGGCTCCACCTCTCTCCCTGAACTTGCAGTAGAGGCCCCAGGGTACCCCGTGGCCCTCCACCTAGGGGCCTCAGACCCCAGCAAGCTACCCAGGGGCCTACCTTATTCCCTGGACTTGCAGTAGAGTCCCCAGGGTGCCCCATGGCCTTCCACCTAGGGCCCTTTGACCCCAGCAAGCTACCCAGTGCTCCAACTCTCTCCCTGGACTTGCAGTATAGGCCCCAGGGTGCCCCCTGGTCCTCCACCTAGGGGCCCCTGACCCAAGCAAGCTGCCCAGGTGTCCACCTCTCTCCCTGGACTTGCAATAGAGGCCCCAGGGTGCCCCGTGAACCTCCACCTAGGGGCCTCTGACACCAGCAAGCTACCCAGGGCTCCACCTCTCTCCCTGGACTTGTAGTAGAGGCCCTAGGCTGTCCTCTGGCCCTCCACCTAGGGGTCTCTGACCCCAGCAAGCTACCCAGGGCTCCACCTCTCTCCCTGGACTTGCAGTAGAGGCCCCAGGGTGCCCATTTGCCCTCCACCTAGGGGTCTCTGACCCCAGCAAGCTACCGAGGGGTCCACCTCTCTCCCTGGACTTGCAATAGAGGCCCCAGGGTGCCCCGTGAACCTCCACCTAGGGGCCTCTGACCCCAGCAAGCTACCCAGGGGTCCACATCTCTCCCTTGTCTTGCAGTAGACGCCGCTGGGTGCCCCCTGGCCCTCCACCTAGGGGCATCTGACCGCAGCAAGCTACCCAGGGGTCCACCTCTCTCCCTGGACTTGCAGTATCGGACCCAGGGTGCCCCCTGGCCCTCCACCTAGGGGCATCTGACACCAGCAAGCTACCCAAGGGTCCACCTATCTTTCTGGACTTGCAGTAGAGGCCCCAGGGTGCCCTCTGGCCCTCCACCTAGGGGCTTCTGACCCCAGCAAGCTGCCCAGGGGCCTGCCTATCTCCCTGGACTTGCAGTAGAGGCCCCAGTGTGCCGATTGGCCCTCCACCTAGAGGTCTCTGACCCCAGCAAGCTACCGAGGGGTCCACCTCTCTCCCTGGACTTGCAATAGAGGCCCCAGGGTGCCCCGTGACACTCCACCTAGGGGCCTCTGACCCCAGCAAGCTACCTAGGGGTCCACCTCTCTCCTTGGACTTGCAGTATAGGCCCCAGGGTGCCCCCTGGCCCTCCACCTAGGGGCTTCTGACCCCAGCAAGCTACCCAGGGGTCCACCTCTCTCCCTGGACTTGCAGTATAGGACCCAGGGTGCACCTTGGCCCTCCACCTAGGGGCATCTGACACCAGCAAGCTAGCCAGGGGTCCACCTCTCTCCCTGGACTTGCAGTAGAGGCCCCAGGGTGCCCTCTGGCCTTCCACCTAGGGGCTTCTGACCCTAGCAAACTACCCAGGGGTCCACCTCTCTCCCTGGACTTGCTGTAGAGGCCCCAGGGTGCCCCTTGCCCTCCACCTAGGGGCCTCTGACCCCAGCAAGCTACCCTTGAGTCCACCTCTCTCCCTGGACTTGCAGTAGAGGCCCCAGGGTGCCCTCTGGCCTTCCACCTAGGGGCTTCTGACCCCAGCAAGCTACCGAGGGGTCCACCTCTCTCCGTGGACTTGCAGTAGAGGCCCCAGGGTACCCCGTGGCCCTCCACCTAGGGACCTTTGACCCCAGCAAGCTACTCAGGGGTCCACATCTCTCCCTGGACTAGCAGTAGAGGCCCCAGGGTACCCCGTGGCCCTCCACCTAGGGGCCTCTGACCCCAGCAAGCTACCCTTTGCTCCACCTCTCTCCCTGGACTTGCAGTAGAGGCCCCAGGGTGACCATTGGCCCTCCACCTAGGGGCCTCTGACCCCAGCAAGCTACCCAGGGGTCCACCTCTCTCCCTGGACTTATAGGCGAGGCCCCAGGGTGCCCCCTGGCCCTTCACCTAGGGCCCTCTGACCCCAGCAAGCTACCCAGGGCACCAACTCTCTCCCTGGACTTGCAGTATAGGCCCCAGGGTGCTCCCTGGTCCTCCACCTAGGGGCCTCTGACCCTAGCAAACTTCACAGGGGTCCACCTCTCTCCCTGGACTTGCTGTAGAGGCCCCAGGGTGCCCCGTGGCCCTCCACCTAGCGGCCTCTGTCCCCAGCAAGCTACCCTGGGGTCCACCTCTCTCCCTGGACTTGCGGTAGAGGTCCCAGGGTGCCCAGTGGCCCTCCCCCTAGGGGCCTCTGACACCAGCAAGCTTCCCAGTGGTCCACCTCTCTGCCTAGACTTGCAGTAGAGGCCCCAGGGTTTCCCTTGGCCCTCCACCTAGGGGCTTCTGACCCCAGCAAGCTACCCAGGGTCCTACCTATCTCCCTGGACTTGCAGTAGAGTCCCCAGGGTGCCCCATGGCCCTCCACCTAGGGACCTCTGACCCCAGCAAGCTACCCAGGGCTCCAACTCTCTCCCTGGACTTGCAGTATAGGCCTCAGGGTGCCCCCTGGTCCTCCACCTAGGGGCCCCTGACACAAGCAAGCTGCCCAGGGGTCCACCTCTGTCCCTGGACTTGCAATAGAGGCCCCAGGGTGCCCCTTGGCCATCCACCTAGGGGCTTCTGACCCCAGAAAGCTACCCAGGGGTCCGCCTCTCTCTCTAGACTTGAAGACTAGGCCCCAGGGTGACCCTTGGCCCTCCACCTAGGGGCCTCTGACCCCAGCAAACTGCCCAGGGGCCTGCCTATCTCCCTGGACTTGCAGTAGAGTCCCCAGGGTGCCCCATGGCCCTCCACCTAGGGGCCTCTAACCCCAGCAAGCTACCCAGGGGTCCATATCTCTCCCTGGACTTATAGTAGAGGCCCCAGGGTGCCCCCTGGCCCTCCACCTAGGGGCCTCTGAGTCCAGCAAGCTACCCAGGGGTCCACATCTCTCCCTGGACTTGCAGTAGAGGCCCCAGGGTACCCAGTGGCCCTCCACCTAGGGGCCTCTGAACCCAGCAAGCTACCCAGGGATCCAGCACTCTCCCTGGACTTGCAATAGAGGCCCCAGGGTGCCCCCTTGCCCTCCACCCAAGGGCTACTGACCCCAGCAAGCTACCCTGGGCTCCACCTCTCTCCCTGGACTTGTAGTGGAGACCCTAGGCTGCCCTCTGGTCCTCCACCTAGGGGCCTCTGACCCTAGCAAGCTAACCAGGGCTCCACCTCTCTCCCTGGACTTGCACTAGAGGCCCCAGGGTGCCCATTGGTCCTCCACCTAGGGGTCTCTGACCCCAGCCAGCTACCCAAGGGTCCGCCTCTGACCCCAGCAAGCTGCCCAGGGGCCTGACTATCTCCCTGGACTTGCAGTAGAGTCCCCAGGGTGCCCCATGGCCCTCCACCTAGGGGCCTCTGACCCAAGCAAGCAACCCAGGGGTCCACATCTCTCCCTGGACTTGCAACAGAGGCCCCAGGGTGCCCCATGACCCTCCACCTAGGGGCCTCTGACCCCAGCAAGCTACCCAGGGGTCCACCTCTCTCCATGGACTTATAGTAGAGGCCCCAGGGTGCCCCCTGGCCCTCCACCTAGGGGCCTCTGAGTCCAGCAAGCTACCCAGGGGTCCACATCTCTCCCTGGACTTGCAGTAGAGGCCCCAGGGTACCCAGTGGCCCTCCACCTAGGGGCATCTGATCCCAGCAAGCTACCCAGGGGTCCAGCTCTCTCCCTGGACTTGCAATAGAGGCCCCAGGGTGCCCCCTTGCCCTCCACCCAAGGGCTACTGAGCCCAGCAAGCTACCCTGGGCTCCACATCTCTCCCTGGACTTGTAGTAGAGGCCCTAGGATGCCCTCTGGTCCTCCACCTAGGGCCCTCTGACCCCAGCAAGCTAACTAGGGCTCCACTTCTCTCCCTGGACTTGCAGTAGAGACCCCAGGGTGCCCCCTTGCCCTCCACCCAGGGGCTACTGACCCCAGCAAGCTACCCAGGGCTCCACCTCTCTCCCTGCACTTGCAGTAGAGCCCCCAGGGTACCCCGTGGCCCTCCACCTAGGTGCCTCTGAACCCAGCAAGCTACCCAGGGGTCCAGCTCTCTCCCTGGACTTGCAATAGAGGCCCCAGGGTGCCCCCTTGCCCTCCACCCAGGGGCTACTGACCCCAGCAAGCTACACAGGGCTCCACTTCTCTCCCTGGACTTGTAGTAGAGGCCCTGGGCTGCCCTCTGGCCCTCGACCAAGGGGCCTCTGACACCAGCAAGCTACCCAGGGGTCCACCTCTCTCCCTGGACTTATAGGCGAGTCCCCAGGGTGCCCCATGGCCCTCCACCTAGGGCCCTCTGACCCCAGCAAGCTAAACGGGGCTCCAACTCTCTCCCTGGACTTGCAGTATAGGCCCCAGGGTGCCCCCTGGTCCTCCACCTAGGGGCCTCTGACCCTAGCAAACTACACAGGGGTCCACCTCTCTCCCTGGACTTGCAGTAGAGGCCCCAGGGTTCCCCATGGCCCTCCACCTAGGGACCTCTGACACCAGCAAGCTTCCCAGTGGTCCACCTCTCTCCCTAGACTTGCAGTATAGGCCCCAGGGTGCCCCATGGCCCTCCCCCCAGGGGCCTCTGACACCAGCAAGCTTCCCAGTGGTCCACCTCTCTCCCTAGACTTGCAGTAGAGGCCCCAGGGTGCCCCATGGCCCTCCACCTAGGGCCCTCTGACCCCAGCAAGCTACCCAGGGCTCCAACTCTCTCCCTGGACTTGCAGTATAGGCCTCAGGGTGCCCCCTGGTCCTCCACCTAGGGGCCCCTGACTCAAGCAAGCTGCCCAGGGGTCCACCTCTCTCCCTGGACTTGCAATAGAGGCCCCAGCGTGCCCCTTGGCCCTCCACCTAAGGGTCTCTGACCCCACAAAGCTACCCAGGGGTCCACCTCTCTCCCTAGACTTGCAGACTAGGCCCCAGGGTGACCCTTGGCCCTCCACCTAGGGGCCTCTGACCCCAGCAAGCTGCCCAGGGGCCTGCCTATCTCCCTGGACTTGCAGTAGAGTCCCCAGGGTGCCCCATGGCCCTCCACCTACGGCCCTCTGACCCCAGCAAGCTACCCAGGTGTCCACATCTCTCCCTGGACTTGCAACAGAGGCCCCAGGGTGCCCCGTGACCCTCCACCTAGGGGCCTCTGACCCCAGCAAGTTACCCAGGAGTCCACATCTCTCCCTGGACTTGCAGTAGACACCCCTGGGTGCCACCTGGCCCTCCACCTAGGGGCCTTTGACCCCAGCAAGCTACCCAGGGGTCCACCTCTCTCCATGGACTTATAGTAGAGGCCCCAGGGTGCCCCCTGGCCCTCCACCTGGGGGCCTCTGACCCCAGCAAGCTACCCAGGGTCCTACCTATCTCCCTGGACTTGCAGTAGAGGCCCCAGGGTACCCAGTGGCCCTCCACCTAGGGGCCTCTAAACCCAGCAAGCTACCCAGGGGTCCAGCTTTCTCCCTGGACTTGCAATAGAGGCCGCAGGGTGCCCCCTTGCCCTCCACCCAAGGGCTACTGACCCCAGCAAGCTACCCTGGGCTCCACATCTCTCCCTGGACTTGTAGTAGAGGCCCTAGGCTGCCCTCTGGTCCTCCACCTAGGGGCCTCTGACCCCAGCAAGCTAACCAGGGCTCCACCTCTCTCCCTGGACTTGCAGTAGAGGCCCCAGGGTGCCCATTGGCCCTCCACCTAGGGGCCTCTGACCCCAGCAAACTACTCAGGGGTCCACCTCTCTTCCTGGACTTGCATTAGAGTCCCCAGGGTGCCCCATGGCCCTCCACCTAGGGCCCTCTGACCCCAGCAAGCTACCTAGGGCTCCACTTCTCTCCCTGGACTTGCAGTAGAGGCCCCAGGGTGCCCCCTTGCCCTCCACCCAGGGGCTACTGACCCCAGCAAGCTACCCAGGGCTGCACCTCTCTCCCTGGACTTGCAGTAGAGGCCCCAGGGTACCCCGTAGCCCTCCACCTAGGGGCCTCTGACCCCAGCAAGCTACTCAGGGGTCCACATCTCTCCCTGGACTTGCAGTAGAAGCCCCAGGGTACCTTGTGGCCCTCCACCCAGGGGCTACTGACCCCAGCAAGCTACACAGGGCTCCACTTCTCTCCCTGGACTTATAGTAGAGGCCCTGGGCTGCCCTCTGGCCCTCCACCTAGGGGCCTCTGACCCCAGCAAGCTACCCAGGGCTCCACCTCTCTTCCTGGACTTGCAGTAGAGTCTACAGGGTGCCCCATGGCCCTCCACCCAGGGCCCTCTGACAACAGCAAGCTACCCAGGGCTCCAACTCTCTCCCTGGACTTGCAGTATAGGCCCCAGGGTGCCCCCTGGTCCTCCACCTAGGGGCCTCTGACCCTAGCAAACTACACAGGGGTCCACCTCTCTCCCTGGACTTGCTGTAGAGGCCCCAGGGTGCCCCATGACCCTCCACCTAGGGGCCTCTGACACCAGCAAGCTTCCCAGTGGTCCACATCTCTCCCTAGACTTGCAGTAGACACCCTTGGGTGCCCCCTGGCCCTCCACCTAGGGGCCTTTGACCCCAGCAAGCTACCCAGGGGTCCACCTCTCTCCATGGACTTATAGTAGAGGCCCCAGGGTGCCCCCTGGCCCTCCACCTAGGGGCCTCTGAGTCCAGCAAGCTACCTAGGGGTCCAGCTCTCTCCTTGGACTTGCAATAGAGGCCCCAGGGTGCCCCCTTGCCCTCCACCCAAGGGCTACTAACCCCAGCAAGCTACCCTGGGCTCCAACTCTCTCCCTGGACTTGCAGTATAGGCCCCAGGTTGCCCATTGGCCCTCCACCTAGGGGTTTCTGACCCCAGCAAGCTACCCAGGGGTCCACATCTCTCCCTGGACTTGCAGTAGAGGCCCCAGGGTACCCCGTGGCCCTCCACCTAGGGGCCTCTGACCCCAGCAAGCTACCCTGGGCTCCACCTCTCTCCCTGGACTTGTAGTAGAGGCCCTAGGCTGCCCTCTGGCCCTCCACCTAGGGGCCTTTGACCCCAGCAAGCTACCCAGGGCTCCACCTCTCTCCCTGGACTTGCAGTAGAGGCCCCAGGATACCCATTGGCCCTTCACCTAGGGGCCTCTGACCCCAGCAAGCTACCCAGGGGTCTACCTCTCTCCCTGGACTTGCAGTATAGGCCCCAGGGTGCCCCCTGGCCCTCCACCTAGGGGCATCTGACCCCAGCAAGCTACCCAGGGGTTCACCTCTCTCCCTGGACTTGCAGTATCGGTCCCAGGGTGCCCCCTGGCACTCCACCTAGGGGCATCTGACACCAGCAAGCTACCCAAGGGTCCACCTATCTCTCTGGACTTGCAGTATAGGCCCCAGGGTGCCCTCTGGCCCTCCACCTAGGGGCCTCTGACCCTAGCAAACTACCCAGGGGTCCACCTCTCTCCCTGGACTTGCTGTAGAGGCCCCAGGGTGACCCTTGGCCCGCCACCTAGGGGCTTCTGACCCCAGCAAGCTGCCCAGGGGCCTGCCTATCTCCCTGGACTTGCAGTAGAGTCCCCAGGGTGCCCCATGGCCCTCCACGTAGGGCCCTCTGACCCCAGCAAGCTACCCAGGGGTCCACCTCTCTCCCTGGACTTGCAGTATAGGCCACAGGGTGCCCCTTGGCCCTCCACCTAGGGGCCTCTGACCCCAGAAAGCTACCCAGGGGTCCACCTCTCTCCCTAGACTTGCAGACTAGGCCCCAGGGTGACTCTTGGCCCTCCACCTAGGGGCCTCTGACCCCAGCAAGCTGCCCAGGGGCCTGCCTATTTCCCTGGACTTGCAGTAGAGTCCCCAGGGTGCCCCGTGACCCTGCACCTAGGGGCCTCTGACCCCAGCAAGCTACCCAGGGGTCCACATCTCTCCCTAGACTTGCAGTAGACACCCTTGGGTGCCCCCTGGCCCTCCACCTAGGGGCCTTTGACCCCAGCAAGCTACCCAGGGGTCCACCTCTCTCCATGGACTTATAGTAGAGGCCCCAGGGTGCCCCCTGGCCCTCCACCTAGGGGCCTCTGAGTCCAGCAAGCTACCCAGGGGTCCAGCTCTCTCCTTGGACTTGCAATAGAGGCCCCAGGGTGCCCCCTTGCCCTCCACCCAAGGGCTACTAACCCCAGCAAGCTACCCTGGGCTCCACCTCTCTCCCTGGACTTGTAGTAGAGGCCCTAGGCTGCCCTCTGGTCCTCCACCTAGGGGCCTCTGACCCCAGCAAGCTAACCAGGGCTCCACCTCTCTCCCTGGACTTGCAGTAGAGGCCCCAGGTTGCCCATTGGCCCTCCACCTAGGGGTTTCTGACCCCAGCAAGCTACCCAAGGGTTCGCCTCTGACCCCAGCAAGCTGCCCAGGGGCCTGCCTATCTCCCTGGACTTGCAGTAGAGTCCCCAGGGTGCCCCTCGGCCCTCCACGTAGGGCCCTCTGACCCCAGCAAGCTACCCAGGGGTCCACATCTCTCCCTGGACTTGCAGTAGAAACCCCTGGGTGCCCACTGGCCCTCCACCTAGGGGCCTTTGACCCCAGCAAGCTACCCAGGGGTCCACCTCTCTCCATGGACTTATAGTAGAGGCCCCAGGGTGCCCCCTGGCCCTCCACCTAGGGGCCTCTGAGTCCAGCAAGCTACCCAGGGGTCCAGCTCTCTCCCTGGACTTGCAATAGAGGCCCCAGGGTGCCCCCTTGCCCTCCACCCAAGGGCTACTGACCCCAGCAAGCTACCCTGGGCTCCACCTCTCTCCCTGGACTTGTAGTAGAGGCCCTAGGCTGCCCTCTGGCCCTCCACCTAGGGGCCTTTGACCCCAGCAAGCTACCCAGGGCTCCACCTCTCTCCCTGGACTTGCAGTAGAGGCCCCAGGATACCCATTGGCCCTCCACCTAGGGGCCTCTGACCCCAGCAAGCTACCCAGGGGTCTACCTTTCTCCCTGGACTTGCAGTATAGGCCCCAGGGTGCCCCCTGGCCCTCCACCTAGGGGCATCTGACCCCAGCAAGCTACCCAGGGGTTCACCTCTCTCCCTGGACTTGCAGTATAGGCCCCAGGGTGCCCCCTGGCCCTCCACCTAGGGGCATCTGACCCCAGCAAGCTACCCAGGGGTTCACCTCTCTCCCTGGACTTGCAGTATCGGTCCCAGGGTGCCCCCTGGCACTCCACCTAGGGGCATCTGACACCAGCAAGCTACCCAAGGGTCCACCTATCTCCCTGGACTTGCAGTATAGGCCCCAGGGTGCCCTCTGGCCCTCCACCTAGGGGCCTCTGACCCTAGCAAACTACCCAGGGGTCCACCTCTCTCCCTGGACTTGCTGTAGAGGCCCCAGAGTGACCCTTGGCCCGCCACCTAGGGGCTTCTGACCCCAGCAAGCTGCCCAGGGGCCTGCCTATCTCCCTGGACTTGCAATAGAGTCCCCAGGGTGCCCCATGGCCCTCCACGTAGGGCCCTCTGACCCCAGCAAGCTACCCAGGGGTCCACCTCTCTCCCTGGACTTGCAGTATAGGCCACAGGGTGCCCCTTGGCCCTCCACCTAGGGGCCTCTGACCCCAGCAAGCTGCCCAGGGGCCTGCCTATTTCCCTGGACTTGCAGTAGAGTCCCCAGGGTGCCCCGTGACCCTGCACCTAGGGGCCTCTGACCCCAGCAAGCTACCCAGGGGTCCACATCTCTCCCTAGACTTGCAGTAGACACCCTTGGGTGCCCCCTGGCCCTCCACCTAGGGGCCTTTGACCCCAGCAAGCTACCCAGGGGTCCACCTCTCTCCATGGACTTATAGTAGAGGCCCCAGGGTGCCCCCTGGCCCTCCACCTAGGGGCCTCTGAGTCTAGCAAGCTACCCAGGGGTCCAGCTCTCTCCTTGGACTTGCAATAGAGGCCCCAGGGTGCCCCCTTGCCCTCCACCCAAGGGCTACTAACCCCAGCAAGCTACCCTGGGCTCCACCTCTCTCCCTGGACTTGTAGTAGAGGCCCTAGGCTGCCCTCTGGTCCTCCACCTAGGGGCCTCTGACCCCAGCAAGCTAACCAGGGCTCCACCTCTCTCCCTGGACTTGCAGTAGAGGCCCCAGGTTGCCCATTGGCCCTCCACCTAGGGGTTTCTGACCCCAGCAAGCTACCCAAGGGTTCGCCTCTGACCCCAGCAAGCTGCCCAGGGGCCTGCCTATCTCCCTGGACTTGCAGTAGAGTCCCCAGGGTGCCCCTCGGCCCTCCACGTAGGGCCCTCTGACCCCAGCAAGCTACCCAGGGGTCCACATCTCTCCCTGGACTTGCAGTAGAAACCCCTGGGTGCCCACTGGCCCTCCACCTAGGGGCCTTTGACCCCAGCAAGCTACCCAGGGGTCCACCTCTCTCCATGGACTTATAGTAGAGGCCCCAGGGTGCCCCCTGGCCCTCCACCTAGGGGCCTCTGAGTCCAGCAAGCTACCCAGGGGTCCAGCTCTCTCCCTGGACTTGCAATAGAGGCCCCAGGGTGCCCCCTTGCCCTCCACCCAAGGGCTACTGACCCCAGCAAGCTACCCTGGGCTCCACCTCTCTCCCTGGACTTGTAGTAGAGGCCCTAGGCTGCCCTCTGGCCCTCCACCTAGGGGCCTTTGACCCCAGCAAGCTACCCAGGGCTCCACCTCTCTCCCTGGACTTGCAGTAGAGGCCCCAGGATACCCATTGGCCCTCCACCTAGGGGCCTCTGACCCCAGCAAGCTACCCAGGGGTCTACCTTTCTCCCTGGACTTGCAGTATAGGCCCCAGGGTGCCCCCTGGCCCTCCACCTAGGGGCATCTGACCCCAGCAAGCTACCCAGGGGTTCACCTCTCTCCCTGGACTTGCAGTATAGGCCCCAGGGTGCCCCCTGGCCCTCCACCTAGGGGCATCTGACCCCAGCAAGCTACCCAGGGGTTCACCTCTCTCCCTGGACTTGCAGTATCGGTCCCAGGGTGCCCCCTGGCACTCCACCTAGGGGCATCTGACACCAGCAAGCTACCCAAGGGTCCACCTATCTCCCTGGACTTGCAGTATAGGCCCCAGGGTGCCCTCTGGCCCTCCACCTAGGGGCCTCTGACCCTAGCAAACTACCCAGGGGTCCACCTCTCTCCCTGGACTTGCTGTAGAGGCCCCAGAGTGACCCTTGGCCCGCCACCTAGGGGCTTCTGACCCCAGCAAGCTGCCCAGGGGCCTGCCTATCTCCCTGGACTTGCAGTAGAGTCCCCAGGGTGCCCCATGGCCCTCCACGTAGGGCCCTCTGACCCCAGCAAGCTACCCAGGGGTCCACCTCTCTCCCTGGACTTGCAGTATAGGCCACAGGGTGCCCCTTGGCCCTCCACCTAGGGGCCTCTGACCCCAGAAAGCTACCCAGGGGTCCACCTCTCTCCCTAGACTTGCAGACTAGGCCCCAGGGTGACTCTTGGCCCTCCACCTAGGGGCCTCTGACCCCAGCAAGCTGCCCAGGGGCCTGCCTATTTCCCTGGACTTGCAGTAGAGTCCCCAGGGTGCCCCGTGACCCTGCTTCTAGGGGCCTCTGACCCCAGCAAGCTACCCAGGGGTCCACATCTCTCCCTAGACTTGCAGTAGACACCCTTGGGTGCCCCCTGGCCCTCCACCTAGGGGCCTTTGACCCCAGCAAGCTACCCAGGGGTCCACCTCCATCCATGGACTTATAGTAGAGGCCCCAGGGTGCCCCCTGGCCCTCCACCTAGGGGCCTCTGAGTCCAGCAAGCTACCCAGGGGTCCAGCTCTCTCCTTGGACTTGCAATAGAGGCCCCAGGGTGCCCCCTTGCCCTCCACCCAAGGGCTACTAACCCCAGCAAGCTACCCTGGGCTCCACCTCTCTCCCTGGACTTGTAGTAGAGGCCCTAGGCTGCCCTCCGGTCCTCCACCTAGGGGCCTCTGACCCCAGCAAGCTAACCAGGGCTCCACCTCTCTCCCTGGACTTGCAGTAGAGGCCCCAGGTTGCCCATTGGCCCTCCACCTAGGGGTTTCTGACCCCAGCAAGCTACCCAAGGGTTCGCCTCTGACCCCAGCAAGCTGCCCAGGGGCCTGCCTATCTCCCTGGACTTGCAGTAGAGTCCCCAGGGTGCCCCTCGGCCCTCCACGTAGGGCCCTCTGACCCCAGCAAGCTACCCAGGGGTCCACATCTCTCCCTGGACTTATAGGCGAGGCCCCAGGGTGCCCATTGGCCCTCCACCTAGGGGTCTCTGACCCCAGCAAGCTACCCAGGGGTCCACATCTCTCCCTGGACTTGCAGTAGACACCCCTGGGTGCCCACTGGCCCTCCACCTAGGGGCCTTTGACCCCAGAAAGCTACCCAGGGGTCCACATCTCTCCCTGGACTTGCAGTAGAGGCCCCAGGGTACCCCGTGGCCCTCCACCTAGGGGCCTCTGAACCCAGCAGGCTACCCAGGGGTCCAGCTCTCTCCCTGGACTTGCAATAGAGGCCCCAGGGTGCCCCCTTGCCCTCCACCCAAGGGCTACTGACCCCAGCAAGCTACACAGGGCTCCACTTCTCTCCCTGGACTTGTAGTAGAGGCATTAGGCTGCCCTCTGGCCCTCCACCTAGGGGCCTTTGACCCCAGCAAGCTACCCAGGGCTCCACCTCTCTCCCTGGACTTGCAGTAGAGGCCCCAGGGTGCCCATTGGCCCTTCACCTAGGGGCCTCTGACCCCAGCAAGCTACCCAGGGGTCTACCTCTCTCCCTGGACTTGCAGTATAGGCCCCAGGGTGCCCCCTGGCCCTCCAACTAGGGGCCTCTGACCCCAGCACGCTACCCAAGGGTCCACTTCTCTCCTTGGACTTGCAGTATAGGCCCCAGGGTGCCCCCTGGCCCTCCACCTAGGGGCATCTGACACCAGCAAGCTACCCAAGGGTCCGCCTCTGACCCCAGCAAGCTGCCCAGGGGCCTGCCTATCTCCCTGGACTTGCAGTAGAGTCCCCAGGGTGCCCCATGGCCCTCCACGTAGGGCCCTCTGACCCCAGCAAGCTACCCAGGGGTCCACATCTCTCCCTGGACTTGCAGTAGACGCCCCTGGGTGCCCACTGGCCCTCCACCTAGGGGCCTTTGACCCCAGCAAGCTACCCAGGGGTCCACCTCTCTCCCTGGACTTGCAGTATCGGACCCAGGGTGCCCCCTGGCCCTCCACCTAGGGGCATCTGACACCAGCAAGCTACCCAAGGGTCCACCTATCTCCCTGGACTTGCAGTATAGGCCACAGGGTGCCCCCTTGCCCTCCACCTAGGGGCCTCTGACCCCAGAAGCTACCCAGGGCTCCACTTCTCTCCCTGGACTTGCAGTAGAGGCCCCAGGGTGCCCCCTTGCCCTCCACCCAGGGGCTACTGACCCCAGCAAGCTACCCAGGGCTCCACCTCTCTCCATGGACTTGCAGTATAGGCCCCAGGGTGCCCCCTGGCCCTCCACCTAGGGGCATCTGACCCCAGCAAGCTACCCAGGGGTCCACCTCTCTCCCTGGACTTGCAGTATAGGACCCAGGGTGCCCCCTGGCCCTCCACCTAGGGGCATCTGACACCAGCAAGCTACCCAGGGGTCCACCTATCTCCCTGGACTTGCAATAGAGGCCCCAGGGTGCCCCCTTGCCCTCCACCCAGGGGCTACTGACTCCAGCAAGCTACCCAGGGCTCCACCTCTCTCCCTGGACTTGTAGTAGAGGCCCTAGGCTGCCCTCTGGCCCTCCACCTAGGGGCCTCTGACCCCAGCAAGCTACCCAGGGCTTCACCTCTCTCCCTGGACTTGCAGTAGAGGCCCCAGGGTGCCCATTGGCCCTCCACCTAGGGGCCTCTGACCCCAGCAAGCTACCAAGGGGTTTACCTCTCTCCCTAGACTTGCAGTAGAGGCCCCAGGGTGACCCTTGGCCCTCCACCTAGGGGCCTCTGACCCCAGCAAGCTACCCAGGGTCCTACCTATCTCCCTGGACTTGCAGTAGAGTCCCCAGGGTGCCCCATGTCCCTCCACCTAGGGCCCTCTGACCCCAGCAAGCTACCCAGGGCTAAAACTCTCTCCCTGGACTTGCAGTATAGGCCTCAGGGTGTCCCCTGGTCCTCCACCTAGGGGCCCCCGACCCAAGCAAGCTGCCCAGGGGTCCACCTCTCTCCCTGGACTTAAAAATAGAGGCCCCAGGGTGCCCCCTTGCCCTCCACCCAAGGGCTATTGACCCCAGCAAGCTACCCTGGGCTCTACCTCTCTCCCTGGACTTGTAGTAGAGGCCCTAGGCTGCCCTCTGGTCCTCCACCTAGGGGCCACTGACACCAGCAAGCTAACCAGGGCTCCACCTCTCTCCCTGGACTTGCAATAGAGGCCCAAGGGTGCCCCCTTGCCCTCACCCAAGGGCTACTGACCCCAGCAAGCTACCCTGGGCTCTACCTCTCTCCCTGGACTTGTAGTAGAGGCCCCAGGGTGCCCATTGGCCCTTCACCTAGGGGTCTCTGACCCCAGCAAGCTACCCAAGGGTCCGCCTCTGACCCCAGCAAGCTGCCCAGAGGCCTGCCTATCTCCCTGGACTTGCAGTAGAGTCCCCAGGGTGCCCCATGGCCCTCCACGTAGGGCCCTCTGACCCCAGCAAGCTACCCAGGGGTCCACATCTCTCCCTGGACTTGCAGTAGACGCCCCTGGGTGCCCACTGGCCCTCCACCTAGGGGCCTTTGACCCCAGCAAGCTACCCAGGGGTCCACCTCTCTCCCTGGACTTATAGGCGAGGCCCCAGGGTGCCCCCAGGCCCTCCACCATGGGGTCTCTGACCCCAGCAAACTACCCAGCGGTCCACCTCTCTTTCTGGACTTGCAGTAGAGTCCCCAGGGTGCCCCATGGCCCTCCACCTAGGGACCTCTGACCCCAGCAAGCTACAGAGGGGTCCACCTCTCTCCTTGGACTTGCAGTAGAGGCCCCAGGGTGCCCTGTGGCCCTCCACCTAGGGGCCTCTGACCCCAGCAAGCTACCCGGGGGTCCAGCTCTCTCCCTGGACTTGCAGTAGAGTCCCCAGGGTGCCCCATGGCCCTCCACATAGGGCCCTCTGACCCCAGCAAGCTACCCAGGGCTCCAACTCTCTCCCTGGACTTGCAGTATAGGCCTCAGGGTGCCCCCTGGTCCTCCACCTAGGGGCCCCTGACCCAAGCAAGCTGCCCAGGGGTCCACCTCTCTCCCTGGACTTGCAAGAGAGGCCCCAGCGTGCCCCTTGGCCCTCCACCAAAGGGCCTCTGACACCAGAAAGCTACCCAGGGGTCCACCTCTCTCCCTAGACTTGCAGACTAGGCCCCAGGGTGACCCATGGCCCTCCACCTAGGGGCCTCTGATCCCAGAAAGCTGCCCAGGGGCCTGCCTATCTCCCTGGACTTGCAGTAGAGTCCCCAGGGTGCCCCATGGCCCTCCACCTAGGGCCCTCTGACCCCAGCAAGCTACCCAGGGGTCCACATCTCTCCCTGGACTTGCAACAGAGGCCCCAGGGTGCCCCGTGACCCTCCACCTAGGGGCCTCTGACCCCAGCAAGCTACCCAGGAGTCCACATCTCTCCCTGGACTTGCAGTAGACACCCCTGGGTGCCCCCTGGCCCTCCACATAGGGGCCTTTGATCCCAGCAGGCTACCCAGGGGTCCACCTCTCTCCATGGACTTATAGTAGAGGCCCCAGGGTGCCCCCTGGCCCTCCACCTAGGGGCCTCTGAGTCCAACAAGCTACCCAGGGGTCCACATCTCTCCCTGGACTTGCAGTAGAGGCCCCAGGGTACCCAGTGGCCCTCCACCTAGGGGCCTCTGAACCCAGCAAGCTACCCAGGGGTCCAGCTCTCTCCCTGGACTTGCAAAAGAGGCCCCAGGGTACCTCCTTGCCCTCCACCCAAGGGCTACTGACCCCAGCAAGCTACCCTGGGCTCCACATCTCTCCCTGGACTTGTAGTAGAGGCCCCAGGGTGCCCATTGGCCCTCCACCTATGGGTCTCTGACCCCAGCAAGCTACCCAAGGTTCCGCCTCTGACCCCAGCAAGCTGCCCAGGGGCCTGCCTATCTCCCTGGACTTGCAGTAGAGTCCCCAGGGTGCCCGATGGCCCTCCACCTAGGGCCCTCTTACCCCAGCAAGCTACCTAGGGCTCCACTTCTCTCCCTGGACTTGCAGTAGAGGCCCCAGGGTGCCCCCTTGCCCTCCACCCAGGGGCTACTGACCCCAGCAAGCTACCCTGGGCTGCACCTCTCTCCCTGGACTTGCAGTAGAGGCCCCAGGGTACCCCGTGGACCTCCACCTAGGGGCCTCTGACCCCAGCAAGCTACTCAGGGGTCCACATCTCTCCCTGGACTATCAGTAGAGGCCCCAGGGTACCCCGTGGCCCTCCACCTAGGGGCCTCTGAACATAGCAAGCTACCCAGGGGTCCAGCTCTCTCCCTGGACTTGCAATAGAGGCCCCAGGGTGCCCCCTTGCCCTCCACCCAGGGGCTACTGACCCCAGCAAGCTACAGAGGGCTCCACTTCTCTCCCTGGACTTGTAGTAGAGGCCCTGGGCAGCCCTCTGGCCCTCCACCTAGGGGCCTCTGACCCCAGCAAGCTACCCAGTGCTCCACCTCTCTCGCTGGACATGCAGTAGAGGCCCCAGGGTGCCCATTGGCCCTCCACCTAGGGGCCTCTGACCCCAGCAAACTACCCAGGGGTCCACCTCTCTTCCTGGACTTGCAGTAGAGTCCCCAGGGTGCCCCATGGCCTTCCACCTAGGGCCCTCTGACCCCAGCAAGCTACCTAGGGCTCCACTTCTCTCCCTGGACTTGCAGTAGAGGCCCCAGGGTGCCCCCTTGCCCTCCACCCAGGGGCTACTGACCCCAGCAAGCTACCCAGGGCTGCACCTCTCTCCCTGGACTTGCAGTAGAGGCCCCAGGGTGCCCCTTGCCCTCCACCTAGGGGCCTCTGACCCCAGCAAGCTACCCTGGAGTCCACCTCTCTCCCTGGACTTGCAGTAGAGGCCCCAGGGTGCCCCTTGGCCCTCCACCTAGGGGCCTCTGACCCCAGCAAGCTACCGAGGGGTCCACCTCTCTCCGTGGACTTTCAGTAGAGGCCCCAGGGTGCCCCGTGGCCCTCCACCTAGGGGCTACTGACCCCAGCAAGCTACCCAGGGCTCCACGTCTCTCCCTGGACTTGCAGTAGAGGCCCTAGGCTGCCCTCTGGCCCTCCACCTAGGGGCCTCTGAACCCAGCAAGCTACCCAGGGCTTCACCTCTCTCCCTGGACTTGCAGTAGAGGCCCCAGGGTGCCCAATGGCCCTCCACCTAGGGACCTCTGACCCCAGCAAGCTACCGAGGGGTCCACCTCTCTCCCTAGACTTGCAGTAGAGGCCCCAGGGTGACCCTTGGCCCTCCACCTAGGGGCCTCTGACCCCAGCAAGCTACCCAGGGTCATACCTATCTCCCTGGACTTGCAGTAGAGTCCCCAGGGTTCCCCATGGCCCTCCACCTAGGGCCCTCTGACCCCAGCAAGCTACAGAGGGGTCCACCTCTCTCCCTGGACTTGTAGTAGAGGCCCTAGGCTGCCCTCTGGCCCTCCACCTAAGGGCCTTTGACTTCAGCAAGCTACCCAGGCGTCCACCTCTCTCCCTGGACTTATAGGCGAGGCCCCAGGGTGCCCCCTGGCCCTCCACCTAGGGGACTCTGACCCCAGCAAACTACCCAGCGGTCCACCTCTCTTCCTGGACTTGCAGTAGAGTCCCCAGGGTGCCCCATGGCCCTCCACCTAGGGCCCTCTGACCCCAGCAAGCTACCCGGGGCTCCAACTCTCTCCCTGGACTTGCAGTAGAGGCCCCAGGGTAACCCTTGGCCCTCCATCTACGGGCCTCTGACCCCAGCAAGCTACCCTGGAGTCCACCTTTCTCCCTGGACTTGCAGTAGAGGCCCCAGGGTGCCCCTTGGCCCTCCACCTAGGGGCCTCTGACCCCGGCAAGCTACCGAGGGGTCCACCTCTCTCCGTGGACTTTCAGTAGAGGCCCCAATGTGCCCCGTGGCCCTCCACCTAGGGGCTACTGACCCCAGCAAGCTACCCAGGGCTCCACGTCTCTCCCTGGACTTGTAGTAGAGGCCCTAGGCTGCCCTCTGGCCCTCCACCTAGGGGCCTCTGAACCCAGCAAGCTACCCAGGGCTTCACCTCTCTCCCTGGACTTGCAGTAGAGGCCCCAGGGTGACCCTTGGCCCTCCACCTAGGGACCTCTGACCCCAGCAAGCTACCGAGGGGTCCACCTCTCTCCCTAGACTTGCAGTAGAGGCCCCAGGGTGACCCTTGGCCCTCCACCTAGGGGCCTCTGACCCCAGCAAGCTACCCAGGGTCCTACCTATCTCCCTGGACTTGCAGTAGAGTATCCAGGGTTCCCCAAGGCCCTCCACCTAGGGCCCTCTGACCCCAGCAAGCTACAGAGGGGTCCACCTCTCTCCCTGGACTTGTAGTAGAGGCCCTAGGCTGCCCTCTGGCCCTCCACCTAGGGGCCTTTGACTTCAGCAAGCTACCCAGGCGTCCACCTCTCTCCCTGGACTTATAGGCGAGGCCCCAGGGTGCCCCCTGGCCCTCCACCTAGGGGACTCTGACCCCAGCAAACTACCCAGCGGTCCACCTCTCTTCCTGGACTTGCAGTAGAGTCCCCAGGGTGCCCCATGGCCCTCCACCTAGGGCCCTCTGACCCCAGCAAGCTACCCGGGGCTCCAACTCTCTCCCTGGATTTGCAGTATAGGCCCCAGGGTGCCCCGTGGCCCTCCCCCTAGGGGCCTCTGACCCCAGCAAGCTACCCAGGGCTCCAACTATCTCCCTGGACTTGCAGTAGAGGCCCCAGGGTGACCCTTGGCCCTCCATCTACGGGCCTCTGACCCCAGCAAGCTACCCAGGGCTCCAACTCTCTCCCTGGACTTGCAGTATAGGCCTCAGGGTGCCCCCTGGTCCTCCACCTAGGGGCCCCTGACCCAAGCAAGCTGCCCAGGTGTCCACCTCTCTCCCTGGACTTGCAATAGAGGCCCCAGCGTGCCCCTTGGCCCTCTACCTAAGGGCCTCTGACCCCAGAAAGCTACCCAGGGGTCCACCTCTCTCCCTAGACTTGCAGACTAGGCCCCAGGGTGACCCTTGGCCCTCCACATAGGGGCCTCTTACCCCAGCAAGCTGCCCAGGGGCCTGCCTATCTCCCTGGACTTGCAGTAGAGTCCCCAGGGTGCCCCATGGCCCTCCACCTAGGGCCCTCTGACCCCAGCAAGCTACCCAGGGGTCCACATCTCTCACTGGACTTGCAACAGAGGCCCCAAGGTGCCCCGTGACCCTCCACCTAGGGGCCTCTGACCCCAGCAAGCTACCCAGGAGTCCACATCTCTCCCTGGACTTGCAGTAGAGGCCCCAGGGTGCCCATTGGCCCTCCACCTAGGGGCCTCTGACCCCAGCAAGCTACAAAGGGTCCTACCTATCTCCCTGGACTTGCAGTAGAGTCCCCAGGGTGCCCCATGTCCCTCCACCTAGGGCCCTCTGACCCCAGCAAGCTACCCAGGGCTAAAACTCTCTCCCTGGACTTGCAGTATAGGCCTCTGGGTGCCCCCTGGTCCTCCACCTAGGGGCCCCCGACCCAAGCAAGCTGCCCAGGGGTCCACCTCTCTCCCTGGACTTGCAATAGAGGCCCCAGGGTGCCCCCTTGCCCTCCACCCAAGGGCTACTGACCCCAGCAAGCTACCCTGGGCTCTACCTCTCTCCCTGGACTTGTAGTAGAGGCCCTAGGCTGCCCTCTGGTCCTCCACCTAGGGGCCTCTGACCCCAGCAAGCTAACCAGGGCTCCACCTCTCTCCCTGGACTTGCAGTAGAGGCCCCAGGGTGCCCATTGGCCCTCCACCTAGGGGTCTCTGACCCCAGCAAGCTACCCAAGGGTCCGCCTCTGACCCCAGCAAGCTACCCAGGGGTCCACCTCTCTCCATGGACTTATAGTAGAGGAACCAGGGTGCCCCCTGGCCCTCCACCTGTGGGCCTCTGAGTCCAGCAAGCTACCCAGGGGTCCACATCTCTCCCTGGACTTGCAGTAGAGGCCCCAGAGTACCCCGTGGCCCTCCACCTAGGGGCCTCTGAACCCAGCATGCTACCCAGGGGTCCAGCTCTCTCCCTGGACTTGCAATAGAGGCCCCAGGGTGCCCCCTTGCCCTCCACCCAAGGGCTACTGACCCCAGCAAGCTACCCTGGGCTCCACCTCTCTCCCTGGACTTGTAGTAGAGGCCCTAGGCTGCCCTCTGGCCCTCCACCTAGGGGCCTTTGACCCCAGCTATTTACCCAGGGCTCCACCTCTCTCCCTGGACTTGCAGTAGAGGCAGTAGGGTGCCCATTGGCCCTCCACCTAGGGGCCTCTGACCCCAGCAAGCTACCCAGGGGTCCACCTCTCTCCCTGGACTTATAGGCGAGGCCCCAGGGTGCCCCCTGGCCCTCCACCTAGGGGCCTCTGACCCCAGCAAACTACCCAGCGGTCCACCTCTCTTCCTGGACTTGCAGTAGAGTCCCCAGGGTGCCCCATGGCCCTCCACCTAGGGCCCTCTGACCCCAGCAAGCTACCCAGGGCTCCAACTCTCTCCCTGTACTTGCAGTATAGGCCCCAGGGTGCCCCCTGGTCCTCCACCTAGGGGCCTCTGACCCTAGCAAACTACACAGGGGTCCACCTCTCTCCCTGGACTTGCAGTAGAGGCCCCAGGGTGCCCCATGGCCCTCCCCTTAGTGGCCTCTGACACCAGCAAGCTTCCCAGTGGTCCACCTCTCTCCCTAGACTTGCAGTAGAGGCCCCAGGGTGACCCTTGGCCCTCCACCTACGGGCCTCTGACCCCAGCAAGCTACCCAGGGTCCTACCTATCTCCCTGGACTTGCAGTAGAGTCCCCAGGGTGCCCCATGGCCCTCCACCTAGGGCCCTCTGACCCCAGCAAGCTACCCAGGGCTCCAACTCTCTCCCTGGACTTGCAGTATAGGCCTCAGGGTGCCCCCTGGTCCTCCACTTAGGGGCCCCTGACCCAAGCAAGCTGCCCAGGGGTCCACCTCTCTCCCTGGACTTGCAAGAGAGGCCCCAGCGTGCCACTTGGCCCTCCACCTAAGGGCCTCTGACCCCAGAAAGCTACCCAGGGGTCCACCTCTCTCCCTAGACTTGCAGACTAGGCCCCAGGGTGACCCTTGGCCCTCCACCTAGGGGCCTCTCATCCCAGCAAGCTGCCCAGGGGCCTGCCTATCTCCCCGGACTTGCAGTAGAGTCCCCAGGGTGCCCCATGGCCCTCCACCTAGGGCTCTCTGACCCCAGCAAGCTACCCAGGGCTCCACCTCTCTCCCTGGACTTGCACTAGAGGCCCCAGGGTGCCCATTGGTCCTCCACCTAGGGGTCTCTGACCCCAGCCAGCTACCCAAGGGTCCTCCTCTGACCCCAGCAAGCTGCCCAGGGGCCTGACTATCTCCCTGGACTTGCAGTAGAGTCCCCAGGGTGCCCCATGGCCCTCCACCTAGGGGCCTCTGACCCAAGCAAGCAACCCAGGGGTCCACATCTCTCCCTGGACTTGCAACAGAGGCCCCAGGGTGCCCCATGACCCTCCACCTAGGGGCCTCTGACCCCAGCAAGCTACCCAGGGGTCCACCTCTCTCCATGGACTTATAGTAGAGGCCCCAGGGTGCCCCCTGGCCCTCCACCTAGGGGCCTCTGAGTCCAGCAAGCTACCCAGGGGTCCACATCTTTCCCTGGACTTGCAGTAGAGGCCCCAGGGTACCCAGTGGCCCTCCACCTAGGGGCATCTGATCCCAGCAAGCTACCCAGGGGTCCAGCTCTCTCCCTGGACTTGCAATAGAGGCCCCAGGGTGCCCCCTTGCCCTCCACCCAAGGGCTACTGACCCCAGCAAGCTACCCTGGGCTCCACATCTCTCCCTGGACTTGTAGTAGAGGCCCTAGGATGCCCTCTGGTCCTCCACCTAGGGCCCTCTGACCCCAGCAAGCTAACTAGGGCTCCACTTCTCTCCCTGGACTTGCAGTAGAGACCCCAGGGTGCCCCCTTGCCCTCCACCCAGGGGCTACTGACCCCAGCAAGCTACCCAGGGCTCCACCTCTCTCCCTGCACTTGCAGTAGAGCCCCCAGGGTACCCCGTGGCCCTCCACCTAGGTGCCTCTGAACCCAGCAAGCTACCCAGGGGTCCAGCTCTCTCCCTGGACTTGCAATAGAGGCCCCAGGGTGCCCCCTTGCCCTCCACCCAGGGGCTACTGACCCCAGCAAGCTACACAGGGCTCCACTTCTCTCCCTGGACTTGTAGTAGAGGCCCTGGGCTGCCCTCTGGCCCTCGACCTAGGGGCCTCTGACACCAGCAAGCTACCCAGGGGTCCACCTCTCTCCCTGGACTTATAGGCGAGTCCCCAGGGTGCCCCATGGCCCTCCACCTAGGGCCCTCTGACCCCAGCAAGCTAAACGGGGCTCCAACTCTCTCCCTGGACTTGCAGTATAGGCCCCAGGGTGCCCCCTGGTCCTCCACCTAGGGGCCTCTGACCCTAGCAAACTACACAGGGGTCCACCTCTCTCCCTGGACTTGCAGTAGAGGCCCCAGGGTTCCCCATGGCCCTCCACCTAGGGACCTCTGACACCAGCAAGCTTCCCAGTGGTCCACCTCTCTCCCTAGACTTGCAGTATAGGCCCCAGGGTGCCCCATGGCCCTCCCCCCAGGGGCCTCTGACACCAGCAAGCTTCCCAGTGGTCCACCTCTCTCCCTAGACTTGCAGTAGAGGCCCCAGGGTGCCCCATGGCCCTCCACCTAGGGCCCTCTGACCCCAGCAAGCTACCCAGGGCTCCAACTCTCTCCCTGGACTTGCAGTATAGGCCTCAGGGTGCCCCCTGGTCCTCCACCTAGGGGCCCCTGACTCAAGCAAGCTGCCCAGGGGTCCACCTCTCTCCCTGGACTTGCAATAGAGGCCCCAGCGTGCCCCTTGGCCCTCCACCTAAGGGTCTCTGACCCCACAAAGCTACCCAGGGGTCCACCTCTCTCCCTAGACTTGCAGACTAGGCCCCAGGGTGACCCTTGGCCCTCCACCTAGGGGCCTCTGACCCCAGCAAGCTGCCCAGGGGCCTGCCTATCTCCCTGGACTTGCAGTAGAGTCCCCAGGGTGCCCCATGGCCCTCCACCTACGGCCCTCTGACCCCAGCAAGCTACCCAGGTGTCCACATCTCTCCCTGGACTTGCAACAGAGGCCCCAGGGTGCCCCGTGACCCTCCACCTAGGGGCCTCTGACCCCAGCAAGTTACCCAGGAGTCCACATCTCTCCCTGGACTTGCAGTAGACACCCCTGGGTGCCACCTGGCCCTCCACCTAGGGGCCTTTGACCCCAGCAAGCTACCCAGGGGTCCACCTCTCTCCATGGACTTATAGTAGAGGCCCCAGGGTGCCCCCTGGCCCTCCACCTGGGGGCCTCTGACCCCAGCAAGCTACCCAGGGTCCTACCTATCTCCCTGGACTTGCAGTAGAGGCCCCAGGGTACCCAGTGGCCCTCCACCTAGGGGCCTCTGAACCCAGCAAGCTACCCAGGGGTCCAGCTTTCTCCCTGGACTTGCAATAGAGGCCGCAGGGTGCCCACTGGCCCTCCACCCAAGGGCTACTGACCCCAGCAAGCTACCCTGGGCTCCACATCTCTCCCTGGACTTGTAGTAGAGGCCCTAGGCTGCCCTCTGGTCCTCCACCTAGGGGCCTCTGACCCCAGCAAGCTAACCAGGGCTCCACCTCTCTCCCTGGACTTGCAGTAGAGGCCCCAGGGTGCCCATTGGCCCTCCACCTAGGGGCCTCTGACCCCAGCAAACTACTCAGGGGTCCACCTCTCTTCCTGGACTTGCATTAGAGTCCCCAGGGTGCCCCATGGCCCTCCACCTAGGGCCCTCTGACCCCAGCAAGCTACCTAGGGCTCCACTTCTCTCCCTGGACTTGCAGTAGAGGCCCCAGGGTGCCCCCTTGCCCTCCACCCAGGGGCTACTGACCCCAGCAAGCTACCCAGGGCTGCACCTCTCTCCCTGGACTTGCAGTAGAGGCCCCAGGGTACCCCGTAGCCCTCCACCTAGGGGCCTCTGACCCCAGCAAGCTACTCAGGGGTCCACATCTCTCCCTGGACTTGCAGTAGAAGCCCCAGGGTACCTTGTGGCCCTCCACCCAGGGGCTACTGACCCCAGCAAGCTACACAGGGCTCCACTTCTCTCCCTGGACTTATAGTAGAGGCCCTGGGCTGCCCTCTGGCCCTCCACCTAGGGGCCTCTGACCCCAGCAAGCTACCCAGGGCTCCACCTCTCTTCCTGGACTTGCAGTAGAGTCTACAGGGTGCCCCATGGCCCTCCACCCAGGGCCCTCTGACAACAGCAAGCTACCCAGGGCTCCAACTCTCTCCCTGGACTTGCAGTATAGGCCCCAGGGTGCCCCCTGGTCCTCCACCTAGGGGCCTCTGACCCTAGCAAACTACACAGGGGTCCACCTCTCTCCCTGGACTTGCTGTAGAGGCCCCAGGGTGCCCCATGACCCTCCACCTAGGGGCCTCTGACACCAGCAAGCTTCCCAGTGTCCACATCTCTCCCTAGACTTGCAGTAGACACCCTTGGGTGCCCCCTGGCCCTCCACCTAGGGGCCTCTGAGTCCAGCAAGCTACCTAGGGGTCCAGCTCTCTCCTTGGACTTGCAATAGAGGCCCCAGGGTGCCCCCTTGCCCTCCACCCAAGGGCTACTAACCCCAGCAAGCTACCCTGGGCTCCAACTCTCTCCCTGGACTTGCAGTATAGGCCCCAGGTTGCCCATTGGCCCTCCACCTAGGGGTTTCTGACCCCAGCAAGCTACCCAAGGGTTCGCCTCTGACCCCAGCAAGCTGCCCAGGGGCCTGCCTATCTCCCTGGACTTGCAGTAGAGTCCCCAGGGTGCCCCTCGGCCCTCCACGTAGGGCCCTCTGACCCCAGCAAGCTACCCAGGGGTCCACATCTCTCCCTGGACTTGCAGTAGACACCCCTGGGTGCCCACTGGCCCTCCACCTAGGGGCTTTTGACCCCAGAAAGCTACCCAGGGGTCCACCTCTCTCCATGGACTTATAGTAGAGGCCCCAGGGTGCCCCCTGGCCCTCCACCTAGGGGCCTCTGAGTCCAGCAAGCTACCCAGGGGTCCACATCTCTCCCTGGACTTGCAGTAGAGGCCCCAGGGTACCCCGTGGCCCTCCACCTAGGGGCCTCTGACCCCAGCAAGCTACCCTGGGCTCCACCTCTCTCCCTGGACTTGTAGTAGAGGCCCTAGGCTGCCCTCTGGCCCTCCACCTAGGGGCCTTTGACCCCAGCAAGCTACCCAGGGCTCCACCTCTCTCCCTGGACTTGCAGTAGAGGCCCCAGGATACCCATTGGCCCTCCACCTAGGGGCCTCTGACCCCAGCAAGCTACCCAGGGGTCTACCTCTCTCCCTGGACTTGCAGTATAGGCCCCAGGGTGCCCCCTGGCCCTCCACCTAGGGGCATCTGACCCCAGCAAGCTACCCAGGGGTTCACCTCTCTCCCTGGACTTGCAGTATCGGTCCCAGGGTGCCCCCTGGCACTCCACCTAGGGGCATCTGACACCAGCAAGCTACCCAAGGGTCCACCTATCTCCCTGGACTTGCAGTATAGGCCCCAGGGTGCCCTCTGGCCCTCCACCTAGGGGCCTCTGACCCTAGCAAACTACCCAGGGGTCCACCTCTCTCCCTGGACTTGCTGTAGAGGCCCCAGGGTGACCCTTGGCCCGCCACCTAGGGGCTTCTGACCCCAGCAAGCTGCCCAGGGGCCTGCCTATCTCCCTGGACTTGCAGTAGAGTCCCCAGGGTGCCCCATGGCCCTCCACGTAGGGCCCTCTGACCCCAGCAAGCTACCCAGGGGTCCACCTCTCTCCCTGGACTTGCAGTATAGGCCACAGGGTGCCCCTTGGCCCTCCACCTAGGGGCCTCTGACCCCAGAAAGCTACCCAGGGGTCCACCTCTCTCCCTAGACTTGCAGACTAGGCCCCAGGGTGACTCTTGGCCCTCCACCTAGGGGCCTCTGACCCCAGCAAGCTGCCCAGGGGCCTGCCTATTTCCCTGGACTTGCAGTAGAGTCCCCAGGGTGCCCCGTGACCCTGCACCTAGGGGCCTCTGACCCCAGCAAGCTACCCAGTGGTCCACATCTCTCCCTAGACTTGCAGTAGACACCCTTGGGTGCCCCCTGGCCCTCCACCTAGGGGCCTTTGACCCCAGCAAGCTACCCAGGGGTCCACCTCTCTCCATGGACTTATAGTAGAGGCCCCAGGGTGCCCCCTGGCCCTCCACCTAGGGGCCTCTGAGTCCAGCAAGCTACCCAGGGGTCCAGCTCTCTCCTTGGACTTGCAATAGAGGCCCCAGGGTGCCCCCTTGCCCTCCACCCAAGGGCTACTAACCCCAGCAAGCTACCCTGGGCTCCACCTCTCTCTCTGGACTTGTAGTAGAGGCCCTAGGCTGCCCTCTGGTCCTCCACCTAGGGGCCTCTGACCCCAGCAAGCTAACCAGGGCTCCACCTCTCTCCCTGGACTTGCAGTAGAGGCCCCAGGTTGCCCATTGGCCCTCCACCTAGGGGTTTCTGACCCCAGCAAGCTACCCAAGGGTTCGCCTCTGACCCCAGCAAGCTGCCCAGGGGCCTGCCTATCTCCCTGGACTTGCAGTAGAGTCCCCAGGGTGCCCCTCGGCCCTCCACGTAGGGCCCTCTGACCCCAGCAAGCTACCCAGGGGTCCACATCTCTCCCTGGACTTGCAGTAGAAACCCCTGGGTGCCCACTGGCCCTCCACCTAGGGGCCTTTGACCCCAGCAAGCTACCCAGGGGTCCACCTCTCTCCATGGACTTATAGTAGAGGCCCCAGGGTGCCCCCTGGCCCTCCACCTAGGGGCCTCTGAGTCCAGCAAGCTACCCAGGGGTCCAGCTCTCTCCCTGGACTTGCAATAGAGGCCCCAGGGTGCCCCCTTGCCCTCCACCCAAGGGCTACTGACCCCAGCAAGCTACCCTGGGCTCCACCTCTCTCCCTGGACTTGTAGTAGAGGCCCTAGGCTGCCCTCTGGCCCTCCACCTAGGGGCCTTTGACCCCAGCAAGCTACCCAGGGCTCCACCTCTCTCCCTGGACTTGCAGTAGAGGCCCCAGGATACCCATTGGCCCTCCACCTAGGGGCCTCTGACCCCAGCAAGCTACCCAGGGGTCTACCTTTCTCCCTGGACTTGCAGTATAGGCCCCAGGGTGCCCCCTGGCCCTCCACCTAGGGGCATCTGACCCCAGCAAGCTACCCAGGGGTTCACCTCTCTCCCTGGACTTGCAGTATAGGCCCCAGGGTGCCCCCTGGCCCTCCACCTAGGGGCATCTGACCCCAGCAAGCTACCCAGGGGTTCACCTCTCTCCCTGGACTTGCAGTATCGGTCCCAGGGTGCCCCCTGGCACTCCACCTAGGGGCATCTGACACCAGCAAGCTACCCAAGGGTCCACCTATCTCCCTGGACTTGCAGTATAGGCCCCAGGGTGCCCTCTGGCCCTCCACCTAGGGGCCTCTGACCCTAGCAAACTACCCAGGGGTCCACCTCTCTCCCTGGACTTGCTGTAGAGGCCCCAGAGTGACCCTTGGCCCGCCACCTAGGGGCTTCTGACCCCAGCAAGCTGCCCAGGGGCCTGCCTATCTCCCTGGACTTGCAGTAGAGTCCCCAGGGTGCCCCATGGCCCTCCACGTAGGGCCCTCTGACCCCAGCAAGCTACCCAGGGGTCCACCTCTCTCCCTGGACTTGCAGTATAGGCCACAGGGTGCCCCTTGGCCCTCCACCTAGGGGCCTCTGACCCCAGCAAGCTGCCCAGGGGCCTGCCTATTTCCCTGGACTTGCAGTAGAGTCCCCAGGGTGCCCCGTGACCCTGCACCTAGGGGCCTCTGACCCCAGCAAGCTACCCAGGGGTCCACATCTCTCCCTAGACTTGCAGTAGACACCCTTGGGTGCCCCCTGGCCCTCCACCTAGGGGCCT
This sequence comes from Danio rerio, assembly GCF_052040795.2. Taxonomy (NCBI): domain Eukaryota; kingdom Metazoa; phylum Chordata; class Actinopteri; order Cypriniformes; family Danionidae; genus Danio; species Danio rerio. Next base: position 18,967,530 of record NC_141030.1, read on the forward strand.
TTGACCCCAGCAAGCTACCCAGGGGTCCACCTCTCTCCATGGACTTATAGTAGAGGCCCCAGGGTGCCCCCTGGCCCTCCACCTAGGGGCCTCTGAGTCCAGCAAGCTACCCAGGGGTCCAGCTCTCTCCTTGGACTTGCAATAGAGGCCCCAGGGTGCCCCCTTGCCCTCCACCCAAGGGCTACTAACCCCAGCAAGCTACCCTGGGCTCCACCTCTCTCCCTGGACTTGTAGTAGAGGCCCTAGGCTGCCCTCTGGTCCTCCACCTAGGGGCCTCTGACCCCAGCAAGCTAACCAGGGCTCCACCTCTCTCCCTGGACTTGCAGTAGAGGCCCCAGGTTGCCCATTGGCCCTCCACCTAGGGGTTTCTGACCCCAGCAAGCTACCCAAGGGTTCGCCTCTGACCCCAGCAAGCTGCCCAGGGGCCTGCCTATCTCCCTGGACTTGCAGTAGAGTCCCCAGGGTGCCCCTCGGCCCTCCACGTAGGGCCCTCTGACCCCAGCAAGCTACCCAGGGGTCCACATCTCTCCCTGGACTTGCAGTAGAAACCCCTGGGTGCCCACTGGCCCTCCACCTAGGGGCCTTTGACCCCAGCAAGCTACCCAGGGGTCCACCTCTCTCCATGGACTTATAGTAGAGGCCCCAGGGTGCCCCCTGGCCCTCCACCTAGGGGCCTCTGAGTCCAGCAAGCTACCCAGGGGTCCAGCTCTCTCCCTGGACTTGCAATAGAGGCCCCAGGGTGCCCCCTTGCCCTCCACCCAAGGGCTACTGACCCCAGCAAGCTACCCTGGGCTCCACCTCTCTCCCTGGACTTGTAGTAGAGGCCCTAGGCTGCCCTCTGGCCCTCCACCTAGGGGCCTTTGACCCCAGCAAGCTACCCAGGGCTCCACCTCTCTCCCTGGACTTGCAGTAGAGGCCCCAGGATACCCATTGGCCCTCCACCTAGGGGCCTCTGACCCCAGCAAGCTACCCAGGGGTCTACCTTTCTCCCTGGACTTGCAGTATAGGCCCCAGGGTGCCCCCTGGCCCTCCACCTAGGGGCATCTGACCCCAGCAAGCTACCCAGGGGTTCACCTCTCTCCCTGGACTTGCAGTATAGGCCCCAGGGTGCCCCCTGGCCCTCCACCTAGGGGCATCTGACCCCAGCAAGCTACCCAGGGGTTCACCTCTCTCCCTGGACTTGCAGTATCGGTCCCAGGGTGCCCCCTGGCACTCCACCTAGGGGCATCTGACACCAGCAAGCTACCCAAGGGTCCACCTATCTCCCTGGACTTGCAGTATAGGCCCCAGGGTGCCCTCTGGCCCTCCACCTAGGGGCCTCTGACCCTAGCAAACTACCCAGGGGTCCACCTCTCTCCCTGGACTTGCTGTAGAGGCCCCAGAGTGACCCTTGGCCCGCCACCTAGGGGCTTCTGACCCCAGCAAGCTGCCCAGGGGCCTGCCTATCTCCCTGGACTTGCAGTAGAGTCCCCAGGGTGCCCCATGGCCCTCCACGTAGGGCCCTCTGACCCCAGCAAGCTACCCAGGGGTCCACCTCTCTCCCTGGACTTGCAGTATAGGCCACAGGGTGCCCCTTGGCCCTCCACCTAGGGGCCTCTGACCCCAGAAAGCTACCCAGGGGTCCACCTCTCTCCCTAGACTTGCAGACTAGGCCCCAGGGTGACTCTTGGCCCTCCACCTAGGGGCCTCTGACCCCAGCAAGCTGCCCAGGGGCCTGCCTATTTCCCTGGACTTGCATTAGAGTCCCCAGGGTGCCCCGTGACCCTGCTTCTAGGGGCCTCTGACCCCAGCAAGCTACCCAGGGGTCCACATCTCTCCCTAGACTTGCAGTAGACACCCTTGGGTGCCCCCTGGCCCTCCACCTAGGGGCCTTTGACCCCAGCAAGCTACCCAGGGGTCCACCTCCATCCATGGACTTATAGTAGAGGCCCCAGGGTGCCCCCTGGCCCTCCACCTAGGGGCCTCTGAGTCCAGCAAGCTACCCAGGGGTCCAGCTCTCTCCTTGGACTTGCAATAGAGGCCCCAGGGTGCCCCCTTGCCCTCCACCCAAGGGCTACTAACCCCAGCAAGCTACCCTGGGCTCCACCTCTCTCCCTGGACTTGTAGTAGAGGCCCTAGGCTGCCCTCCGGTCCTCCACCTAGGGGCCTCTGACCCCAGCAAGCTAACCAGGGCTCCACCTCTCTCCCTGGACTTGCAGTAGAGGCCCCAGGTTGCCCATTGGCCCTCCACCTAGGGGTTTCTGACCCCAGCAAGCTACCCAAGGGTTCGCCTCTGACCCCAGCAAGCTGCCCAGGGGCCTGCCTATCTCCCTGGACTTGCAGTAGAGTCCCCAGGGTGCCCCTCGGCCCTCCACGTAGGGCCCTCTGACCCCAGCAAGCTACCCAGGGGTCCACATCTCTCCCTGGACTTATAGGCGAGGCCCCAGGGTGCCCATTGGCCCTCCACCTAGGGGTCTCTGACCCCAGCAAGCTACCCAGGGGTCCACATCTCTCCCTGGACTTGCAGTAGACACCCCTGGGTGCCCACTGGCCCTCCACCTAGGGGCCTTTGACCCCAGAAAGCTACCCAGGGGTCCACATCTCTCCCTGGACTTGCAGTAGAGGCCCCAGGGTACCCCGTGGCCCTCCACCTAGGGGCCTCTGAACCCAGCAGGCTACCCAGGGGTCCAGCTCTCTCCCTGGACTTGCAATAGAGGCCCCAGGGTGCCCCCTTGCCCTCCACCCAAGGGCTACTGACCCCAGCAAGCTACCCTGGGCTCCACTTCTCTCCCTGGACTTGTAGTAGAGGCATTAGGCTGCCCTCTGGCCCTCCACCTAGGGGCCTTTGACCCCAGCAAGCTACCCAGGGCTCCACCTCTCTCCCTGGACTTGCAGTAGAGGCCCCAGGGTGCCCATTGGCCCTTCACCTAGGGGCCTCTGACCCCAGCAAGCTACCCAGGGGTCTACCTCTCTCCCTGGACTTGCAGTATAGGCCCCAGGGTGCCCCCTGGCCCTCCAACTAGGGGCCTCTGACCCCAGCACGCTACCCAAGGGTCCACTTCTCTCCTTGGACTTGCAGTATAGGCCCCAGGGTGCCCCCTGGCCCTCCACCTAGGGGCATCTGACACCAGCAAGCTACCCAAGGGTCCGCCTCTGACCCCAGCAAGCTGCCCAGGGGCCTGCCTATCTCCCTGGACTTGCAGTAGAGTCCCCAGGGTGCCCCATGGCCCTCCACGTAGGGCCCTCTGACCCCAGCAAGCTACCCAGGGGTCCACATCTCTCCCTGGACTTGCAGTAGACGCCCCTGGGTGCCCACTGGCCCTCCACCTAGGGGCCTTTGACCCCAGCAAGCTACCCAGGGGTCCACCTCTCTCCCTGGACTTGCAGTATCGGACCCAGGGTGCCCCCTGGCCCTCCACCTAGGGGCATCTGACACCAGCAAGCTACCCAAGGGTCCACCTATCTCCCTGGACTTGCAGTATAGGCCACAGGGTGCCCCCTTGCCCTCCACCTAGGGGCCTCTGACCCCAGAAGCTACCCAGGGCTCCACTTCTCTCCCTGGACTTGCAGTAGAGGCCCCAGGGTGCCCCCTTGCCCTCCACCCAGGGGCTACTGACCCCAGCAAGCTACCCAGGGCTCCACCTCTCTCCATGGACTTGCAGTATAGGCCCCAGGGTGCCCCCTGGCCCTCCACCTAGGGGCATCTGACCCCAGCAAGCTACCCAGGGGTCCACCTCTCTCCCTGGACTTGCAGTATAGGACCCAGGGTGCCCCCTGGCCCTCCACCTAGGGGCATCTGACACCAGCAAGCTACCCAGGGGTCCACCTATCTCCCTGGACTTGCAATAGAGGCCCCAGGGTGCCCCCTTGCCCTCCACCCAGGGGCTACTGACTCCAGCAAGCTACCCAGGGCTCCACCTCTCTCCCTGGACTTGTAGTAGAGGCCCTAGGCTGCCCTCTGGCCCTCCACCTAGGGGCCTCTGACCCCAGCAAGCTACCCAGGGCTTCACCTCTCTCCCTGGACTTGCAGTAGAGGCCCCAGGGTGCCCATTGGCCCTCCACCTAGGGGCCTCTGACCCCAGCAAGCTACCAAGGGGTTTACCTCTCTCCCTAGACTTGCAGTAGAGGCCCCAGGGTGACCCTTGGCCCTCCACCTAGGGGCCTCTGACCCCAGCAAGCTACCCAGGGTCCTACCTATCTCCCTGGACTTGCAGTAGAGTCCCCAGGGTGCCCCATGTCCCTCCACCTAGGGCCCTCTGACCCCAGCAAGCTACCCAGGGCTAAAACTCTCTCCCTGGACTTGCAGTATAGGCCTCAGGGTGTCCCCTGGTCCTCCACCTAGGGGCCCCCGACCCAAGCAAGCTGCCCAGGGGTCCACCTCTCTCCCTGGACTTAAAAATAGAGGCCCCAGGGTGCCCCCTTGCCCTCCACCCAAGGGCTATTGACCCCAGCAAGCTACCCTGGGCTCTACCTCTCTCCCTGGACTTGTAGTAGAGGCCCTAGGCTGCCCTCTGGTCCTCCACCTAGGGGCCACTGACACCAGCAAGCTAACCAGGGCTCCACCTCTCTCCCTGGACTTGCAATAGAGGCCCAAGGGTGCCCCCTTGCCCTCCACCCAAGGGCTACTGACCCCAGCAAGCTACCCTGGGCTCTACCTCTCTCCCTGGACTTGTAGTAGAGGCCCCAGGGTGCCCATTGGCCCTTCACCTAGGGGTCTCTGACCCCAGCAAGCTACCCAAGGGTCCGCCTCTGACCCCAGCAAGCTGCCCAGGGGCCTGCCTATCTCCCTGGACTTGCAGTAGAGTCCCCAGGGTGCCCCATGGCCCTCCACGTAGGGCCCTCTGACCCCAGCAAGCTACCCAGGGGTCCACATCTCTCCCTGGACTTGCAGTAGACGCCCCTGGGTGCCCACTGGCCCTCCACCTAGGGGCCTTTGACCCCAGCAAGCTACCCAGGGCTCCACCTCTCTCCCTGGACTTGCAGTAGAGGCCCCAGGGTGCCCATTGGCCCTCCACCTAGGGGCCTCTGACCCCAGCAAGCTACCCAGGGGTCCACCTCTCTCCCTGGACTTATAGGCGAGGCCCCAGGGTGCCCCCAGGCCCTCCACCATGGGGTCTCTGACCCCAGCAAACTACCCAGCGGTCCACCTCTCTTTCTGGACTTGCAGTAGAGTCCCCAGGGTGCCCCATGGCCCTCCACCTAGGGACCTCTGACCCCAGCAAGCTACAGAGGGGTCCACCTCTCTCCTTGGACTTGCAGTAGAGGCCCCAGGGTGCCCTGTGGCCCTCCACCTAGGGGCCTCTGACCCCAGCAAGCTACCCGGGGGTCCAGCTCTCTCCCTGGACTTGCAGTAGAGTCCCCAGGGTGCCCCATGGCCCTCCACATAGGGCCCTCTGACCCCAGCAAGCTACCCAGGGCTCCAACTCTCTCCCTGGACTTGCAGTATAGGCCTCAGGGTGCCCCCTGGTCCTCCACCTAGGGGCCCCTGACCCAAGCAAGCTGCCCAGGGGTCCACCTCTCTCCCTGGACTTGCAAGAGAGGCCCCAGCGTGCCCCTTGGCCCTCCACCAAAGGGCCTCTGACACCAGAAAGCTACCCAGGGGTCCACCTCTCTCCCTAGACTTGCAGACTAGGCCCCAGGGTGACCCATGGCCCTCCACCTAGGGGCCTCTGATCCCAGAAAGCTGCCCAGGGGCCTGCCTATCTCCCTGGACTTGCAGTAGAGTCCCCAGGGTGCCCCATGGCCCTCCACCTAGGGCCCTCTGACCCCAGCAAGCTACCCAGGGGTCCACATCTCTCCCTGGACTTGCAACAGAGGCCCCAGGGTGCCCCGTGACCCTCCACCTAGGGGCCTCTGACCCCAGCAAGCTACCCAGGAGTCCACATCTCTCCCTGGACTTGCAGTAGACACCCCTGGGTGCCCCCTGGCCCTCCACATAGGGGCCTTTGACCCCAGCAGGCTACCCAGGGGTCCACCTCTCTCCATGGACTTATAGTAGAGGCCCCAGGGTGCCCCCTGGCCCTCCACCTAGGGGCCTCTGAGTCCAACAAGCTACCCAGGGGTCCACATCTCTCCCTGGACTTGCAGTAGAGGCCCCAGGGTACCCAGTGGCCCTCCACCTAGGGGCCTCTGAACCCAGCAAGCTACCCAGGGGTCCAGCTCTCTCCCTGGACTTGCAAAAGAGGCCCCAGGGTACCCCCTTGCCCTCCACCCAAGGGCTACTGACCCCAGCAAGCTACCCTGGGCTCCACATCTCTCCCTGGACTTGTAGTAGAGGCCCCAGGGTGCCCATTGGCCCTCCACCTATGGGTCTCTGACCCCAGCAAGCTACCCAAGGTTCCGCCTCTGACCCCAGCAAGCTGCCCAGGGGCCTGCCTATCTCCCTGGACTTGCAGTAGAGTCCCCAGGGTGCCCGATGGCCCTCCACCTAGGGCCCTCTTACCCCAGCAAGCTACCTAGGGCTCCACTTCTCTCCCTGGACTTGCAGTAGAGGCCCCAGGGTGCCCCCTTGCCCTCCACCCAGGGGCTACTGACCCCAGCAAGCTACCCTGGGCTGCACCTCTCTCCCTGGACTTGCAGTAGAGGCCCCAGGGTACCCCGTGGACCTCCACCTAGGGGCCTCTGACCCCAGCAAGCTACTCAGGGGTCCACATCTCTCCCTGGACTATCAGTAGAGGCCCCAGGGTACCCCGTGGCCCTCCACCTAGGGGCCTCTGAACATAGCAAGCTACCCAGGGGTCCAGCTCTCTCCCTGGACTTGCAATAGAGGCCCCAGGGTGCCCCCTTGCCCTCCACCCAGGGGCTACTGACCCCAGCAAGCTACAGAGGGCTCCACTTCTCTCCCTGGACTTGTAGTACAGGCCCTGGGCAGCCCTCTGGCCCTCCACCTAGGGGCCTCTGACCCCAGCAAGCTACCCAGGGCTCCACCTCTCTCGCTGGACATGCAGTAGAGGCCCCAGGGTGCCCATTGGCCCTCCACCTAGGGGCCTCTGACCCCAGCAAACTACCCAGGGGTCCACCTCTCTTCCTGGACTTGCAGTAGAGTCCCCAGGGTGCCCCATGGCCTTCCACCTAGGGCCCTCTGACCCCAGCAAGCTACCTAGGGCTCCACTTCTCTCCCTGGACTTGCAGTAGAGGCCCCAGGGTGCCCCCTTGCCCTCCACCCAGGGGCTACTGACCCCAGCAAGCTACCCAGGGCTGCACCTCTCTCCCTGGACTTGCAGTAGAGGCCCCAGGGTGCCCCTTGCCCTCCACCTAGGGGCCTCTGACCCCAGCAAGCTACCCTGGAGTCCACCTCTCTCCCTGGACTTGCAGTAGAGGCCCCAGGGTGCCCCTTGGCCCTCCACCTAGGGGCCTCTGACCCCAGCAAGCTACCGAGGGGTCCACCTCTCTCCGTGGACTTTCAGTAGAGGCCCCAGGGTGCCCCGTGGCCCTCCACCTAGGGGCTACTGACCCCAGCAAGCTACCCAGGGCTCCACGTCTCTCCCTGGACTTGCAGTAGAGGCCCTAGGCTGCCCTCTGGCCCTCCACCTAGGGGCCTCTGAACCCAGCAAGCTACCCAGGGCTTCACCTCTCTCCCTGGACTTGCAGTAGAGGCCCCAGGGTGCCCAATGGCCCTCCACCTAGGGACCTCTGACCCCAGCAAGCTACCGAGGGGTCCACCTCTCTCCCTAGACTTGCAGTAGAGGCCCCAGGGTGACCCTTGGCCCTCCACCTAGGGGCCTCTGACCCCAGCAAGCTACCCAGGGTCCTAGCTATCTCCCTGGACTTGCAGTAGAGTCCCCAGGGTTCCCCATGGCCCTCCACCTAGGGCCCTCTGACCCCAGCAAGCTACAGAGGGGTCCACCTCTCTCCCTGGACTTGTAGTAGAGGCCCTAGGCTGCCCTCTGGCCCTCCACCTAAGGGCCTTTGACTTCAGCAAGCTACCCAGGCGTCCACCTCTCTCCCTGGACTTATAGGCGAGGCCCCAGGGTGCCCCCTGGCCCTCCACCTAGGGGACTCTGACCCCAGCAAACTACCCAGCGGTCCACCTCTCTTCCTGGACTTGCAGTAGAGTCCCCAGGGTGCCCCATGGCCCTCCACCTAGGGCCCTCTGACCCCAGCAAGCTACCCGGGGCTCCAACTCTCTCCCTGGACTTGCAGTAGAGGCCCCAGGGTAACCCTTGGCCCTCCATCTACGGGCCTCTGACCCCAGCAAGCTACCCTGGAGTCCACCTTTCTTCCTGGACTTGCAGTAGAGGCCCCAGGGTGCCCCTTGGCCCTCCACCTAGGGGCCTCTGACCCCGGCAAGCTACCGAGGGGTCCACCTCTCTCCGTGGACTTTCAGTAGAGGCCCCAATGTGCCCCGTGGCCCTCCACCTAGGGGCTACTGACCCCAGCAAGCTACCCAGGGCTCCACGTCTCTCCCTGGACTTGTAGTAGAGGCCCTAGGCTGCCCTCTGGCCCTCCACCTAGGGGCCTCCGAACCCAGCAAGCTACCCAGGGCTTCACCTCTCTCCCTGGACTTGCAGTAGAGGCCCCAGGGTGACCCTTGGCCCTCCACCTAGGGACCTCTGACCCCAGCAAGCTACCGAGGGGTCCACCTCTCTCCCTAGACTTGCAGTAGAGGCCCCAGGGTGACCCTTGGCCCTCCACCTAGGGGCCTCTGACCCCAGCAAGCTACCCAGGGTCCTACCTATCTCCCTGGACTTGCAGTAGAGTATCCAGGGTTCCCCAAGGCCCTCCACCTAGGGCCCTCTGACCCCAGCAAGCTACAGAGGGGTCCACCTCTCTCCCTGGACTTGTAGTAGAGGCCCTAGGCTGCCCTCTGGCCCTCCACCTAGGGGCCTTTGACTTCAGCAAGCTACCCAGGCGTCCACCTCTCTCCCTGGACTTATAGGCGAGGCCCCAGGGTGCCCCCTGGCCCTCCACCTAGGGGACTCTGACCCCAGCAAACTACCCAGCGGTCCACCTCTCTTCCTGGACTTGCAGTAGAGTCCCCAGGGTGCCCCATGGCCCTCCACCTAGGGCCCTCTGACCCCAGCAAGCTACCCGGGGCTCCAACTCTCTCCCTGGATTTGCAGTATAGGCCCCAGGGTGCCCCGTGGCCTCCCCCTAGGGGCCTCTGACCCCAGCAAGCTACCCAGGGCTCCAACTCTCTCCCTGGACTTGCAGTAGAGGCCCCAGGGTGACCCTTGGCCCTCCATCTACGGGCCTCTGACCCCAGCAAGCTACCCAGGGCTCCAACTCTCTCCCTGGACTTGCAGTATAGGCCTCAGGGTGCCCCCTGGTCCTCCACCTAGGGGACTCTGACCCCAGCAAACTACCCAGCGGTCCACCTCTCTTCCTGGACTTGCAGTAGAGTCCCCAGGGTGCCCCATGGCCCTCCACCTAGGGTCCTCTGACCCCAGCAAGCTACCCGGGGCTCCAACTCTCTCCCTGGACTTGCAGTATAGGCCCCAGGGTGCCCCGTGGCCCTCCCCCTAGGGGCCTCTGACCCCAGCAAGCTACCCAGGGCTCCAACTATCTCCCTGGACTTGCAGTAGAGGCCCCAGGGTGACCCTTGGCCCTCCATCTACGGGCCTCTGACCCCAGCAAGCTACCCAGGGCTCCAACTCTCTCCCTGGACTTGCAGTATAGGCCTCAGGGTGCCCCCTGGTCCTCCACCTAGGGGCCCCTGACCCAAGCAAGCTGCCCAGGAGTCCACCTCTCTCCCTGGACTTGCAATAGAGGCCCCAGCGTGCCCCTTGGCCCTCTACCTAAGGGCCTCTGACCCCAGAAAGCTACCCAGGGGTCCACCTCTCTCCCTAGACTTGCAGACTAGGCCCCAGGGTGACCCTTGGCCCTCCACATAGGGGCCTCTTACCCCAGCAAGCTGCCCAGGGGCCTGCCTATCTCCCTGGACTTGCAGTAGAGTCCCCAGGGTGCCCCATGGCCCTCCACCTAGGGCCCTCTGACCCCAGCAAGCTACCCAGGGGTCCACATCTCTCACTGGACTTGCAACAGAGGCCCCAAGGTGCCCCGTGACCCTCCACCTAGGGGCCTCTGACCCCAGCAAGCTACCCAGGAGTCCACATCTCTCCCTGGACTTGCAGTAGAGGCCCCAGGGTGCCCATTGGCCCTCCACCTAGGGGCCTCTGACCCCAGCAAGCTACAAAGGGTCCTACCTATCTCCCTGGACTTGCAGTAGAGTCCCCAGGGTGCCCCATGTCCCTCCACCTAGGGCCCTCTGACCCCAGCAAGCTACCCAGGGCTAAAACTCTCTCCCTGGACTTGCAGTATAGGCCTCTGGGTGCCCCCTGGTCCTCCACCTAGGGGCCCCCGACCCAAGCAAGCTGCCCAGGGGTCCACCTCTCTCCCTGGACTTGCAATAGAGGCCCCAGGGTGCCCCCTTGCCCTCCACCCAAGGGCTACTGACCCCAGCAAGCTACCCTGGGCTCTACCTCTCTCCCTGGACTTGTAGTAGAGGCCCTAGGCTGCCCTCTGGTCCTCCACCTAGGGGCCTCTGACCCCAGCAAGCTAACCAGGGCTCCACCTCTCTCCCTGGACTTGCAGTAGAGGCCCCAGGGTGCCCATTGGCCCTCCACCTAGGGGTCTCTGACCCCAGCAAGCTACCCAAGGGTCCGCCTCTGACCCCAGCAAGCTACCCAGGGGTCCACCTCTCTCCATGGACTTATAGTAGAGGAACCAGGGTGCCCCCTGGCCCTCCACCTGTGGGCCTCTGAGTCCAGCAAGCTACCCAGGGGTCCACATCTCTCCCTGGACTTGCAGTAGAGGCCCCAGAGTACCCCGTGGCCCTCCACCTAGGGGCCTCTGAACCCAGCATGCTACCCAGGGGTCCAGCTCTCTCCCTGGACTTGCAATAGAGGCCCCAGGGTGCCCCCTTGCCCTCCACCCAAGGGCTACTGACCCCAGCAAGCTACCCTGGGCTCCACCTCTCTCCCTGGACTTGTAGTAGAGGCCCTAGGCTGCCCTCTGGCCCTCCACCTAGGGGCCTTTGACCCCAGCTATTTACCCAGGGCTCCACCTCTCTCCCTGGACTTGCAGTAGAGGCAGTAGGGTGCCCATTGGCCCTCCACCTAGGGGCCTCTGACCCCAGCAAGCTACCCAGGGGTCCACCTCTCTCCCTGGACTTATAGGCGAGGCCCCAGGGTGCCCCCTGGCCCTCCACCTAGGGGCCTCTGACCCCAGCAAACTACCCAGCGGTCCACCTCTCTTCCTGGACTTGCAGTAGAGTCCCCAGGGTGCCCCATGGCCCTCCACCTAGGGCCCTCTGACCCCAGCAAGCTACCCAGGGCTCCAACTCTCTCCCTGTACTTGCAGTATAGGCCCCAGGGTGCCCCCTGGTCCTCCACCTAGGGGCCTCTGACCCTAGCAAACTACACAGGGGTCCACCTCTCTCCCTGGACTTGCAGTAGAGGCCCCAGGGTGCCCCATGGCCCTCCACCTAGGGACCTCTGACCCCAGCAAGCTACAGAGGGGTCCACCTCTCTCCCTGGACTTGCAGTAGAGGCCCCAGGGTGCCCCGTGGCCCTCCCCTTAGTGGCCTCTGACACCAGCAAGCTTCCCAGTGGTCCACCTCTCTCCCTAGACTTGCAGTAGAGGCCCCAGGGTGACCCTTGGCCCTCCACCTACGGGCCTCTGACCCCAGCAAGCTACCCAGGGTCCTACCTATCTCCCTGGACTTGCAGTAGAGTCCCCAGGGTGCCCCATGGCCCTCCACCTAGGGCCCTCTGACCCCAGCAAGCTACCCAGGGCTCCAACTCTCTCCCTGGACTTGCAGTATAGGCCTCAGGGTGCCCCCTGGTCCTCCACTTAGGGGCCCCTGACCCAAGCAAGCTGCCCAGGGGTCCACCTCTCTCCCTGGACTTGCAAGAGAGGCCCCAGCGTGCCACTTGGCCCTCCACCTAAGGGCCTCTGACCCCAGAAAGCTACCCAGGGGTCCACCTCTCTCCCTAGACTTGCAGACTAGGCCCCAGGGTGACCCTTGGCCCTCCACCTAGGGGCCTCTCATCCCAGCAAGCTGCCCAGGGGCCTGCCTATCTCCCCGGACTTGCAGTAGAGTCCCCAGGGTGCCCCATGGCCCTCCACCTAGGGCTCTCTGACCCCAGCAAGCTACCCAGGGCTCCACCTCTCTCCCTGGACTTGCACTAGAGGCCCCAGGGTGCCCATTGGTCCTCCACCTAGGGGTCTCTGACCCCAGCCAGCTACCCAAGGGTCCGCCTCTGACCCCAGCAAGCTGCCCAGGGGCCTGACTATCTCCCTGGACTTGCAGTAGAGTCCCCAGGGTGCCCCATGGCCCTCCACCTAGGGGCCTCTGACCCAAGCAAGCAACCCAGGGGTCCACATCTCTCCCTGGACTTGCAACAGAGGCCCCAGGGTGCCCCATGACCCTCCACCTAGGGGCCTCTGACCCCAGCAAGCTACCCAGGGGTCCACCTCTCTCCATGGACTTATAGTAGAGGCCCCAGGGTGCCCCCTGGCCCTCCACCTAGGGGCCTCTGAGTCCAGCAAGCTACCCAGGGGTCCACATCTCTCCCTGGACTTGCAGTAGAGGCCCCAGGGTACCCAGTGGCCCTCCACCTAGGGGCATCTGATCCCAGCAAGCTACCCAGGGGTCCAGCTCTCTCCCTGGACTTGCAATAGAGGCCCCAGGGTGCCCCCTTGCCCTCCACCCAAGGGCTACTGACCCCAGCAAGCTACCCTGGGCTCCACATCTCTCCCTGGACTTGTAGTAGAGGCCCTAGGATGCCCTCTGGTCTTCCACCTAGGGCCCTCTGACCCCAGCAAGCTAACTAGGGCTCCACTTCTCTCCCTGGACTTGCAGTAGAGACCCCAGGGTGCCCCCTTGCCCTCCACCCAGGGGCTACTGACCCCAGCAAGCTACCCAGGGCTCCACCTCTCTCCCTGCACTTGCAGTAGAGCCCCCAGGGTACCCCGTGGCCCTCCACCTAGGTGCCTCTGAACCCAGCAAGCTACCCAGGGGTCCAGCTCTCTCCCTGGACTTGCAATAGAGGCCCCAGGGTGCCCCCTTGCCCTCCACCCAGGGGCTACTGACCCCAGCAAGCTACACAGGGCTCCACTTCTCTCCCTGGACTTGTAGTAGAGGCCCTGGGCTGCCCTCTGGCCCTCGACCTAGGGGCCTCTGACACCAGCAAGCTACCCAGGGGTCCACCTCTCTCCCTGGACTTATAGGCGAGTCCCCAGGGTGCCCCATGGCCCTCCACCTAGGGCCCTCTGACCCCAGCAAGCTAAACGGGGCTCCAACTCTCTCCCTGGACTTGCAGTATAGGCCCCAGGGTGCCCCCTGGTCCTCCACCTAGGGGCCTCTGACCCTAGCAAACTACACAGGGGTCCACCTCTCTCCCTGGACTTGCAGTAGAGGCCCCAGGGTTCCCCATGGCCCTCCACCTAGGGACCTCTGACACCAGCAAGCTTCCCAGTGGTCCACCTCTCTCCCTAGACTTGCAGTATAGGCCCCAGGGTGCCCCATGGCCCTCCCCCCAGGGGCCTCTGACACCAGCAAGCTTCCCAGTGGTCCACCTCTCTCCCTAGACTTGCAGTAGAGGCCCCAGGGTGCCCCATGGCCCTCCACCTAGGGCCCTCTGACCCCAGCAAGCTACCCAGGGCTCCAACTCTCTCCCTGGACTTGCAGTATAGGCCTCAGGGTGCCCCCTGGTCCTCCACCTAGGGGCCCCTGACTCAAGCAAGCTGCCCAGGGGTCCACCTCTCTCCCTGGACTTGCAATAGAGGCCCCAGCGTGCCCCTTGGCCCTCCACCTAAGGGTCTCTGACCCCACAAAGCTACCCAGGGGTCCACCTCTCTCCCTAGACTTGCAGACTAGGCCCCAGGGTGACCCTTGGCCCTCCACCTAGGGGCCTCTGACCCCAGCAAGCTGCCCAGGGGCCTGCCTATCTCCCTGGACTTGCAGTAGAGTCCCCAGGGTGCCCCATGGCCCTCCACCTACGGCCCTCTGACCCCAGCAAGCTACCCAGGTGTCCACATCTCTCCCTGGACTTGCAACAGAGGCCCCAGGGTGCCCCGTGACCCTCCACCTAGGGGCCTCTGACCCCAGCAAGTTACCCAGGAGTCCACATCTCTCCCTGGACTTGCAGTAGACACCCCTGGGTGCCACCTGGCCCTCCACCTAGGGGCCTTTGACCCCAGCAAGCTACCCAGGGGTCCACCTCTCTCCATGGACTTATAGTAGAGGCCCCAGGGTGCCCCCTGGCCCTCCACCTGGGGGCCTCTGACCCCAGCAAGCTACCCAGGGTCCTACCTATCTCCCTGGACTTGCAGTAGAGGCCCCAGGGTACCCAGTGGCCCTCCACCTAGGGGCCTCTGAACCCAGCAAGCTACCCAGGGGTCCAGCTTTCTCCCTGGACTTGCAATAGAGGCCGCAGGGTGCCCACTGGCCCTCCACCCAAGGGCTACTGACCCCAGCAAGCTACCCTGGGCTCCACATCTCTCCCTGGACTTGTAGTAGAGGCCCTAGGCTGCCCTCTGGTCCTCCACCTAGGGGCCTCTGACCCCAGCAAGCTAACCAGGGCTCCACCTCTCTCCCTGGACTTGCAGTAGAGGCCCCAGGGTGCCCATTGGCCCTCCACCTAGGGGCCTCTGACCCCAGCAAACTACTCAGGGGTCCACCTCTCTTCCTGGACTTGCATTAGAGTCCCCAGGGTGCCCCATGGCCCTCCACCTAGGGCCCTCTGACCCCAGCAAGCTACCTAGGGCTCCACTTCTCTCCCTGGACTTGCAGTAGAGGCCCCAGGGTGCCCCCTTGCCCTCCACCCAGGGGCTACTGACCCCAGCAAGCTACCCAGGGCTGCACCTCTCTCCCTGGACTTGCAGTAGAGGCCCCAGGGTACCCCGTAGCCCTCCACCTAGGGGCCTCTGACCCCAGCAAGCTACTCAGGGGTCCACATCTCTCCCTGGACTTGCAGTAGAAGCCCCAGGGTACCTTGTGGCCCTCCACCCAGGGGCTACTGACCCCAGCAAGCTACACAGGGCTCCACTTCTCTCCCTGGACTTATAGTAGAGGCCCTGGGCTGCCCTCTGGCCCTCCACCTAGGGGCCTCTGACCCCAGCAAGCTACCCAGGGCTCCACCTCTCTTCCTGGACTTGCAGTAGAGTCTACAGGGTGCCCCATGGCCCTCCACCCAGGGCCCTCTGACAACAGCAAGCTACCCAGGGCTCCAACTCTCTCCCTGGACTTGCAGTATAGGCCCCAGGGTGCCCCCTGGTCCTCCACCTAGGGGCCTCTGACCCTAGCAAACTACACAGGGGTCCACCTCTCTCCCTGGACTTGCTGTAGAGGCCCCAGGGTGCCCCATGACCCTCCACCTAGGGGCCTCTGACACCAGCAAGCTTCCCAGTGTCCACATCTCTCCCTAGACTTGCAGTAGACACCCTTGGGTGCCCCCTGGCCCTCCACCTAGGGGCCTCTGAGTCCAGCAAGCTACCTAGGGGTCCAGCTCTCTCCTTGGACTTGCAATAGAGGCCCCAGGGTGCCCCCTTGCCCTCCACCCAAGGGCTACTAACCCCAGCAAGCTACCCTGGGCTCCAACTCTCTCCCTGGACTTGCAGTATAGGCCCCAGGTTGCCCATTGGCCCTCCACCTAGGGGTTTCTGACCCCAGCAAGCTACCCAAGGGTTCGCCTCTGACCCCAGCAAGCTGCCCAGGGGCCTGCCTATCTCCCTGGACTTGCAGTAGAGTCCCCAGGGTGCCCCTCGGCCCTCCACGTAGGGCCCTCTGACCCCAGCAAGCTACCCAGGGGTCCACATCTCTCCCTGGACTTGCAGTAGACACCCCTGGGTGCCCACTGGCCCTCCACCTAGGGGCTTTTGACCCCAGAAAGCTACCCAGGGGTCCACCTCTCTCCATGGACTTATAGTAGAGGCCCCAGGGTGCCCCCTGGCCCTCCACCTAGGGGCCTCTGAGTCCAGCAAGCTACCCAGGGGTCCACATCTCTCCCTGGACTTGCAGTAGAGGCCCCAGGGTACCCCGTGGCCCTCCACCTAGGGGCCTCTGACCCCAGCAAGCTACCCTGGGCTCCACCTCTCTCCCTGGACTTGTAGTAGAGGCCCTAGGCTGCCCTCTGGCCCTCCACCTAGGGGCCTTTGACCCCAGCAAGCTACCCAGGGCTCCACCTCTCTCCCTGGACTTGCAGTAGAGGCCCCAGGATACCCATTGGCCCTCCACCTAGGGGCCTCTGACCCCAGCAAGCTACCCAGGGGTCTACCTCTCTCCCTGGACTTGCAGTATAGGCCCCAGGGTGCCCCCTGGCCCTCCACCTAGGGGCATCTGACCCCAGCAAGCTACCCAGGGGTTCACCTCTCTCCCTGGACTTGCAGTATCGGTCCCAGGGTGCCCCCTGGCACTCCACCTAGGGGCATCTGACACCAGCAAGCTACCCAAGGGTCCACCTATCTCCCTGGACTTGCAGTATAGGCCCCAGGGTGCCCTCTGGCCCTCCACCTAGGGGCCTCTGACCCTAGCAAACTACCCAGGGGTCCACCTCTCTCCCTGGACTTGCTGTAGAGGCCCCAGGGTGACCCTTGGCCCGCCACCTAGGGGCTTCTGACCCCAGCAAGCTGCCCAGGGGCCTGCCTATCTCCCTGGACTTGCAGTAGAGTCCCCAGGGTGCCCCATGGCCCTCCACGTAGGGCCCTCTGACCCCAGCAAGCTACCCAGGGGTCCACCTCTCTCCCTGGACTTGCAGTATAGGCCACAGGGTGCCCCTTGGCCCTCCACCTAGGGGCCTCTGACCCCAGAAAGCTACCCAGGGGTCCACCTCTCTCCCTAGACTTGCAGACTAGGCCCCAGGGTGACTCTTGGCCCTCCACCTAGGGGCCTCTGACCCCAGCAAGCTGCCCAGGGGCCTGCCTATTTCCCTGGACTTGCAGTAGAGTCCCCAGGGTGCCCCGTGACCCTGCACCTAGGGGCCTCTGACCCCAGTAAGCTACCCAGTGGTCCACATCTCTCCCTAGACTTGCAGTAGACACCCTTGGGTGCCCCCTGGCCCTCCACCTAGGGGCCTTTGACCCCAGCAAGCTACCCAGGGGTCCACCTCTCTCCATGGACTTATAGTAGAGGCCCCAGGGTGCCCCCTGGCCCTCCACCTAGGGGCCTCTGAGTCCAGCAAGCTACCCAGGGGTCCAGCTCTCTCCTTGGACTTGCAATAGAGGCCCCAGGGTGCCCCCTTGCCCTCCACCCAAGGGCTACTAACCCCAGCAAGCTACCCTGGGCTCCACCTCTCTCCCTGGACTTGTAGTAGAGGCCCTAGGCTGCCCTCTGGTCCTCCACCTAGGGGCCTCTGACCCCAGCAAGCTAACCAGGGCTCCACCTCTCTCCCTGGACTTGCAGTAGAGGCCCCAGGTTGCCCATTGGCCCTCCACCTAGGGGTTTCTGACCCCAGCAAGCTACCCAAGGGTTCGCCTCTGACCCCAGCAAGCTGCCCAGGGGCCTGCCTATCTCCCTGGACTTGCAGTAGAGTCCCCAGGGTGCCCCTCGGCCCTCCACGTAGGGCCCTCTGACCCCAGCAAGCTACCCAGGGGTCCACATCTCTCCCTGGACTTGCAGTAGAAACCCCTGGGTGCCCACTGGCCCTCCACCTAGGGGCCTTTGACCCCAGCAAGCTACCCAGGGGTCCACCTCTCTCCATGGACTTATAGTAGAGGCCCCAGGGTGCCCCCTGGCCCTCCACCTAGGGGCCTCTGAGTCCAGCAAGCTACCCAGGGGTCCAGCTCTCTCCCTGGACTTGCAATAGAGGCCCCAGGGTGCCCCCTTGCCCTCCACCCAAGGGCTACTGACCCCAGCAAGCTACCCTGGGCTCCACCTCTCTCCCTGGACTTGTAGTAGAGGCCCTAGGCTGCCCTCTGGCCCTCCACCTAGGGGCCTTTGACCCCAGCAAGCTACCCAGGGCTCCACCTCTCTCCCTGGACTTGCAGTAGAGGCCCCAGGATACCCATTGGCCCTCCACCTAGGGGCCTCTGACCCCAGCAAGCTACCCGGGGGTCTACCTTTCTCCCTGGACTTGCAGTATAGGCCCCAGGGTGCCCCCTGGCCCTCCACCTAGGGGCATCTGACCCCAGCAAGCTACCCAGGGGTTCACCTCTCTCCCTGGACTTGCAGTATAGGCCCCAGGGTGCCCCCTGGCCCTCCACCTAGGGGCATCTGACCCCAGCAAGCTACCCAGGGGTTCACCTCTCTCCCTGGACTTGCAGTATCGGTCCCAGGGTGCCCCCTGGCACTCCACCTAGGGGCATCTGACACCAGCAAGCTACCCAAGGGTCCACCTATCTCCCTGGACTTGCAGTATAGGCCCCAGGGTGCCCTCTGGCCCTCCACCTAGGGGCCTCTGACCCTAGCAAACTACCCAGGGGTCCACCTCTCTCCCTGGACTTGCTGTAGAGGCCCCAGAGTGACCCTTGGCCCGCCACCTAGGGGCTTCTGACCCCAGCAAGCTGCCCAGGGGCCTGCCTATCTCCCTGGACTTGCAGTAGAGTCCCCAGGGTGCCCCATGGCCCTCCACGTAGGGCCCTCTGACCCCAGCAAGCTACCCAGGGGTCCACCTCTCTCCCTGGACTTGCAGTATAGGCCACAGGGTGCCCCTTGGCCCTCCACCTAGGGGCCTCTGACCCCAGCAAGCTGCCCAGGGGCCTGCCTATTTCCCTGGACTTGCAGTAGAGTCCCCAGGGTGCCCCGTGACCCTGCACCTAGGGGCCTCTGACCCCAGCAAGCTACCCAGGGGTCCACATCTCTCCCTAGACTTGCAGTAGACACCCTTGGGTGCCCCCTGGCCCTCCACCTAGGGGCCTTTGACCCCAGCAAGCTACCCAGGGGTCCACCTCTCTCCATGGACTTATAGTAGAGGCCCCAGGGTGCCCCCTGGCCCTCCACCTAGGGGCCTCTGAGTCCAGCAAGCTACCCAGGGGTCCAGCTCTCTCCTTGGACTTGCAATAGAGGCCCCAGGGTGCCCCCTTGCCCTCCACCCAAGGGCTACTAACCCCAGCAAGCTACCCTGGGCTCCACCTCTCTCCCTGGACTTGTAGTAGAGGCCCTAGGCTGCCCTCTGGTCCTCCACCTAGGGGCCTCTGACCCCAGCAAGCTAACCAGGGCTCCACCTCTCTCCCTGGACTTGCAGTAGAGGCCCCAGGTTGCCCATTGGCCCTCCACCTAGGGGTTTCTGACCCCAGCAAGCTACCCAAGGGTTCGCCTCTGACCCCAGCAAGCTGCCCAGGGGCCTGCCTATCTCCCTGGACTTGCAGTAGAGTCCCCAGGGTGCCCCTCGGCCCTCCACGTAGGGCCCTCTGACCCCAGCAAGCTACCCAGGGGTCCACATCTCTCCCTGGACTTGCAGTAGAAACCCCTGGGTGCCCACTGGCCCTCCACCTAGGGGCCTTTGACCCCAGCAAGCTACCCAGGGGTCCACCTCTCTCCATGGACTTATAGTAGAGGCCCCAGGGTGCCCCCTGGCCCTCCACCTAGGGGCCTCTGAGTCCAGCAAGCTACCCAGGGGTCCAGCTCTCTCCCTGGACTTGCAATAGAGGCCCCAGGGTGCCCCCTTGCCCTCCACCCAAGGGCTACTGACCCCAGCAAGCTACCCTGGGCTCCACCTCTCTCCCTGGACTTGTAGTAGAGGCCCTAGGCTGCCCTCTGGCCCTCCACCTAGGGGCCTTTGACCCCAGCAAGCTACCCAGGGCTCCACCTCTCTCCCTGGACTTGCAGTAGAGGCCCCAGGATACCCATTGGCCCTCCACCTAGGGGCCTCTGACCCCAGCAAGCTACCCAGGGGTCTACCTTTCTCCCTGGACTTGCAGTATAGGCCCCAGGGTGCCCCCTGGCCCTCCACCTAGGGGCATCTGACCCCAGCAAGCTACCCAGGGGTTCACCTCTTTCCCTGGACTTGCAGTATAGGCCCCAGGGTGCCCCCTGGCCCTCCACCTAGGGGCATCTGACCCCAGCAAGCTACCCAGGGGTTCACCTCTCTCCCTGGACTTGCAGTATCGGTCCCAGGGTGCCCCCTGGCACTCCACCTAGGGGCATCTGACACCAGCAAGCTACCCAAGGGTCCATCTATCTCCCTGGACTTGCAGTATAGGCCCCAGGGTGCCCTCTGGCCCTCCACCTAGGGGCCTCTGACCCTAGCAAACTACCCAGGGGTCCACCTCTCTCCCTGGACTTGCTGTAGAGGCCCCAGAGTGACCCTTGGCCCGCCACCTAGGGGCTTCTGACCCCAGCAAGCTGCCCAGGGGCCTGCCTATCTCCCTGGACTTGCAGTAGAGTCCCCAGGGTGCCCCATGGCCCTCCACGTAGGGCCCTCTGACCCCAGCAAGCTACCCAGGGGTCCACCTCTCTCCCTGGACTTGCAGTATAGGCCACAGGGTGCCCCTTGGCCCTCCACCTAGGGGCCTCTGACCCCAGAAAGCTACCCAGGGGTCCACCTCTCTCCCTAGACTTGCAGACTAGGCCCCAGGGTGACTCTTGGCCCTCCACCTAGGGGCCTCTGACCCCAGCAAGCTGCCCAGGGGCCTGCCTATTTCCCTGGACTTGCAGTAGAGTCCCCAGGGTGCCCCGTGACCCTGCTTCTAGGGGCCTCTGACCCCAGCAAGCTACCCAGGGGTCCAC
Source organism: Danio rerio (assembly GCF_052040795.2). Taxonomy (NCBI): domain Eukaryota; kingdom Metazoa; phylum Chordata; class Actinopteri; order Cypriniformes; family Danionidae; genus Danio; species Danio rerio. The sequence goes on from NC_141030.1 coordinate 18,988,117, forward strand.
ATCTCTCCCTAGACTTGCAGTAGACACCCTTGGGTGCCCCCTGGCCCTCCACCTAGGGGCCTTTGACCCCAGCAAGCTACCCAGGGGTCCACCTCCATCCATGGACTTATAGTAGAGGCCCCAGGGTGCCCCCTGGCCCTCCACCTAGGGGCATCTGACCCCAGCAAGCTACCCAGGGGTTCACCTCTCTCCCTGGACTTGCAGTATCGGTCCCAGGGTGCCCCCTGGCACTCCACCTAGGGGCATCTGACACCAGCAAGCTACCCAAGGGTCCACCTATCTCCCTGGACTTGCAGTATAGGCCCCAGGGTGCCCTCTGGCCCTCCACCTAGGGGCCTCTGACCCTAGCAAACTACCCAGGGGTCCACCTCTCTCCCTGGACTTGCTGTAGAGGCCCCAGGGTGACCCTTGGCCCGCCACCTAGGGGCTTCTGACCCCAGCAAGCTGCCCAGGGGCCTGCCTATCTCCCTGGACTTGCAGTAGAGTCCCCAGGGTGCCCCATGGCCCTCCACGTAGGGCCATCTGACCCCAGCAAGCTACCCAGGGGTCCACCTCTCTCCCTGGACTTGCAGTATAGGCCACAGGGTGCCCCCTTGCCCTCCACCTAGGGGCCTCTGACCCCAGAAGCTACCCAGGGCTCCACTTCTCTACCTGGACTTGCAGTAGAGGCCCCAGGGTGCCCCCTTGCCCTCCACCCAGGGGCTACTGACCCCAGCAAGCTACCCAGGGCTCCACCTCTCTCCCTGGACTTGCAGTATAGGCCCCAGGGTGCTCCCTGGTCCTCCACCTAGGGGCCTCTGACCCTAGCAAACTTCACAGGGGTCCACCTCTCTCCCTGGACTTGCAGTAGAGCCCCCAGGGTGCCCCATGGCCCTCCACCTAGGGCCCTCTGACCCCAGCAAGCTACCCAGGGGTCCACCTCTTTCCCTGGACTTGCAATAGAGGCCCCAGAGTGCCCCGTGACCCTCCACCTAGGGGCCTCTGACCCCAGCAAGCTACCCAGGGGTCCACCTCTCTCCCTGGACTTGTAGTAGAGGCCCTAGGCTGCCCTCTGGCCCTCCACCTAGGGGCCTCTGACCCCAGCAAGCTACCCAGGGCTCCACCTCTCTCCCTGGATTTGCAGTAGAGGCCTCAGTGTGCCGATTGGCCCTCCACCTAGAGGTCTCTGACCCCAGCAAGCTACCGAGGGGTCCACCTCTCTCCGTGGACTTGCAATCGAGGCCCCAGGGTGCCCCGTGACCCTCCACCTAGGGGCCTCTGACACCAGCAAGCTACCCAGGGGTCCACCTCTCTCCTTGGACTTGCAGTATAGGCCCCAGGGTGCCCCCTGGCCCTCCACCTAGGGGCTTCTGACCCCAGCAAGCTACCCAGGGGTCCACCTCTCTCCCTGGACTTGCAGTATAGGACCCAGGGTGCCCCCTTGTCCTCCACCCAAGGGCTACTGACCCCAGCAAGCTACCCTGGGCTCCACCTCTCTCCCTGGACTTGTAGTGGAGGCCCTAGGCTGCCCTCTGGTCCTCCACCTTGGGGCCTCTGACCCCAGCAAGCTAACCAGGGCTCCACCTCTCTCCCTGGACTTGCAGTAGAGGCCCCAGGGTGCCCATTGGTCCTCCACCTAGGGGTCTCTGACCCCAGCCAGCTACCCAAGGGTCCGCCTCTGACCCCAGCAAGCTGCCCAGGGGCCTGACTATCTCCCTGGACTTGCAGTAGAGTCCCCAGGGTGCCCCATGGCCCTCCACCTAGGGGCCTCTGACCCAAGCAAGCTACCCAGGGGTCCACATCTCTCCCTGGACTTGCAACAGAGGCCCCAGGGTGCCCCGTGACCCTCCACCTAGGGGCCTCTGACCCCAGCAAGCTACCCAGGAGTCCACATCTCTCCCTGGACTTGCAGTAGACACCCTTGGGTGCCCCCTGGCCCTCCACCTAGGGGCCTTTGACCCAAGCAAGCTACCCAGGGGTCCACCTCTCTCCATGGACTTATAGTAGAGGCCCAAGGGTGCCCCCTGGCCCTCCACCTAGGGGCCTCTGAGTCCAGAAAGCTACCCAGGGGTCCACATCTCTCCCTGGACTTGCAGTAGAGGCCCCAGGGTACTCAGTGGCCCTCCACCTAGGGGCCTCTGAACCCAGCAAGCTACCCAGGGGTCCAGCTCTCTCCCTGGACTTGCAATAGAGGCCCCAGGGTGCCCCCTTGCCCTCCACCCAAGGGCTACTGACCCCAGCAAGCTACCCTGGGCTCCACATGTCTCCCTGGACTTGTAGTAGAGGCCCTAGGCTGCCCTCTGGTCCTCCACCTGGGGCCCTCTGACCCCAGCAAGCTACCTAGGGCTCCACTTCTCTCCCTGGACTTGCAGTAGAGACCCCAGGGTGCCCCCTTGCCCTCCACCCAGGGGCTACTGACCCCAGCAAGCTACCCAGGGCTCCACCTCTCTCCCTGCACTTGCAGTAGAGGCCCCAGGGTACCCTGTGGCCCTCCACCTAGGGACCTTTGACCCCATTAAGCTACTCAGGGGTCCACATCTCTCCCTGGACTTGCAGTAGAGGCCCCAGGGTACCCCGTGGCCCTCCACCTAGGGGCCTCTGACCCCAGCAAGCTACCCTGGGCTTCACCTCTCTCCCTGGACTTGTAGTAGAGGCCCTAGGCTGCCCTCTGGCCCTCCACCTAGGGGCCTTTGACCCCAGCAAGCTACCCAGGGCTCCACCTCTCTCCCTGGACTTATAGGCGAGGCCCCAGGGTGCCCTCCGGCCCTCCACCCAGGGGACTCTGACCCCAGCAAACTACCCAGCGGTCCACCTCTCTTCCTGGACTTGCAGTAGAGTCCCCAGGGTGCCCCATGGCCCTCCACCTAGGGCCCTCTGACCCCAGCAAGCTAAATGGGGCTCCAACTCTCTCCCTGGACTTGCAGTATAGGCCCCAGGGTGCCCCCTGGTCCTCCACCTAGGGGCCTCTGACCCTAGCAAACTACACAGGGGTCCACCTCTCTCCCTGGACTTGCAGTAGAGGCCCCAGGGTGTCCCATGGCCCTCCACCTAGGGACCTCTGACCCCAGCAAGCTACAGAGGGGTCCACTTCTCTCCCTGGACTTGCAGTAGATGCCCCAGGGTGCCCCATGGCCCTCCCCCTAGGGGCCTCTGACACCAGCAAGCTTCCCAGTGGTCCACCTCTCTCCCTAGACTTGCAGTAGAGGCCCCAGGGTGCCCCATGGCCCTCCACCTAGGGCCCTCTGACCCCAGCAAGCTACCCAGGGTCCTACCTATCTCCCTGGACTTGCAGTAGACTCCCCAGGGTGCCCCATGGCCCTCCACCTAGGGCCCTCTGACCCCAGCAAGCTACCCAGGGCTCCAACTCTCTCCATGGACTTGCAATATAGGCCTCAGGGTGCCCCCTGGTCCTCCACCTAGGGGCCCCTGACCCAAGCAAGCTGCCCAGGGGTCCACCTTTCTCCCTGGACTTGCAATAGAGGCCCCAGGGTGCCCCTTGGCCCTCCGCCTAGGGGCCTCTGACACCCAGAAAGCTACCCAGGGGTCCACCTCTCTCCCTAGACTTGCACACTAGGCCCCAGGGTGACTCTTGGCCCTCCACCTAGGGGCCTCTGACCCCAGCAAGCTGCCCAGGGGCCTGCCTATTTCCCTGGACTTGCAGTAGAGTCCCCAGGGTGCCCCATGGCCCTCCACCTAGGGCCCTCTGACCCCAGCAAGCTACCCAGGGGTCCACATCTCTCCCTGGACTTGCAACAGAGGCCCCAGGGTGCCCCGTGACCCTCCACCTAGGGGTCTCTGAACCCAGCAAGCTACCCAGGGGTCCACCTCTCTCCCTGGACTTGCAGTAGACACCCTTGGGTGCCCCCTGGCCCTCCACCTAGGGGCCTTTGACCCCAGCAAGCTACCCAGGGGTCCACCTCTCTCCCTGGACTTGCAGTAGAGGCCCCAGGGTGCCCCATGGCCCTCCACCTAGGGCCCTCTGACCCCAGCAAGCTACCCAGGGGTCCACATCTCTCCCTGGACTTATAGGCGAGGCCCCAGGGTGCCCATTGGCCCTCCACCTAGGGGTCTCTGACCCCAGCAAGCTACCCAGGGGTCCACATCTCTCCCTGGACCTGCAGTAGACACCCCTGGGTGCCCACTGGCCCTCCACCTAGGGGCCTTTGACCCCAGAAAGCTACCCAGGGGTCCACATCTCTCCCTGGACTTGCAGTAGAGGCCCCAGGGTACCCCGTGGCCCTCCACCTAGGGGCCTCTGAACCCAGCAGGCTACCCAGGGGTCCAGCTCTCTCCCTGGACTTGCAATAGAGGCCCCAGGGTGCCCCCTTGCCCTCCACCCAAGGGCTACTGACCCCAGCAAGCTACCCTGGGCTCCACTTCTCTCCCTGGACTTGTAGTAGAGGCATTAGGCTGCCCTCTGGCCCTCCACCTAGGGGCCTTTGACCCCAGCAAGCTACCCAGGGCTCCACCTCTCTCCCTGGACTTGCAGTAGAGGCCCCAGGGTGCCCATTGGCCCTTCACCTAGGGGCCTCTGACCCCAGCAAGCTACCCAGGGGTCTACCTCTCTCCCTGGACTTGCAGTATAGGCCCCAGGGTGCCCCCTGGCCCTCCAACTAGGGGCCTTTGACCCCAGCACGCTACCCAAGGGTCCACTTCTCTCCTTGGACTTGCAGTATAGGCCCCAGGGTGCCCCCTGGCCCTCCACCTAGGGGCATCTGACACCAGCAAGCTACCCAAGGGTCCGCCTCTGACCCCAGCAAGCTGCCCAGGGGCCTGCCTATCTCCCTGGACTTGCAGTAGAGTCCCCAGGGTGCCCCATGGCCCTCCACGTAGGGCCCTCTGACCCCAGCAAGCTACCCAGGGGTCCACATCTCTCCCTGGACTTGCAGTAGACGCCCCTGGGTGCCCACTGGCCCTCCACCTAGGGGCCTTTGACCCCAGCAAGCTACCCAGGGGTCCACCTCTCTCCCTGGACTTGCAGTATCGGACCCAGGGTGCCCCCTGGCCCTCCACCTAGGGGCATCTGACACCAGCAAGCTACCCAAGGGTCCACCTATCTCCCTGGACTTGCAGTATAGGCCACAGGGTGCCCCCTTGCCCTCCACCTAGGGGCCTCTGACCCCAGAAGCTACCCAGGGCTCCACTTCTCTCCCTGGACTTGCAGTAGAGGCCCCAGGGTGCCCCCTTGCCCTCCACCCAGGGGCTACTGACCCCAGCAAGCTACCCAGGGCTCCACCTCTCTCCATGGACTTGCAGTATAGGCCCCAGGGTGCCCCCTGGCCCTCCACCTAGGGGCATCTGACCCCAGCAAGCTACCCAGGGGTCCACCTCTCTCCCTGGACTTGCAGTATAGGACCCAGGGTGCCCCCTGGCCCTCCACCTAGGGGCATCTGACACCAGCAAGCTACCCAGGGGTCCACCTATCTCCCTGGACTTGCAATAGAGGCCCCAGGGTGCCCCCTTGCCCTCCACCCAGGGGCTACTGACTCCAGCAAGCTACCCAGGGCTCCACCTCTCTCCCTGGACTTGTAGTAGAGGCCCTAGGCTGCCCTCTGGCCCTCCACCTAGGGGCCTCTGACCCCAGCAAGCTACCCAGGGCTTCACCTCTCTCCCTGGACTTGCAGTAGAGGCCCCAGGGTGCCCATTGGCCCTCCACCTAGGGGCCTCTGACCCCAGCAAGCTACCAAGGGGTTTACCTCTCTCCCTAGACTTGCAGTAGAGGCCCCAGGGTGACCCTTGGCCCTCCACCTAGGGGCCTCTGACCCCAGCAAGCTACCCAGGGTCCTACCTATCTCCCTGGACTTGCAGTAGAGTCCCCAGGGTGCCCCATGTCCCTCCACCTAGGGCCCTCTGACCCCAGCAAGCTACCCAGGGCTAAAACTCTCTCCCTGGACTTGCAGTATAGGCCTCAGGGTGTCCCCTGGTCCTCCACCTAGGGGCCCCCGACCCAAGCAAGCTGCCCAGGGGTCCACCTCTCTCCCTGGACTTAAAAATAGAGGCCCCAGGGTGCCCCCTTGCCCTCCACCCAAGGGCTACTGACCCCAGCAAGCTACCCTGGGCTCTACCTCTCTCCCTGGACTTGTAGTAGAGGCCCTAGGCTGCCCTCTGGTCCTCCACCTAGGGGCCACTGACACCAGCAAGCTAACCAGGGCTCCACCTCTCTCCCTGGACTTGCAATAGAGGCCCAAGGGTGCCCCCTTGCCCTCCACCCAAGGGCTACTGACCCCAGCAAGCTACCCTGGGCTCTACCTCTCTCCCTGGACTTGTAGTAGAGGCCCCAGGGTGCCCATTGGCCCTTCACCTAGGGGTCTCTGACCCCAGCAAGCTACCCAAGGGTCCGCCTCTGACCCCAGCAAGCTGCCCAGGGGCCTGCCTATCTCCCTGGACTTGCAGTAGAGTCCCCAGGGTGCCCCATGGCCCTCCACGTAGGGCCCTCTGACCCCAGCAAGCTACCCAGGGGTCCACATCTCTCCCTGGACTTGCAGTAGACGCCCCTGGGTGCCCACTGGCCCTCCACCTAGGGGCCTTTGACCCCAGCAAGCTACCCAGGGCTCCACCTCTCTCCCTGGACTTGCAGTAGAGGCCCCAGGGTGCCCATTGGCCCTCCACCTAGGGGCCTCTGACCCCAGCAAGCTACCCAGGGGTCCACCTCTCTCCCTGGACTTATAGGCGAGGCCCCAGGGTGCCCCCTGGCCCTCCACCTAGGGGTCTCTGACCCCAGCAAACTACCCAGCGGTCCACCTCTCTTTCTGGACTTGCAGTAGAGTCCCCAGGGTGCCCCATGGCCCTCCACCTAGGGACCTCTGACCCCAGCAAGCTACAGAGGGGTCCACCTCTCTCCTTGGACTTGCAGTAGAGGCCCCAGGGTGCCCTGTGGCCCTCCACCTAGGGGCCTCTGACCCCAGCAAGCTACCCGGGGGTCCAGCTCTCTCCCTGGACTTGCAGTAGAGTCCCCAGGGTGCCCCATGGCCCTCCACATAGGGCCCTCTGACCCCAGCAAGCTACCCAGGGCTCCAACTCTCTCCCTGGACTTGCAGTATAGGCCTCAGGGTGCCCCCTGGTCCTCCACCTAGGGGCCCCTGACCCAAGCAAGCTGCCCAGGGGTCCACCTCTCTCCCTGGACTTGCAAGAGAGGCCCCAGCGTGCCCCTTGGCCCTCCACCTAAGGGCCTCTGACACCAGAAAGCTACCCAGGGGTCCACCTCTCTCCCTAGACTTGCAGACTAGGCCCCAGGGTGACCCATGGCCCTCCACCTAGGGGCCTCTGATCCCAGAAAGCTGCCCAGGGGCCTGCCTATCTCCCTGGACTTGCAGTAGAGTCCCCAGGGTGCCCCATGGCCCTCCACCTAGGGCCCTCTGACCCCAGCAAGCTACCCAGGGGTCCACATCTCTCCCTGGACTTGCAACAGAGGCCCCAGGGTGCCCCGTGACCCTCCACCTAGGGGCCTCTGACCCCAGCAAGCTACCCAGGAGTCCACATCTCTCCCTGGACTTGCAGTAGACACCCCTGGGTGCCCCCTGGCCCTCCACATAGGGGCCTTTGACCCCAGCAGGCTACCCAGGGGTCCACCTCTCTCCATGGACTTATAGTAGAGGCCCCAGGGTGCCCCCTGGCCCTCCACCTAGGGGCCTCTGAGTCCAACAAGCTACCCAGGGGTCCACATCTCTCCCTGGACTTGCAGTAGAGGCCCCAGGGTACCCAGTGGCCCTCCACCTAGGGGCCTCTGAACCCAGCAAGCTACCCAGGGGTCCAGCTCTCTCCCTGGACTTGCAAAAGAGGCCCCAGGGTACCCCCTTGCCCTCCACCCAAGGGCTACTGACCCCAGCAAGCTACCCTGGGCTCCACATCTCTCCCTGGACTTGTAGTAGAGGCCCCAGGGTGCCCATTGGCCCTCCACCTAGGGGTCTCTGACCCCAGCAAGCTACCCAAGGTTCCGCCTCTGACCCCAACAAGCTGCCCAGGGGCCTGCCTATCTCCCTGGACTTGCAGTAGAGTCCCCAGGGTGCCCGATGGCCCTCCACCTAGGGCCCTCTGACCCCAGCAAGCTACCTAGGGCTCCACTTCTCTCCCTGGACTTGCAGTAGAGGCCCCAGGGTGCCCCCTTGCCCTCCACCCAGGGGCTACTGACCCCAGCAAGCTACCCAGGGCTGCACCTCTCTCCCTGGACTTGCAGTAGAGGCCCCAGGGTACCCCGTGGACCTCCACCTAGGGGCCTCTGACCCCAGCAAGCTACTCAGGGGTCCACATCTCTCCCTGGACTATCAGTAGAGGCCCCAGGGTACCCCGTGGCCCTCCACCTAGGGGCCTCTGAACATAGCAAGCTACCCAGGGGTCCAGCTCTCTCCCTGGACTTGCAATAGAGGCCCCAGGGTGCCCCCTTGCCCTCCACCCAGGGGCTACTGACCCCAGCAAGCTACAGAGGGCTCCACTTCTCTCCCTGGACTTGTAGTAGAGGCCCTGGGCAGCCCTCTGGCCCTCCACCTAGGGGCCTCTGACCCCAGCAAGCTACCCAGGGCTCCACCTCTCTCGCTGGACATGCAGTAGAGGCCTCAGGGTGCCCATTGGCCCTCCACCTAGGGGCCTCTGACCCCAGCAAGCTACCCAGGGCTAAAACTCTCTTCCTGGACTTGCAGTAGAGTCCCCAGGGTGCCCCATGGCCTTCCACCTAGGGCCCTCTGACCCCAGCAAGCTACCTAGGGCTCCACTTCTCTCCCTGGACTTGCAGTAGAGGCCCCAGGGTGCCCCCTTGCCCTCCACCCAGGGGCTACTGACCCCAGCAAGCTACCCAGGGCTGCACCTCTCTCCCTGGACTTGCAGTAGAGGCCCCAGGGTGCCCCTTGCCCTCCACCTAGGGGCCTCTGACCCCAGCAAGCTACCCTGGAGTCCACCTCTCTCCCTGGACTTGCAGTAGAGGCCCCAGGGTGCCCCTTGGCCCTCCACCTAGGGGCCTCTGACCCCAGCAAGCTACCGAGGGGTCCACCTCTCTCCGTGGACTTTCAGTAGAGGCCCCAGGGTGCCCTGTGGCCCTCCACCTAGGGGCTACTGACCCCAGCAAGCTACCCAGGGCTCCACGTCTCTCCCTGGACTTGCAGTAGAGGCCCTAGGCTGCCCTCTGGCCCTCCACCTAGGGGCCTCTGAACCCAGCAAGCTACCCAGGGCTTCACCTCTCTCCCTGGACTTGCAGTAGAGGCCCCAGGGTGCCCAATGGCCCTCCACCTAGGGACCTCTGACCCCAGCAAGCTACCGAGGGGTCCACCTCTCTCCCTAGACTTGCAGTAGAGGCCCCAGGGTGACCCTTGGCCCTCCACCTAGGGGCCTCTGACCCCAGCAAGCTACCCAGGGTCCTACCTATCTCCCTGGACTTGCAGTAGAGTCCCCAGGGTTCCCCATGGCCCTCCACCTAGGGCCCTCTGACCCCAGCAAGCTACAGAGGGGTCCACCTCTCTCCCTGGACTTGTAGTAGAGGCCCTAGGCTGCCCTCTGGCCCTCCACCTAAGGGCCTTTGACTTCAGCACGCTACCCAGGCGTCCACCTCTCTCCCTGGACTTATAGGCGAGGCCCCAGGGTGCCCCCTGGCCCTCCACCTAGGGGACTCTGACCCCAGCAAACTACCCAGCGGTCCACCTCTCTTCCTGGACTTGCAGTAGAGTCCCCAGGGTGCCCCATGGCCCTCCACCTAGGGCCCTCTGACCCCAGCAAGCTACCCGGGGCTCCAACTCTCTCCCTGGACTTGCAGTAGAGGCCCCAGGGTAACCCTTGGCCCTCCATCTACGGGCCTCTGACCCCAGCAAGCTACCCTGGAGTCCACCTTTCTCCCTGGACTTGCAGTAGAGGCCCCAGGGTGCCCCTTGGCCCTCCACCTAGGGGCCTCTGACCCCGGCAAGCTACCGAGGGGTCCACCTCTCTCCGTGGACTTTCAGTAGAGGCCCCAATGTGCCCCGTGGCCCTCCACCTAGGGGCTACTGACCCCAGCAAGCTACCCAGTGCTCCACGTCTCTCCCTGGACTTGTAGTAGAGGCCCTAGGCTGCCCTCTGGCCCTCCACCTAGGGGCCTCTGAACCCAGCAAGCTACCCAGGGCTTCACCTCTCTCCCTGGACTTGCAGTAGAGGCCCCAGGGTGACCCTTGGCCCTCCACCTAGGGACCTCTGACCCCAGCAAGCTACCGAGGGGTCCACCTCTCTCCCTAGACTTGCAGTAGAGGCCCCAGGGTGACCCTTGGCCCTCCACCTAGGGGCCTCTGACCCCAGCAAGCTACCCAGGGTCCTACCTATCTCCCTGGACTTGCAGTAGAGTATCCAGGGTTCCCCAAGGCCCTCCACCTAGGGCCCTCTGACCCCAGCAAGCTACAGAGGGGTCCACCTCTCTCCCTGGACTTGTAGTAGAGGCCCTAGGCTGCCCTCTGGCCCTCCACCTATGGGCCTTTGACTTCAGCAAGCTACCCAGGCGTCCACCTCTCTCCCTCGACTTATAGGCGAGGCCCCAGGGTGCCCCCTGGCCCTCCACCTAGGGAACTCTGACCCCAGCAAACTACCCAGCGGTCCACCTCTCTTCCTGGACTTGCAGTAGAGTCCCCAGGGTGCCCCATGGCCCTCCACCTAGGGCCCTCTGACCCCAGCAAGCTACCCGGGGCTCCAACTCTCTCCCTGGATTTGCAGTATAGGCCCCAGGGTGCCCCGTGGCCTCCCCCTAGGGGCCTCTGACCCCAGCAAGCTACCCAGGGCTCCAACTCTCTCCCTGGACTTGCAGTAGAGGCCCCAGGGTGACCCTTGGCCCTCCATCTACGGGCCTCTGACCCCAGCAAGCTACCCAGGGCTCCAACTCTCTCCCTGGACTTGCAGTATAGGCCTCAGGGTGCCCCCTGGTCCTCCACCTAGGGGACTCTGACCCCAGCAAACTACCCAGCGGTCCACCTCTCTTCCTGGACTTGCAGTAGAGTCCCCAGGGTGCCCCATGGCCCTCCACCTAGGGCCCTCTGACCCCAGCAAGCTACCCGGGGCTCCAACTCTCTCCCTGGACTTGCAGTATAGGCCCCAGGGTGCCCCGTGGCCCTCCCCCTAGGGGCCTCTGACCCCAGCAAGCTACCCAGGGCTCCAACTATCTCCCTGGACTTGCAGTAGAGGCCCCAGGGTGACCCTTGGCCCTCCATCTACGGGCCTCTGACCCCAGCAAGCTACCCAGGGCTCCAACTCTCTCCCTGGACTTGCAGTATAGGCCTCAGGGTGCCCCCTGGTCCTCCACCTAGGGGCCCCTGACCCAAGCAAGCTGCCCAGGAGTCCACCTCTCTCCCTGGACTTGCAATAGAGGCCCCAGCGTGCCCCTTGGCCCTCTACCTAAGGGCCTCTGACCCCAGAAAGCTACCCAGGGGTCCACCTCTCTCCCTAGACTTGCAGACTAGGCCCCAGGGTGACCCTTGGCCCTCCACATAGGGGCCTCTTACCCCAGCAAGCTGCCCAGGGGCCTGCCTATCTCCCTGGACTTGCAGTAGAGTCCCCAGGGTGCCCCATGGCCCTCCACCTAGGGCCCTCTGACCCCAGCAAGCTACCCAGGGGTCCACATCTCTCACTGGACATGCAACAGAGGCCCCAAGGTGCCCCGTGACCCTCCACCTAGGGGCCTCTGACCCCAGCAAGCTACCCAGGAGTCCACATCTCTCCCTGGACTTGCAGTAGAGGCCCCAGGGTGCCCATTGGCCCTCCACCTAGGGGCCTCTGACCCCAGCAAGCTACAAAGGGTCCTACCTATCTCCCTGGACTTGCAGTAGAGTCCCCAGGGTGCCCCATGTCCCTCCACCTAGGGCCCTCTGACCCCAGCAAGCTACCCAGGGCTAAAACTCTCTCCCTGGACTTGCAGTATAGGCCTCTGGGTGCCCCCTGGTCCTCCACCTAGGGGCCCCCGACCCAAGCAAGCTGCCCAGGGGTCCACCTCTCTCCCTGGACTTGCAATAGAGGCCCCAGGGTGCCCCCTTGCCCTCCACCCAAGGGCTACTGACCCCAGCAAGCTACCCTGGGCTCTACCTCTCTCCCTGGACTTGTAGTAGAGGCCCTAGGCTGCCCTCTGGTCCTCCACCTAGGGGCCTCTGACCCCAGCAAGCTAACCAGGGCTCCACCTCTCTCCCTGGACTTGCAGTAGAGGCCCCAGGGTGCCCATTGGCCCTCCACCTAGGGGTCTCTGACCCCAGCAAGCTACCCAAGGGTCCGCCTCTGACCCCAGCAAGCTACCCAGGGGTCCACCTCTCTCCATGGACTTATAGTAGAGGAACCAGGGTGCCCCCTGGCCCTCCACCTGTGGGCCTCTGAGTCCAGCAAGCTACCCAGGGGTCCACATCTCTCCCTGGACTTGCAGTAGAGGCCCCAGAGTACCCCGTGGCCCTCCACCTAGGGGCCTCTGAACCCAGCTTGCTACCCAGGGGTCCAGCTCTCTCCCTGGACTTGCAATAGAGGCCCCAGGGTGCCCCCTTGCCCTCCACCCAAGGGCTACTGACCCCAGCAAGCTACCCTGGGCTCCACCTCTCTCCCTGGACTTGTAGTAGAGGCCCTAGGCTGCCCTCTGGCCCTCCACCTAGGGGCCTTTGACCCCAGCTATTTACCCAGGGCTCCACCTCTCTCCCTGGACTTGCAGTAGAGGCAGTAGGGTGCCCATTGGCCCTCCACCTAGGGGCCTCTGACCCCAGCAAGCTACCCAGGGGTCCACCTCTCTCCCTGGACTTATAGGCGAGGCCCCAGGGTGCCCCCTGGCCCTCCACCTAGGGGCCTCTGACCCCAGCAAACTACCCAGCGGTCCACCTCTCTTCCTGGACTTGCAGTAGAGTCCCCAGGGTGCCCCATGGCCCTCCACCTAGGGCCCTCTGACCCCAGCAAGCTACCCAGGGCTCCAACTTTCTCCCTGTACTTGCAGTATAGGCCCCAGGGTGCCCCCTGGTCCTCCACCTAGGGGCCTCTGACCCTAGCAAACTACACAGGGGTCCACCTCTCTCCCTGGACTTGCAGTAGAGGCCCCAGGGTGCCCCATGGCCCTCCACCTAGGGACCTCTGACCCCAGCAAGCTACAGAGGGGTCCACCTCTCTCCCTGGATTGCAGTAGAGGCCCCAGGGTGCCCCGTGGCCCTCCCCTTAGTGGCCTCTGACACCAGCAAGCTTCCCAGTGGTCCACCTCTCTCCCTAGACTTGCAGTAGAGGCCCCAGGGTGACCCTTGGCCCTCCACCTACGGGCCTCTGACCCCAGCAAGCTACCCAGGGTCCTACCTATCTCCCTGGACTTGCAGTAGAGTCCCCAGGGTGCCCCATGGCCCTCCACCTAGGGCCCTCTGACCCCAGCAAGCTACCCAGGGCTCCAACTCTCTCCCTGGACTTGCAGTATAGGCCTCAGGGTGCCCCCTGGTCCTCCACTTAGGGGCCCCTGACCCAAGCAAGCTGCCCAGGGGTCCACCTCTCTCCCTGGACTTGCAAGAGAGGCCCCAGCGTGCCACTTGGCCCTCCACCTAAGGGCCTCTGACCCCAGAAAGCTACCCAGGGGTCCACCTCTCTCCCTAGACTTGCAGACTAGGCCCCAGGGTGACCCTTGGCCCTCCACCTAGGGGCCTCTGATCCCAGCAAGCTGCCCAGGGGCCTGCCTATCTCCCCGGACTTGCAGTAGAGTCCCCAGGGTGCCCCATGGCCCTCCACCTAGGGCTCTCTGACCCCAGCAAGCTACCCAGGGCTCCACATCTCTCCCTGGACTTGCAACAGAGGCCCCAGGGTGCCCCGTGACCCTCCACCTAGGGGCCTCTGACCCCAGCAAGCTACCCAGGAGTCCACATCTCTCCCTGGACTTGCAGTAGACACCCCTGGGTGCCCCCTGGCCCTCCACCTAGGGGCCTTTGACCCCAGCAAGCTACCCAGGGGTCCACCTCTCTCCATGGACTTGCAGTAGAGTCCCCAGGGTGCCCCATGGCCCTCCACCTAGGGCTCTCTGACCCCAGCAAGCTACCCAGGGGTCCACATCTCTCCCTGGACTTGCAGTAGAGGCCCCAGGGTACCCAGTGGCCCTCCACCTAGGGGCCTCTGAACCCAGCAAGCTACCCAGGGATCCAGTTCCCTAACTGGACTTGCAATAGAGGCCCCAGGGTGCCCCCTTGCCCTCCACCCAAGGGCTACTGACCCCAGCAAGCTACCCTGGGCTCCACATCTCTCCCTGGACTTGTAGTAGAGGCCCTAGGCTGCCCTCTGGTCCTCCACCTAGGGGCCTCTGACCCCAGCAAGCTAACCAGGGCTCCACCTCTCTCCCTGGACTTGCAGTAGAGGCCCCAGGGTGCCCATTGGCCCTCCACCTAGGGGTCTCTGACCCCAGCAAGCTACCCAAGGGTCCGCCTCTGACCCCAGCAAGCTGCCCAGGGGCCTGACTATCTCCCTGGACTTGCAGTAGAGTCCCCAAGGTGCCCCATGGCCCTCCACCTTGGGCCCTCTGACCCCAGCAAGCTACCTAGGGCTCCACTTCTCTCCCTGGACTTGCAGTAGAGGCCCCAGGGTGCCGCCTTGCCCTCCACCCAGGGGCTACTGACCCCAGCAAGCTACCCAGGGCTGCACCTCTCTCCCTGGACTTGCAGTAGAGGCCCCAGGGTACCCCGTGGCTCTCCACCTAGGGGCCTCTGACCCCAGCAAGCTACTCAGGTTTTCACATCTCTCCCTGGACTTGCAGTAGAGGCCCCAGGGTACCCTGTGGCCCTCCACCTAGGGGCCTCTGAACCCAGCAAGCTACCCAGGGGTCCAGCTCTCTCCCTGGACTTGCAATAGAGGCCCCAGGGTGCCCCCTTGCCCTCCACCCAGGGGCTACTGACCCCAGCAAGCTACACAGGGCTCCACTTCTCTCCCTGGACTTGTAGTAGAGGCCCAGGGCTGCCCTCTGGCCCTCCACCTAGGGGCCATTGACCCCAGCAAGCTACCCAGGGCTCCACCTCTCTCGCTGGACTTGCAGTAAAGGCCCCAGGGTGCCCATTGGCCCTCCACCTAGGGGCCTCTGACCCCAGCAAACTACCCAGGGGTCCACCTCTCTTCCTGGACTTGCAGTTGAGTCCCCAGGGTGCCCCATGGCCCTCCACCTAGGGCCCTCTGACCCCAGAAAGCTACCCAGGGGTCCACCTCTCTCCCTAGACTTGCAGACTAGGCCCCAGGGTGACCCTTGGCCCTACACCTAGGGGCCTCTGATCCCAGCAAGCTGCCCAGGGGCCTGCCTATCTCCCTGGACTTGCAGTAGAGTCCCCAGGGTGCCCCATGGCCCTCCACCTAGGGCTCTCTGACCCCAGCAAGCTACCCAGGGCTCCACATCTCTCCCTGGACTTGCAACAGAGGCCCCAGGGTGCCCCGTGACCCTCCACCTAGGGGCCTCTGACCCCAGCAAGCTACCCAGCAGTCCACATCTCTCCCTGGACTTGCAGTAGACACCCCTGGGTGCCCCCTGGCCCTCCACCTAGGGGCCTTTGACCCCAGCAAGCTACCCAGGGGTCCACCTCTCTCCATGGACTTATAGTAGAGGCCCCAGGGTGCCCCCTGGCCCTCCACCTAGGGGCCTCTGAGTCCAGCAAGCTACCCAGGGGTCCACATCTCTCCCTGGACTTGCAGTAGAGGCCCCAGGGTACCCAGTGGCCCTCCACCTAGGGGCCTCTGAACCCAGCAAGCTACCCAGGGATCCAGTTCCCTCCCTGGACTTGCAATAGAGGCCCCCGGGTGCCCCCTTGCCCTCCACCCAAGGGCTACTGACCCCAGCAAGCTACCCTGGGCTCCACATCTCTCCCTGGACTTGTAGTAGAGGCCCTAGGCTGCCCTCTGGTCCTCCACCTAGGGGCCTCTGACCCCAGCAAGCTAACCAGGGCTCCACCTCTCTCCCTGGACTTGCAGTAGAGGCCCCAGGGTGCCCATTGGCCCTCCACCTAGGGGTCTCTGACCCCAGCAAGCTACCCAAGGGTCCGCCTCTGACCCCAGCAAGCTGCCCAGGGGCCTGCCTATCTCCCTGGACTTGCAGTAGAGTCCCCAAGGTGCCCCATGGCCCTCCACCTTGGGCCCTCTGACCCCAGCAAGCTACCTAGGGCTCCACTTCTCTCCCTGGATTTGCAGTAGAGGCCCCAGGGTGCCCCCTTGCCCTCCACCCAGGGGCTACTGACCCCAGCAAGCTACCCAGGGCTGCACCTCTCTCCCTGGACTTGCAGTAGAGGCCCCAGGGTACCCCGTGGCTCTCCACCTAGGGGCCTCTGACCCCAGCAAGCTACTCAGGTTTTCACATCTCTCCCTGGACTTGCAGAAGAGGCCCCAGGGTACGCTGTGGCCCTCCACCTAGGGGCCTCTGAACCCAGCAAGCTACCCAGGGGTCCAGCTCTCTCCCTGGACTTGCAATAGAGGCCCCAGGGTGCCCCCTTGCCCTCCACCCAGGGGCTACTGACCCCAGCAAGCTACCCAGGGCTGCACCTCTCTCCCTGGACTTGCAGTAGAGGCCCCAGGGTACCCCGTGGCTCTCCACCTAGGGGCCTCTGACCCCAGCAAGCTACTCAGGTTTTCACATCTCTCCCTGGACTTGCAGTAGAGGCCCCAGGGTGCCCCGTGGCCCTCCCCCTAGGGGCCTCTGACACCAGCAAGCTTCCCAGTGGTCCACCTCTCTCCCTAGACTTGCAGTAGAGGCCCCAGGGTGACCCTTGGCCCTCCACCTAGGGGCTTCTGACCCCAGCAAGCTACCCAGGGCTCCAACTCTCTCCCTGGACTTGCAGTATAGGCCTCAGGGTGCCCCCTGGTCCTCCACCTAGGGGCACCTGACCCAAGCAAGCTGCCCTGGGGTCCACCTCTCTCCCTGGACTTGCAATAGAGGCCCCAGGGTGCCCCTTGGCCCTCCACCTAGGGGCCTCTGACCCCAGAAAGCTACCCAGGGGTCCACCTCTCTCTCTAGACTTGCAGACTAGGCCCCAGGGTGACCCTTGGCCCTCCACCCAGGGGCCTCTGACCCCAGCAAGCTGCCCAGGGGCCTGCCTATCTCCCTGGACTTGCAGTAGAATCCCCAGGGTGCCCCATGGCCCTCCACGTAGGGCTCTGTGACCCCAGCAAGCTACCCAGGGGTCCACATTTCTCCCTGGACTTGCAGTAGACGCCCCTGGGTGCCCACTGGCCCTCCACCTAGGGGCCTTTGACCCCAGCAAGCTACCCAGGGGTCCACCTCTCTCCATGGACTTATAATAGAGGCCCCAGGGTGCCCCCTGGCCCTCCACCTAGGGGCCTCTGAGTCCAGCAAGCTACCCAGGGGTCCACATCTCTCCCTGGACTTGCAGTAGAGGCCCCAGGGTACCCCGTGGCCCTCCACCTAGGGGCCTCTGAACCCAGCAAGCTACCCAGGGGTCCAGCTCTCTCCCTGGACTTGCAGTAGAGGCCCCAGGGTGCCCATTGGTCCTCCACCTAGGGGTCTCTGACCCCAGCCAGCTACCCAAGGGTCCGCCTCTGACCCCAGCAAGCTGCCCAGGGGCCTGACTATCTCCCTGGACTTGCAGTAGAGTCCCCAGGCTGCCCCCTTGCCCTCCACCCAGGGGCTACTGACCCCAGCAAGCTACACAGGGCTCCACTTCTCTCCCTGGACTTGTAGTAGAGGCCCTGGGCTGCCCTCTGGCCCTCCACCTAGGGGCCATTGACCCCAGCAAGCTACCCAGGGCTCCACCTCTCTCGCTGGACTTGCAGTAAAGGCCCCAGGGTGCCCATTGGCCCTCCACCTAGGGGCCTCTGACCCCAGCAAACTACCCAGGGGTCCACCTCTCTTCTTGGACTTGCAGTTGAGTCCCCAGGGTGCCCCATGGCCCTCCACCTAGGGCCCTCTGACCCCAGCAAGCTACCTAGGGCTCCACTTCTCTCCCTGGACTTGCAGTAGAGGCCCCAGGGTGCCCCCTTGCCCTCCACCCAGGGGCTACTGACCCCAGCAAGCTACCCAGGGCTGCACCTCTCTCCCTGGACTTGCAGTAGAGGCCCCAGGGTACCCCGTAGCCCTCCACCTAGGGGCCTCTGACTCCAGCTAGCTACTCAGGGGTCCACATCTCTCCCTGGACTTGTAGTGGAGGCCCTAGGCTGCCCTCTGGTCCTCCACCTAGGGGCCTCTGACCCCAGCAAGCTAACCAGGGCTCCACCTCTCTCCCTGGACTTGCAGTAGAGGCCCCAGGGTGCCCATTGGTCCTCCACCTAGGGGTCTCTGACCCCAGCCAGCTACCCAAGGGTCCGCCTCTGACCCCAGCAAGCTGCCCAGGGGCCTGACTATCTCCCTGGACTTGCAGTAGAGTCCCCAGGGTGACCCATGGCCCTCCACCTAGGGGCCTCTGACATAAGCAAGCTACCCAGGGGTCCACATCTCTCCCTGGACTTGCAACAGAGGCCCCAGGGTGCCCCGTGACCCTCCACCTAGGGGCCTCTGACCCCAGCAAGCTACCCAGGAGTCCACATCTCTCCCTGGACTTGCAGTAGACACCCTTGGGTGCCCCCTGGCCCTCCACCTAGGGGCCTTTGACCCCAGCAAGCTACCCAGGGGTCCACCTCTCTCCATGGACTTTTAGTAGAGGCCCAAGGGTGCCCCCTGGCCCTCCACCTAGGGGCCTCCGAGTCCAGAAAGCTACCCAGGGGTCCACATATCTCCCTGGACTTGCAGTAGAGGCCCCAGGGTACCCCGTGGCCCTCCACCTATGGGCCTCTGAACCCAGCAAGCTACCCAGGGGTCCAGCTCTCTCCCTGGACTTGTAGTAGAGGCCCTAGGCTGCCCTCTGGCCCTCCACCTAGGGGCCTTTGACCCCAGCAAGCTACCCAGGGCTCCACCTCTCTCCCTGGACTTATAGGCGAGGCCCCAGGGTGCCCCCTTGCCCTCCACCCAAGGGCTACTGACCCCAGCAAGCTACCCTGGGCTCCACCTCTCTCCCTGGACTTGTAGTAGAGGCCCTAGGCTGCCCTCTGGCCCTCCACCTAGGGGCCTTTGACCCCATCAAGCTACCCAGGGCTCCACCTCTCTCCCTGGACTTATAGGCGAGGCCCCAGGGTGCCCTCCGGCCCTCCACCTAGGGGACTCTGACCCCAGCAAACTACCCAGCGGTCCACCTCTCTTCCTGGACTTGCAGTAGAGTCCCCAGGGTGCCCCATGGCCCTCCACCTAGGGCCCTCTGACCACAGCAAGCTAAACGGGGCTCCAACTCTCTCCCTGGACTTGCAGTATAGGCCCCAGGGTGCCCCCTGGTCCTCCACCTAGGGGTCTCTGACCCTAGCAAACTACACAGGGGTCCACCTCTCTCCTAGAACTAGCAGTAGAGGCCCCAGGGTGCCCCATGGCCCTCCACCTAGGGACCTCTGACCACAGCAAGCTACAGAGGGGTCCACTTCTCTCCCTGGACTTGCAGTAGAGGCCCCAGGGTGCCCCATGGCCCTCCCCCTAGGGGCCTCTGACACCAATAAGCTTCCCAGTGGTCCACCTCTCTCCCTAGACTTGCAGTGGAGGCCCCAGGGTGCCCCATGGCCCTCCACCTAGGGCCCTCTGACCCCAGCAAGCTACCCAGGGGTCCACCTCTCTCCATGGACTTATAGTAGAGGCCCAAGGGTGCCCCCTGGCCCTCCACCTAGGGGCCTCCGAGTCCAGAAAGCTACCCAGGGGTCCACATATCTCCCTGGACTTGCAGTAGAGGCCCCAGGGTACCCAGTGGCCCTCCACCTAGGGGCCTCTGAACCCAGCAAGCTACCCAGGGGTCCAGCTCTCTCCCTGGACTTGCAGTAGAGGCCCCAGGGTGCCCCCTTGCCCTCCACCCAAGGGCTACTGACCCCAGCAAGCTACCCTGGGCTCCACATCTCTCCCTGGACTTGTAGTAGAGGCCCTAGGCTGCCCTCTGGTCCTCCACCTAGGGCCCTCTGACCCCAGCAAGCTACCTAGGGCTCCACTTCTCTCCCTGGACTTGCAGTAGAGACCCCAGGGTGCCCCCTTGCCCTCCACCCAGGGGCTACTGACCCCAGCAAGCTACCCAGGGCTCCACCTCTCTCCCTGCACTTGCAGTAGAGGCCCCAGGGTACCCCGTGGCCCTCCACCTAGGGACCTTTGACCCCATTAAGCTACTCAGGGGTCCACATCTCTCCCTGGACTTGCAGTAGAGGCCCCAGGGTACCCCGTGGCCCTCCACCTAGGGGCCTCTGAACCCAGCAAGCTACCCAGGGGTCCAGCTCTCTCCCTGGACTTGCAATAGAGGCCCCAGGGTGCCCCCTTGCCCTCCACCCAGGGGCTACTGACCCCAGCAAGCTACACAGGGCTCCACTTCTCTCCCTGGACTTGTAGTAGAGGCCCTGGGCTGCCCTCTGGCCCTCGACCTAGGGGCCTCTGACCCCAGCAAGCTACCCAGGGGTCCACCTCTCTCCCTGGACTTATAGGCGAGGCCCCAGGGTGCCCCCTGGCCCTCCAACTAGGGGCCTCTGACCCCAGCAAACTACCCAGGGGTCCACCTCTCTTCCTGGACTTGCAGTAGAGTCCCCAGGGTGCCCCATGGCCCTCAACCTAGGTCCCTCTGACCCCAGCAAGCTACCCAGGGCTCCAACTCTCTCCCTGGACTTGCAGTAGAGGCCCCAGGGTGCCCCCTGGCCCTCCAACTAGGGGCCTCTGACCCCAGCAAACTACCCAGGGGTCCACCTCTCTTCCTGGACTTGCAGTAGAGTCCCCAGGGTGCCCCCTGGTCCTCTACCTAGGGGCCTCTGACACCAGCAAGCTTCCCAGTGGTCCACCTCTCTCCCTAGACTTGCAGTAGAGGCCCCAGGGTGACCCTTGGCCCTCCACCTAGGGGCTTCTGACCCCAGCAAGCTACCCAGGGCTCCAACTCTCTCCCTGGACTTGCAGTATAGGCCTCAGGGTGCCCCCTGGTCCTCCACCTAGGGGCACCTGACCCAAGCAAGCTGCCCTGGGGTCCACCTCTCTCCCTGGACTTGCAATAGAGGCCCCAGGGTGCCCCTTGGCCCTCCACCTAGGGGCCTCTGACCCCAGAAAGCTACCCAGGGGTCCACCTCTCTCTCTAGACTTGCAGACTAGGCCCCAGGGTGACCCTTGGCCCTCCACCCAGGGGCCTCTGACCCCAGCAAGCTGCCCAGGGGCCTGCCTATCTCCCTGGTTTTGCAGTAGAGTCCCCAGGGTGCCCCATGGCCCTCCACCTAGGGCCCTCTGACCCCAGCAAGCTACCCAGTGGTCCACATCTCTCCCTGGACTTGCAACAGAGGCCCCAGGGTGCCCCGTGACCCTCCACCTAGGGACCTTTGACCCCAGCAAGCTACTCAGGGGTCCACATCTCTCCCTGGACTAGCAGTAGAGGCCCCAGGGTACCCCGTGGCCCTCCACCTAGGGGCCTCTGACCCCAGCAAGCTACCCTTTGCTCCACCTCTCTCCCTGGACTTGCAGTAGAGGCCCCAGGGTGACCATTGGCACTCCACTTAGGGGCCTCTGACCCCAGCAAGCTACCCAGGGATCCACCTCTCTCCCTGGACTTATAGGCGAGGCCCCAGGGTGCCCCCTGGCCCTTCACCTAGGGCCCTCTGACCCCAGCAAGCTACCCAGGGCACCAACTCTCTCCCTGGACTTGCAGTATAGGCCCCAGGGTGCTCCCTGGTCCTCCACCTAGGGGCCTCTGACCCTAGCAAACTTCACAGGGGTCCACCTCTCTCCCTGGACTTGCTGTAGAGGCCCCAGGGTGCCCCGTGGCCCTCCACCTAGCGGC
The DNA here is from genome assembly GCF_052040795.2 of Danio rerio. NCBI lineage: Eukaryota > Metazoa > Chordata > Actinopteri > Cypriniformes > Danionidae > Danio > Danio rerio. Next base: position 19,009,806 of record NC_141030.1, read on the forward strand.
CTCTGTCTCCAGCAAGCTACCCTGGGGTCCACCTCTCTCCCTGGACTTGCGGTAGAGGTCCCAGGGTGCCCAGTGGCCCTCCCCCTAGGGGCCTCTGACACCAGCAAGCTTCCCAGTGGTCCACCTCTCTGCCTAGACTTGCAGTAGAGGCCCCAGGGTTTCCCTTGGCCCTCCACCTAGGGGCTTCTGACCCCAGCAAGCTACCCAGGGTCCTACCTATCTCCCTGGACTTGCAGTAGAGTCCCCAGGGTGCCCCATGGCCCTCCACCTAGGGACCTCTGACCCCAGCAAGCTACCCAGGGCTCCAACTCTCTCCCTGGACTTGCAGTATAGGCCTCAGGGTGCCCCCTGGTCCTCCACCTAGGGGCCCCTGACACAAGCAAGCTGCCCAGGGGTCCACCTCTGTCCCTGGACTTGCAATAGAGGCCCCAGGGTGCCCCTTGGCCATCCACCTAGGGGCTTCTGACCCCAGAAAGCTACCCAGGGGTCCGCCTCTCTCTCTAGACTTGAAGACTAGGCCCCAGGGTGACCCTTGGCCCTCCACCTAGGGGCCTCTGACCCCAGCAAACTGCCCAGGGGCCTGCCTATCTCCCTGGACTTGCAGTAGAGTCCCCAGGGTGCCCCATGGCCCTCCACCTAGGGGCCTCTAACCCCAGCAAGCTACCCAGGGGTCCATATCTCTCCCTGGACTTATAGTAGAGGCCCCAGGGTGCCCCCTGGCCCTCCACCTAGGGGCCTCTGAGTCCAGCAAGCTACCCAGGGGTCCACATCTCTCCCTGGACTTGCAGTAGAGGCCCCAGGGTACCCAGTGGCCCTCCACCTAGGGGCCTCTGAACCCAGCAAGCTACCCAGGGATCCAGCACTCTCCCTGGACTTGCAATAGAGGCCCCAGGGTGCCCCCTTGCCCTCCACCCAAGGGCTACTGACCCCAGCAAGCTACCCTGGGCTCCACCTCTCTCCCTGGACTTGTAGTGGAGACCCTAGGCTGCCCTCTGGTCCTCCACCTAGGGGCCTCTGACCCTAGCAAGCTAACCAGGGCTCCACCTCTCTCCCTGGACTTGCACTAGAGGCCCCAGGGTGCCCATTGGTCCTCCACCTAGGGGTCTCTGACCCCAGCCAGCTACCCAAGGGTCCGCCTCTGACCCCAGCAAGCTGCCCAGGGGCCTGACTATCTCCCTGGACTTGCAGTAGAGTCCCCAGGGTGCCCCATGGCCCTCCACCTAGGGGCCTCTGACCCAAGCAAGCAACCCAGGGGTCCACATCTCTCCCTGGACTTGCAACAGAGGCCCCAGGGTGCCCCATGACCCTCCACCTAGGGGCCTCTGACCCCAGCAAGCTACCCAGGGGTCCACCTCTCTCCATGGACTTATAGTAGAGGCCCCAGGGTGCCCCCTGGCCCTCCACCTAGGGGCCTCTGAGTCCAGCAAGCTACCCAGGGGTCCACATCTCTCCCTGGACTTGCAGTAGAGGCCCCAGGGTACCCAGTGGCCCTCCACCTAGGGGCATCTGATCCCAGCAAGCTACCCAGGGGTCCAGCTCTCTCCCTGGACTTGCAATAGAGGCCCCAGGGTGCCCCCTTGCCCTCCACCCAAAGGCTACTGACCCCAGCAAGCTACCCTGGGCTCCACATCTCTCCCTGGACTTGTAGTAGAGGCCCTAGGATGCCCTCTGGTCCTCCACCTAGGGCCCTCTGACCCCAGCAAGCTAACTAGGGCTCCACTTCTCTCCCTGGACTTGCAGTAGAGACCCCAGGGTGCCCCCTTGCCCTCCACCCAGGGGCTACTGACCCCAGCAAGCTACCCAGGGCTCCACCTCTCTCCCTGCACTTGCAGTAGAGCCCCCAGGGTACCCCGTGGCCCTCCACCTAGGTGCCTCTGAACCCAGCAAGCTACCCAGGGGTCCAGCTCTCTCCCTGGACTTGCAATAGAGGCCCCAGGGTGCCCCCTTGCCCTCCACCCAGGGGCTACTGACCCCAGCAAGCTACACAGGGCTCCACTTCTCTCCCTGGACTTGTAGTAGAGGCCCTGGGCTGCCCTCTGGCCCTCGACCTAGGGGCCTCTGACACCAGCAAGCTACCCAGGGGTTCACCTCTCTCCCTGGACTTATAGGCGAGTCCCCAGGGTGCCCCATGGCCCTCCACCTAGGGCCCTCTGACCCCAGCAAGCTAAACGGGGCTCCAACTCTCTCCCTGGACTTGCAGTATAGGCCCCAGGGTGCCCCCTGGTCCTCCACCTAGGGGCCTCTGACCCTAGCAAACTACACAGGGGTCCACCTCTCTCCCTGGACTTGCAGTAGAGGCCCCAGGGTTCCCCATGGCCCTCCACCTAGGGACCTCTGACACCAGCAAGCTTCCCAGTGGTCCACCTCTCTCCCTAGACTTGCAGTATAGGCCCCAGGGTGCCCCATGGCCCTCCCCCTAGGGGCCTCTGACACCAGCAAGCTTCCCAGTGGTCCACCTCTCTCCCTAGACTTGCAGTAGAGGCCCCAGGGTGCCCCATGGCCCTCCACCTAGGGCCCTCTGACCCCAGCAAGCTACCCAGGGCTCCAACTCTCTCCCTGGACTTGCAGTATAGGCCTCAGGGTGCCCCCTGGTCCTCCACCTAGGGGCCCCTGACTCAAGCAAGCTGCCCAGGGGTCCACCTCTCTCCCTGGACTTGCAATAGAGGCCCCAGCGTGCCCCTTGGCCCTCCACCTAAGGGTCTCTGACCCCACAAAGCTACCCAGGGGTCCACCTCTCTCCCTAGACTTGCAGACTAGGCCCCAGGGTGACCCTTGGCCCTCCACCTAGGGGCCTCTGACCCCAGCAAGCTGCCCAGGGGCCTGCCTATCTCCCTGGACTTGCAGTAGAGTCCCCAGGGTGCCCCATGGCCCTCCACCTACGGCCCTCTGACCCCAGCAAGCTACCCAGGGGTCCACATCTCTCCCTGGACTTGCAACAGAGGCCCCAGGGTGCCCCGTGACCCTCCACCTAGGGGCCTCTGACCCCAGCAAGTTACCCAGGAGTCCACATCTCTCCCTGGACTTGCAGTAGACACCCCTGGGTGCCACCTGGCCCTCCACCTAGGGGCCTTTGACCCCAGCAAGCTACCCAGGGGTCCACCTCTCTCCATGGACTTATAGTAGAGGCCCCAGGGTGCCCCCTGGCCCTCCACCTGGGGGCCTCTGACCCCAGCAAGCTACCCAGGGTCCTACCTATCTCCCTGGACTTGCAGTAGAGGCCCCAGGGTACCCAGTGGCCCTCCACCTAGGGGCCTCTGAACCCAGCAAGCTACCCAGGGGTCCAGCTTTCTCCCTGGACTTGCAATAGAGGCCGCAGGGTGCCCCCTTGCCCTCCACCCAAGGGCTACTGACCCCAGCAAGCTACCCTGGGCTCCACATCTCTCCCTGGACTTGTAGTAGAGGCCCTAGGCTGCCCTCTGGTCCTCCACCTAGGGGCCTCTGACCCCAGCAAGCTAAGCAGGGCTCCACCTCTCTCCCTGGACTTGCAGTAGAGGCCCCAGGGTGCCCATTGGCCCTCCACCTAGGGGCCTCTGACCCCAGCAAACTACTCAGGGGTCCACCTCTCTTCCTGGACTTGCATTAGAGTCCCCAGGGTGCCCCATGGCCCTCCACCTAGGGCCCTCTGACCCCAGCAAGCTACCTAGGGCTCCACTTCTCTCCCTGGACTTGCAGTAGAGGCCCCAGGGTGCCCCCTTGCCCTCCACCCAGGGGCTACTGACCCCAGCAAGCTACCCAGGGCTGCACCTCTCTCCCTGGACTTGCAGTAGAGGCCCCAGGGTACCCCGTAGCCCTCCACCTAGGGGCCTCTGACCCCAGCAAGCTACTCAGGGGTCCACATCTCTCCCTGGACTTGCAGTAGAAGCCCCAGGGTCCCTTGTGGCCCTCCACCCAGGGGCTACTGACCCCAACAAGCTACACAGGGCTCCACTTCTCTCCCTGGACTTATAGTAGAGGCCCTGGGCTGCCCTCTGGCCCTCCACCTAGGGGCCTCTGACCCCAGCAAGCTACCCAGGGCTCCACCTCTCTTCCTGGACTTGCAGTAGAGTCTACAGGGTGCCCCATGGCCCTCCACCCAGGGCCCTCTGACAACAGCAAGCTACCCAGGGCTCCAACTCTCTCCCTGGACTTGCAGTATAGGCCCCAGGGTGCCCCCTGGTCCTCCACCTAGGGGCCTCTGACCCTAGCAAACTACACAGGGGTCCACCTCTCTCCCTGGACTTGCTGTAGAGGCCCCAGGGTGCCCCATGACCCTCCACCTAGGGGCCTCTGACACCAGCAAGCTTCCCAGTGGTCCACATCTCTCCCTAGACTTGCAGTAGACACCCTTGGGTGCCCCCTGGCCCTCCACCTAGGGGCCTTTGACCCCAGCAAGCTACCCAGGGGTCCACCTCTCTCCATGGACTTATAGTAGAGGCCCCAGGGTGCCCCCTGGCCCTCCACCTAGGGGCCTCTGAGTCCAGCAAGCTACCTAGGGGTCCAGCTCTCTCCTTGGACTTGCAATAGAGGCCCCAGGGTGCCCCCTTGCCCTCCACCCAAGGGCTACTAACCCCAGCAAGCTACCCTGGGCTCCAACTCTCTCCCTGGACTTGCAGTATAGGCCCCAGGTTGCCCATTGGCCCTCCACCTAGGGGTTTCTGACCCCAGCAAGCTACCCAAGGGTTCGCCTCTGACCCCAGCAAGCTGCCCAGGGGCCTGCCTATCTCCCTGGACTTGCAGTAGAGTCCCCAGGGTGCCCCTCGGCCCTCCACGTAGGGCCCTCTGACCCCAGCAAGCTACCCAGGGGTCCACATCTCTCCCTGGACTTGCAGTAGACACCCCTGGGTGCCCACTGGCCCTCCACCTAGGGGCTTTTGACCCCAGAAAGCTACCCAGGGGTCCACCTCTCTCCATGGACTTATAGTAGAGGCCACAGGGTGCCCCCTGGCCCTCCACCTAGGGGCCTCTGAGTCCAGCAAGCTACCCAGGGGTCCACATCTCTCCCTGGACTTGCAGTAGAGGCCCCAGGGTACCCCGTGGCCCTCCACCTAGGGGCCTCTGACCCCAGCAAGCTACCCTGGGCTCCACCTCTCTCCCTGGACTTGTAGTAGAGGCCCTAGGCTGCCCTCTGGCCCTCCACCTAGGGGCCTTTGACCCCAGCAAGCTACCCAGGGCTCCACCTCTCTCCCTGGACTTGCAGTAGAGGCCCCAGGATACCCATTGGCCCTCCACCTAGGGGCCTCTGACCCCAGCAAGCTACCCAGGGGTCTACCCCTCTCCCTGGACTTGCAGTATAGGCCCCAGGGTGCCCCCTGGCCCTCCACCTAGGGGCATCTGACCCCAGCAAGCTACCCAGGGGTTCACCTCTCTCCTTGGACTTGCAGTATCGGTCCCAGGGTGCCCCCTGGCACTCCACCTAGGGGCATCTGACACCAGCAAGCTACCCAAGGGTCCACCTATCTCCCTGGACTTGCAGTATAGGCCCCAGGGTGCCCTCTGGCCCTCCACCTAGGGGCCTCTGACCCTAGCAAACTACCCAGGGGTCCACCTCTCTCCCTGGACTTGCTGTAGAGGCCCCAGGGTGACCCTTGGCCCGCCACCTAGGGGCTTCTGACCCCAGCAAGCTGCCCAGGGGCCTGCCTATCTCCCTGGACTTGCAGTAGAGTCCCCAGGGTGCCCCATGGCCCTCCACGTAGGGCCCTCTGACCCCAGCAAGCTACCCAGGGGTCCACCTCTCTCCCTGGACTTGCAGTATAGGCCACAGGGTGCCCCTTGGCCCTCCACCTAGGGGCCTCTGACCCCAGAAAGCTACCCAGGGGTCCACCTCTCTCCCTAGACTTGCAGACTAGGCCCCAGGGTGACTCTTGGCCCTCCACCTAGGGGCCTCTGACCCCAGCAAGCTGCCCAGGGGCCTGCCTATTTCCCTGGACTTGCAGTAGAGTCCCCAGGGTGCCCCGTGACCCTGCACCTAGGGGCCTCTGACCCCAGCAAGCTACCCAGGGGTCCACATCTCTCCCTAGACTTGCAGTAGACACCCTTGGGTGCCCCCTGGCCCTCCACCTAGGGGCCTTTGACCCCAGCAAGCTACCCAGGGGTCCACCTCTCTCCATGGACTTATAGTAGAGGCCCCAGGGTGCCCCCTGGCCCTCCACCTAGGGGCCTCTGAGTCCAGCAAGCTACCCAGGGGTCCAGCTCTCTCCTTGGACTTGCAATAGAGGCCCCAGGGTGCCCCTTTGCCCTCCACCCAAGGGCTACTAACCCCAGCAAGCTACCTTGGGCTCCACCTCTCTCCCTGGACTTGTAGTAGAGGCCCTAGGCTGCCCTCTGGTCCTCCACCTAGGGGCCTCTGACCCCAGCAAGCTAACCAGGGCTCCACCTCTCTCCCTGGACTTGCAGTAGAGGCCCCAGGTTGCCCATTGGCCCTCCACCTAGGGGTTTCTGACCCCAGCAAGCTACCCAAGGGTTCGCCTCTGACCCCAGCAAGCTGCCCAGGGGCCTGCCTATCTCCCTGGACTTGCAGTAGAGTCCCCAGGGTGCCCCTCGGCCCTCCACGTAGGGCCCTCTGACCCCAGCAAGCTACCCAGGGGTCCACATCTCTCCCTGGACTTGCAGTAGAAACCCCTGGGTGCCCACTGGCCCTCCACCTAGGGGCCTTTGACCCCAGCAAGCTACCCAGGGGTCCACCTCTCTCCATGGACTTATAGTAGAGGCCCCAGGGTGCCCCCTGGCCCTCCACCTAGGGGCCTCTGAGTCCAGCAAGCTACCCAGGGGTCCAGCTCTCTCCCTGGACTTGCAATAGAGGCCCCAGGGTGCCCCCTTGCCCTCCACCCAAGGGCTACTGACCCCAGCAAGCTACCCTGGGCTCCACCTCTCTCCCTGGACTTGTAGTAGAGGCCCTAGGCTGCCCTCTGGCCCTCCACCTAGGGGCCTTTGACCCCAGCAAGCTACCCAGGGCTCCACCTCTCTCCCTGGACTTGCAGTAGAGGCCCCAGGATACCCATTGGCCCTCCACCTAGGGGCCTCTGACCCCAGCAAGCTACCCAGGGGTCTACCTTTCTCCCTGGACTTGCAGTATAGGCCCCAGGGTGCCCCCTGGCCCTCCACCTAGGGGCATCTGACCCCAGCAAGCTACCCAGGGGTTCACCTCTCTCCCTGGACTTGCAGTATAGGCCCCAGGGTGCCCCCTGGCCCTCCACCTAGGGGCATCTGACCCCAGCAAGCTACCCAGGGGTTCACCTCTCTCCCTGGACTTGCAGTATCGGTCCCAGGGTGCCCCCTGGCACTCCACCTAGGGGCATCTGACACCAGCAAGCTACCCAAGGGTCCACCTATCTCCCTGGACTTGCAGTATAGGCCCCAGGGTGCCCTCTGGCCCTCCACCTAGGGGCCTCTGACCCTAGCAAACTACCCAGGGGTCCACCTCTCTCCCTGGACTTGCTGTAGAGGCCCCAGAGTGACCCTTGGCCCGCCACCTAGGGGCTTCTGACCCCAGCAAGCTGCCCAGGGGCCTGCCTATCTCCCTGGACTTGCAGTAGAGTCCCCAGGGTGCCCCATGGCCCTCCACGTAGGGCCCTCTGACCCCAGCAAGCTACCCAGGGGTCCACCTCTCTCCCTGGACTTGCAGTATAGGCCACAGGGTGCCCCTTGGCCCTCCACCTAGGGGCCTCTGACCCCAGAAAGCTACCCAGGGGTCCACCTCTCTCCCTAGACTTGCAGACTAGGCCCCAGGGTGACTCTTGGCCCTCCACCTAGGGGCCTCTGACCCCAGCAAGCTGCCCAGGGGCCTGCCTATTTCCCTGGACTTGCAGTAGAGTCCCCAGGGTGCCCCGTGACCCTGCTTCTAGGGGCCTCTGACCCCAGCAAGCTACCCAGGGGTCCACATCTCTCCCTAGACTTGCAGTAGACACCCTTGGGTGCCCCCTGGCCCTCCACCTAGGGGCCTTTGACCCCAGCAAGCTACCCAGGGGTCCACCTCTATCCATGGACTTATAGTAGAGGCCCCAGGGTGCCCCCTGGCCCTCCACCTAGGGGCCTCTGAGTCCAGCAAGCTACCCAGGGGTCCAGCTCTCTCCTTGGACTTGCAATAGAGGCCCCAGGGTGCCCCCTTGCCCTCCACCCAAGGGCTACTAACCCCAGCAAGCTACCCTGGGCTCCACCTCTCTCCCTGGACTTGTAGTAGAGGCCCTAGGCTGCCCTCCGGTCCTCCACCTAGGGGCCTCTGACCCCAGCAAGCTAACCAGGGCTCCACCTCTCTCCCTGGACTTGCAGTAGAGGCCCCAGGTTGCCCATTGGCCCTCCACCTAGGGGTTTCTGACCCCAGCAAGCTACCCAAGGGTTCGCCTCTGACCCCAGCAAGCTGCCCAGGGGCCTGCCTATCTCCCTGGACTTGCAGTAGAGTCCCCAGGGTGCCCCTCGGCCCTCCACGTAGGGCCCTCTGACCCCAGCAAGCTACCCAGGGGTCCACATCTCTTCCTGGACTTGCAGTAGACACCCCAGGGTACCCCGTGGCCCTCCACCTAGGGGCCTCTGAACCCAGCAAGCTACCCAGGGGTCCAGCTCTCTCCCTGGACTTGTAGTAGAGGCCCTAGGCTGCCCTCTGGCCCTCCACCTAGGGGCCTTTGACCCCAGCAAGCTACCCAGGGCTCCACCTCTCTCCCTGGACTTGCAGTAGAGGCCCCAGGATACCCATTGGCCCTCCACCTAGGGGCCTCTGACCCCAGCAAGCTACCCAGGGGTCTACCTCTCTCCCTGGACTTGCAGTATAGGCCCCAGGGTGCCCCCTTGCCCTCCACCCAAGGGCTACTGACCCCAGCAAGCTACCCTGGGCTCCACCTCTCTCCCTGGACTTGTAGTAGAGGCCCTAGGCTGCCCTCTGGCCCTCCACCTAGGGGCCTTTGACCCCAGCAAGCTACCCAGGGCTCCACCTCTCTCCCTGGACTTGCAGTAGAGGCCCCAGGATACCCATTGGCCCTCCACCTAGGGGCCTCTGACCCCAGCAAGCTACCCAGGGGTCTACCTCTCTCCCTGGACTTGCAGTATAGGCCCCAGGGTGCCCCCTGGCCCTCCACCTAGGGGCATCTGACCCCAGCAAGCTACCCAGGGGTTCACCTCTCTCCCTGGACTTGCAGTATCGGTCCCAGGGTGCCCCCTGGCACTCCACCTAGGGGCATCTGACACCAGCAAGCTACCCAAGGGTCCACCTATCTCCCTGGACTTGCAGTATAGGCCCCAGGGTGCCCTCTGGCCCTCCACCTAGGGGCCTCTGACCCTAGCAAACTACCCAGGGGTCCACCTCTCTCCCTGGACTTGCTGTAGAGGCCCCAGGGTGACCCTTGGCCCGCCACCTAGGGGCTTCTGACCCCAGCAAGCTGCCCAGGGGCCTGCCTATCTCCCTGGACTTGCAGTAGAGTCCCCAGGGTGCCCCATGGCCCTCCACGTAGGGCCATCTGACCCCAGCAAGCTACCCAGGGGTCCACCTCTCTCCCTGGACTTGCAGTATAGGCCACAGGGTGCCCCCTTGCCCTCCACCTAGGGGCCTCTGACCCCAGAAGCTACCCAGGGCTCCACTTCTCTACCTGGACTTGCAGTAGAGGCCCCAGGGTGCCCCCTTGCCCTCCACCCAGGGGCTACTGACCCCAGCAAGCTACCCAGGGCTCCACCTCTCTCCCTGGACTTGCAGTATAGGCCCCAGGGTGCTCCCTGGTCCTCCACCTAGGGGCCTCTGACCCTAGCAAACTTCACAGGGGTCCACCTCTCTCCCTGGACTTGCAGTAGAGCCCCCAGGGTGCCCCATGGCCCTCCACCTAGGGCCCTCTGACCCCAGCAAGCTACCCAGGGGTCCACCTCTTTCCCTGGACTTGCAATAGAGGCCCCAGAGTGCCCCGTGACCCTCCACCTAGGGGCCTCTGACCCCAGCAAGCTACCCAGGGGTCCACCTCTCTCCCTGGACTTGTAGTAGAGGCCCTAGGCTGCCCTCTGGCCCTCCACTTAGGGGCCTCTGACCCCAGCAAGCTACCCAGGGCTCCACCTCTCTCCCTGGATTTGCAGTAGAGGCCTCAGTGTGCCGATTGGCCCTCCACCTAGAGGTCTCTGACCCCAGCAAGCTACCGAGGGGTCCACCTCTCTCCGTGGACTTGCAATCGAGGCCCCAGGGTGCCCCGTGACCCTCCACCTAGGGGCCTCTGACACCAGCAAGCTACCCAGGGGTCCACCTCTCTCCTTGGACTTGCAGTATAGGCCCCAGGGTGCCCCCTGGCCCTCCACCTAGGGGCTTCTGACCCCAGCAAGCTACCCAGGGGTCCACCTCTCTCCCTGGACTTGCAGTATAGGACCCAGGGTGCCCCCTTGTCCTCCACCCAAGGGCTACTGACCCCAGCAAGCTACCCTGGGCTCCACCTCTCTCCCTGGACTTGTAGTGGAGGCCCTAGGCTGCCCTCTGGTCCTCCACCTTGGGGCCTCTGACCCCAGCAAGCTAACCAGGGCTCCACCTCTCTCCCTGGACTTGCAGTAGAGGCCCCAGGGTGCCCATTGGTCCTCCACCTAGGGGTCTCTGACCCCAGCCAGCTACCCAAGGGTCCGCCTCTGACCCCAGCAAGCTGCCCAGGGGCCTGACTATCTCCCTGGACTTGCAGTAGAGTCCCCAGGGTGCCCCATGGCCCTCCACCTAGGGGCCTCTGACCCAAGCAAGCTACCCAGGGGTCCACATCTCTCCCTGGACTTGCAGTAGACACCCTTGGGTGCCCCCTGGCCCTCCACCTAGGGGCCTTTGACCCAAGCAAGCTACCCAGGGGTCCACCTCTCTCCATGGACTTATAGTAGAGGCCCAAGGGTGCCCCCTGGCCCTCCACCTAGGGGCCTCTGAGTCCAGAAAGCTACCCAGGGGTCCACATCTCTCCCTGGACTTGCAGTAGAGGCCCCAGGGTACCCAGTGGCCCTCCACCTAGGGGCCTCTGAACCCAGCAAGCTACCCAGGGGTCCAGCTCTCTCCCTGGACTTGCAATAGAGGCCCCAGGGTGCCCCCTTGCCCTCCACCCAAGGGCTACTGACCCCAGCAAGCTACCCTGGGCTCCACATGTCTCCCTGGACTTGTAGTAGAGGCCCTAGGCTGCCCTCTGGTCCTCCACCTAGGGCCCTCTGACCCCAGCAAGCTACCTAGGGCTCCACTTCTCTCCCTGGACTTGCAGTAGAGACCCCAGGGTGCCCCCTTGCCCTCCACCCAGGGGCTACTGACCCCAGCAAGCTACCCAGGGCTCCACCTCTCTCCCTGCACTTGCAGTAGAGGCCCCAGGGTACCCTGTGGCCCTCCACCTAGGGACCTTTGACCCCATTAAGCTACTCAGGGGTCCACATCTCTCCCTGGACTTGCAGTAGAGGCCCCAGGGTACCCCGTGGCCCTCCACCTAGGGGCCTCTGACCCCAGCAAGCTACCCTGGGCTCCACCTCTCTCCCTGGACTTGTAGTAGAGGCCCTAGGCTGCCCTCTGGCCCTCCACCTAGGGGCCTTTGACCCCAGCAAGCTACCCAGGGCTCCACCTCTCTCCCTGGACTTATAGGCGAGGCCCCAGGGTGCCCTCCGGCCCTCCACCTAGGGGACTCTGACCCCAGCAAACTACCCAGCGGTCCACCTCTCTTCCTGGACTTGCAGTAGAGTCCCCAGGGTGCCCCATGGCCCTCCACCTAGGGCCCTCTGACCCCAGCAAGCTAAACGGGGCTCCAACTCTCTCCCTGGACTTGCAGTATAGGCCCCAGGGTGCCCCCTGGTCCTCCACCTAGGGGCCTCTGACCCTAGCAAACTACACAGGGGTCCACCTCTCTCCCTGGACTTGCACTAGAGGCCCCAGGGTGTCCCATGGCCCTCCACCTAGGGACCTCTGACCCCAGCAAGCTACAGAGGGGTCCACTTCTCTCCCTGGACTTGCAGTAGATGCCCCAGGGTGCCCCATGGCCCTCCCCCTAGGGGCCTCTGACACCAGCAAGCTTCCCAGTGGTCCACCTCTCTCCCTAGACTTGCAGTAGAGGCCCCAGGGTGCCCCATGGCCCTCCACCTAGGGCCCTCTGACCCCAGCAAGCTACCCAGGGTCCTACCTATCTCCCTGGACTTGCAGTAGTCTCCCCAGGGTGCCCCATGGCCCTCCACCTAGGGCCCTCTGACCCCAGCAAGCTACCCAGGGCTCCAACTCTCTCCATGGACTTGCAATATAGGCCTCAGGGTGCCCCCTGGTCCTCCACCTAGGGGCCCCTGACCCAAGCAAGCTGCCCAGGGGTCCACCTCTCTCCCTGGACTTGCAATAGAGGCCCCAGGGTGCCCCTTGGCCCTCCGCCTAGGGGCCTCTGACACCCAGAAAGCTACCCAGGGGTCCACCTCTCTCCCTAGACTTGCACACTAGGCCCCAGGGTGACTCTTGGCCCTCCACCTAGGGGCCTCTGACCCCAGCAAGCTGCCCAGGGGCCTGCCTATTTCCCTGGACTTGCAGTAGAGTCCCCAGGGTGCCCCATGGCCCTCCACCTAGGGCCCTCTGACCCCAGCAAGCTACCCAGGGGTCCACATCTCTCCCTGGACTTGCAACAGAGGCCCCAGGGTGCCCCGTGACCCTCCACCTAGGGGTCTCTGACCCCAGCAAGCTACCCAGGGGTCCACCTCTCTCCCTGGACTTGCAGTAGACACCCTTGGGTGCCCCCTGGCCCTCCACCTAGGGGCCTTTGACCCCAGCAAGCTACCCAGGGGTCCACCTCTCTCCCTGGACTTGCAGTAGAGGCCCCAGGGTGCCCCATGGCCCTCCACCTAGGGCCCTCTGACCCCAGCAAGCTACCCAGGGGTCCACATCTCTCCCTGGACTTATAGGCGAGGCCCCAGGGTGCCCATTTGCCCTCCACCTAGGTGTCTCTGACCCCAGCAAGCTACCCAGGGGTCCACATCTCTCCCTGGACTTGCAGTAGACACCCCTGGGTGCCCACTGGCCCTCCACCTAGGGGCCTTTGACCCCAGAAAGCTACCCAGGGGTCCACATCTCTCCCTGGACTTGCAGTAGAGGCCCCAGGGTACCCCGTGGCCCTCCACCTAGGGGCCTCTGAACCCAGCAGGCTACCCAGGGGTCCAGCTCTCTCCCTGGACTTGCAATAGAGGCCCCAGGGTGCCCCCTTGCCCTCCACCCAAGGGCTACTGACCCCAGCAAGCTACCCTGGGCTCCACTTCTCTCCCTGGACTTGTAGTAGAGGCATTAGGCTGCCCTCTGGCCCTCCACCTAGGGGCCTTTGACCCCAGCAAGCTACCCAGGGCTCCACCTCTCTCCCTGGACTTGCAGTAGAGGCCCCAGGGTGCCCATTGGCCCTCCACCTAGGGGCCTCTGACCCCAGCAAGCTACCCAGGGGTCTACCTCTCTCCCTGGACTTGCAGTATAGGCCCCAGGGTGCCCCCTGGCCCTCCAACTAGGGGCCTCTGACCCCAGCACGCTACCCAAGGGTCCACTTCTCTCCTTGGACTTGCAGTATAGGCCCCAGGGTGCCCCCTGGGCCTCCACCTAGGGGCATCTGACACCAGCAAGCTACCCAAGGGTCCGCCTCTGACCCCAGCAAGCTGCCCAGGGGCCTGCCTATCTCCCTGGACTTGCAGTAGAGTCCCCAGGGTGCCCCATGGCCCTCCACGTAGGGCCCTCTGACCCCAGCAAGCTACCCAGGGGTCCACATCTCTCCCTGGACTTGCAGTAGACGCCCCTGGGTGCCCACTGGCCCTCCACCTAGGGGCCTTTGACCCCAGCAAGCTACCCAGGGGTCCACCTCTCTCCCTGGACTTGCAGTATCGGACCCAGGGTGCCCCCTGGCCCTCCACCTAGGGGCATCTGACACCAGCAAGCTACCCAAGGGTCCACCTATCTCCCTGGACTTGCAGTATAGGCCCCAGGGTGCCCCCTGGCCCTCCACCTAGGGCCCTCTGACCCCAGCAAGCTACCCAAGGGTCCGCCTCTGACCCCAGCAAGCTGCCCAGGGGCCTGCCTATCTCCCTGGACTTGCAGTAGAGTCCCCAGGGTGCCCCATGGCCCTCCACGTAGGGCCCTCTGACCCCAGCAAGCTACCCAGGGGTCCACATCTCTCCCTGGACTTGCAGTAGACGCCCCTGGGTGCCCACTGGCCCTCCACCTAGGGGCCTTTGACCCCAGCAAGCTACCCAGGGGTCCACCTCTCTCCCTGGACTTGCAGTATCGGACCCAGGGTGCCCCCTGGCCCTCCACCTAGGGGCATCTGACACCAGCAAGCTACCCAAGGGTCCACCTATCTCCCTGGACTTGCAGTATAGGCCACAGGGTGCCCCCTTGCCCTCCACCTAGGGGCCTCTGACCCCAGAAGCTACCCAGGGCTCCACTTCTCTCCCTGGACTTGCAGTAGAGGCCCCAGGGTGCCCCCTTGCCCTCCACCCAGGGGCTACTGACCCCAGCAAGCTACCCAGGGCTCCACCTCTCTCCATGGACTTGCAGTATAGGCCCCAGGGTGCCCCCTGGCCCTCCACCTAGGGGCATCTGACCCCAGCAAGCTACCCAGGGGTCCACCTCTCTCCCTGGACTTGCAGTATAGGACCCAGGGTGCCCCCTGGCCCTCCACCTAGGGGCATCTGACACCAGCAAGCTACCCAGGGGTCCACCTATCTCCCTGGACTTGCAGTAGAGGCCCCAGGGTGCCCTCTGGCCTTCCACCTAGGGGCGTCTGACCCTAGCAAACTACCCGGGGGTCCAGCTCTCTCCCTGGACTTGCAATAGAGGCCCCAGGGTGCCCCCTTGCCCTCCACCCAGGGGCTACTGACTCCAGCAAGCTACCCAGGGCTCCACCTCTCTCCCTGGACTTGTAGTAGAGGCCCTAGGCTGCCCTCTGGCCCTCCACCTAGGGGCCTCTGACCCCAGCAAGCTACCCAGGGCTTCACCTCTCTCCCTGGACTTGCAGTAGAGGCCCCAGGGTGCCCATTGGCCCTCCACCTAGGGGCCTCTGACCCCAGCAAGCTACCAAGGGGTTTACCTCTCTCCCTAGACTTGCAGTAGAGGCCCCAGGGTGACCCTTGGCCCTCCACCTAGGGGCCTCTGACCCCAGCAAGCTACCCAGGGTCCTACCTATCTCCCTGGACTTGCAGTAGAGTCCCCAGGGTGCCCCATGTCCCTCCACCTAGGGCCCTCTGACCCCAGCAAGCTACCCAGGGCTAAAACTCTCTCCCTGGACTTGCAGTATAGGCCTCAGGGTGTCCCCTGGTCCTCCACCTAGGGGCCCCCGACCCAAGCAAGCTGCCCAGGGGTCCACCTCTCTCCCTGGACTTAAAAATAGAGGCCCCAGGGTGCCCCCTTGCCCTCCACCCAAGGGCTACTGACCCCAGCAAGCTACCCTGGGCTCTACCTCTCTCCCTGGACTTGTAGTAGAGGCCCTAGGCTGCCCTCTGGTCCTCCACCTAGGGGCCACTGACACCAGCAAGCTAACCAGGGCTCCACCTCTCTCCCTGGACTTGCAATAGAGGCCCAAGGGTGCCCCCTTGCCCTCCACCCAAGGGCTACTGACCCCAGCAAGCTACCCTGGGCTCTACCTCTCTCCCTGGACTTGTAGTAGAGGCCCCAGGGTGCCCATTGGCCCTTCACCTAGGGGTCTCTGACCCCAGCAAGCTACCCAAGGGTCCGCCTCTGACCCCAGCAAGCTGCCCAGGGGCCTGCCTATCTCCCTGGACTTGCAGTAGAGTCCCCAGGGTGCCCCATGGCCCTCCACGTAGGGCCCTCTGACCCCAGCAAGCTACCCAGGGGTCCACATCTCTCCCTGGACTTGCAGTAGACGCCCCTGGGTGCCCACTGGCCCTCCACCTAGGGGCCTTTGACCCCAGCAAGCTACCCAGGGCTCCACCTCTCTCCCTGGACTTGCAGTAGAGGCCCCAGGGTGCCCATTGGCCCTCCACCTAGGGGCCTCTGACCCCAGCAAGCTACCCAGGGGTCCACCTCTCTCCCTGGACTTATAGGCGAGGCCCCAGGGTGCCCCCTGGCCCTCCACCTAGGGGTCTCTGACCCCAGCAAACTACCCAGCGGTCCACCTCTCTTTCTGGACTTGCAGTAGAGTCCCCAGGGTGCCCCATGGCCCTCCACCTAGGGACCTCTGACCCCAGCAAGCTACAGAGGGGTCCACCTCTCTCCTTGGACTTGCAGTAGAGGCCCCAGGGTGCCCTGTGGCCCTCCACCTAGGGGCCTCTGACCCCAGCAAGCTACCCGGGGGTCCAGCTCTCTCCCTGGACTTGCAGTAGAGTCCCCAGGGTGCCCCATGGCCCTCCACATAGGGCCCTCTGACCCCAGCAAGCTACCCAGGGCTCCAACTCTCTCCCTGGACTTGCAGTATAGGCCTCAGGGTGCCCCCTGGTCCTCCACCTAGGGGCCCCTGACCCAAGCAAGCTACCCAGGGGTCCACCTCTCTCCCTAGACTTGCAGACTAGGCCCCAGGGTGACCCTTGGCCCTCCACCTAGGGGCCTCTGATCCCAGAAAGCTGCCCAGGGGCCTGCCTATCTCCCTGGACTTGCAGTAGAGTCCCCAGGGTGCCCCATGGCCCTCCACCTAGGGCCCTCTGACCCCAGCAAGCTACCCAGGGGTCCACATCTCTCCCTGGACTTGCAACAGAGGCCCCAGGGTGCCCCGTGACCCTCCACCTAGGGGCCTCTGACCCCAGCAAGCTACCCAGGAGTCCACATCTCTCCCTGGACTTGCAGTAGACACCCCTGGGTGCCCCCTGGCCCTCCACATAGGGGCCTTTGACCCCAGCAGGCTACCCAGGGGTCCACCTCTCTCCATGGACTTATAGTAGAGGCCCCAGGGTGCCCCCTGGCCCTCCACCTAGGGGCCTCTGAGTCCAACAAGCTACCCAGGGGTCCACATCTCTCCCTGGACTTGCAGTAGAGGCCCCAGGGTACCCAGTGGCCCTCCACCTAGGGGCCTCTGAACCCAGCAAGCTACCCAGGGGTCCAGCTCTCTCCCTGGACTTGCAAAAGAGGCCCCAGGGTACCCCCTTGCCCTCCACCCAAGGGCTACTGACCCCAGCAAGCTACCCTGGGCTCCACATCTCTCCCTGGACTTGTAGTAGAGGCCCCAGGGTGCCCATTGGCCCTCCACCTAGGGGTCTCTGACCCCAGCAAGCTACCCAAGGTTCCGCCTCTGACCCCAGCAAGCTGCCCAGGGGCCTGCCTATCTCCCTGGACTTGCAGTAGAGTCCCCAGGGTGCCCGATGGCCCTCCACCTAGGGCCCTCTGACCCCAGCAAGCTACCTAGGGCTCCACTTCTCTCCCTGGACTTGCAGTAGAGGCCCCAGGGTGCCCCCTTGCCCTCCACCCAGGGGCTACTGACCCCAGCAAGCTACCCAGGGCTGCACCTCTCTCCCTGGACTTGCAGTAGAGGCCCCAGGGTACCCCGTGGCCCTCCACCTAGGGGCCTCTGACCCCAGCAAGCTACTCAGGGGTCCACATCTCTCCCTGGACTATCAGTAGAGGCCCCAGGGTACCCCGTGGCCCTCCACCTAGGGGCCTCTGAACATAGCAAGCTACCCAGGGGTCCAGCTCTCTCCCTGGACTTGCAATAGAGGCCCCAGGGTGCCCCCTTGCCCTCCACCCAGGGGCTACTGACCCCAGCAAGCTACAGAGGGCTCCACTTCTCTCCCTGGACTTGTAGTAGAGGCCCTGGGCAGCCCTCTGGTCCTCCACCTAGGGGCCTCTGACCCCAGCAAACTACCCAGGGGTCCACCTCTCTTCCTGGACTTGCAGTAGAGTCCCCAGGGTGCCCCATGGCCTTCCACCTAGGGCCCTCTGACCCCAGCAAGCTACCTAGGGCTCCACTTCTCTCCCTGGACTTGCAGTAGAGGCCCCAGGGTGCCCCCTTGCCCTCCACCCAGGGGCTACTGACCCCAGCAAGCTACCCAGGGCTGCACCTCTCTCCCTGGACTTGCAGTAGAGGCCCCAGGGTGCCCCTTGCCCTCCACCTAGGGGCCTCTGACCCCAGCAAGCTACCCTGGAGTCCACCTCTCTCCCTGGACTTGCAGTAGAGGCCCCAGGGTGCCCCTTGGCCCTCCACCTAGGGGCCTCTGACCCCAGCAAGCTCCTGAGGGGTCCACCTCTCTCCGTGGACTTTCAGTAGAGGCCCCAGGGTGCCCCGTGGCCCTCCACCTAGGGGCTACTGACCCCAGCAAGCTACCCAGGGCTCCACGTCTCTCCCTGGACTTGCAGTAGAGGCCCTAGGCTGCCCTCTGGCCCTCCACCTAGGGGCCTCTGAACCCAGCAAGCTACCCAGGGCTTCACCTCTCTCCCTGGACTTGCAGTAGAGGCCCCAGGGTGCCCAATGGCCCTCCACCTAGGGACCTCTGACCCCAGCAAGCTACCGAGGGGTCCACCTCTCTCCCTAGACTTGCAGTAGAGGCCCCAGGGTGACCCTTGGCCCTCCACCTAGGGGCCTCTGACCCCAGCAAGCTACCCAGGGTCCTACCTATCTCCCTGGACTTGCAGTAGAGTCCCCAGGGTTCCCCATGGCCCTCCACCTAGGGCCCTCTGACCCCAGCAAGCTACAGAGGGGTCCACCTCTCTCCCTGGACTTGTAGTAGAGGCCCTAGGCTGCCCTCTGGCCCTCCACCTAAGGGCCTTTGACTTCAGCAAGCTACCCAGGCGTCCACCTCTCTCCCTGGACTTATAGGCGAGGCCCCAGGGTGCCCCCTGGCCCTCCACCTAGGGGACTCTGACCCCAGCAAACTACCCAGCGGTCCACCTCTCTTCCTGGACTTGCAGTAGAGTCCCCAGGGTGCCCCATGGCCCTCCACCTAGGGCCCTCTGACCCCAGCAAGCTACCCGGGGCTCCAACTCTCTCCCTGGACTTGCAGTAGAGGCCCCAGGGTGACCCTTGGCCCTCCATCTACGGGCCTCTGACCCCAGCAAGCTACCCTGGAGTCCACCTCTCTCCCTGGACTTGCAGTAGAGGCCCCAGGGTGCCCCTTGGCCCTCCACCTAGGGGCCTCTGACCCCGGCAAGCTACCGAGGGGTCCACCTCTCTCCGTGGACTTTCAGTAGAGGCCCCAATGTGCCCCGTGGCCCTCCACCTAGGGGCTACTGACCCCAGCAAGCTACCCAGGGCTCCACGTCTCTCCCTGGACTTGTAGTAGAGGCCCTAGGCTGCCCTCTGGCCCTCCACCTAGGGGCCTCTGAACCCAGCAAGCTACCCAGGGCTTCACCTCTCTCCCTGGACTTGCAGTAGAGGCCCCAGGGTGACCCTTGGCCCTCCACCTAGGGACCTCTGACCCCAGCAAGCTACCGAGGGGTCCACCTCTCTCCCTAGACTTGCAGTAGAGGCCCCAGGGTGACCCTTGGCCCTCCACCTAGGGGCCTCTGACCCCAGCAAGCTACCCAGGGTCCTACCTATCTCCCTGGACTTGCAGTAGAGTATCCAGGGTTCCCCAAGGCCCTCCACCTAGGGCCCTCTGACCCCAGCAAGCTACAGAGGGGTCCACCTCTCTCCCTGGACTTGTAGTAGAGGCCCTAGGCTGCCCTCTGGCCCTCCACCTAGGGGCCTTTGACTTCAGCAAGCTACCCAGGCGTCCACCTCTCTCCCTGGACTTATAGGCGAGGCCCCAGGGTGCCCCCTGGCCCTCCACCTAGGGGACTCTGACCCCAGCAAACTACCCAGCGGTCCACCTCTCTTCCTGGACTTGCAGTAGAGTCCCCAGGGTGCCCCATGGCCCTCCACCTAGGGCCCTCTGACCCCAGCAAGCTACCCGGGGCTCCAACTCTCTCCCTGGATTTGCAGTATAGGCCCCAGGGTGCCCCGTGGCCTCCCCCTAGGGGCCTCTGACCCCAGCAAGCTACCCAGGGCTCCAACTCTCTCCCTGGACTTGCAGTAGAGGCCCCAGGGTGACCCTTGGCCCTCCATCTACGGGCCTCTGACCCCAGCAAGCTACCCAGGGCTCCAACTCTCTCCCTGGACTTGCAGTATAGGCCTCAGGGTGCCCCCTGGTCCTCCACCTAGGGGACTCTGACCCCAGCAAACTACCCAGCGGTCCACCTCTCTTCCTGGACTTGCAGTAGAGTCCCCAGGGTGCCCCATGGCCCTCCACCTAGGGCCCTCTGACCCCAGCAAGCTACCCGGGGCTCCAACTCTCTCCCTGGACTTGCAGTATAGGCCCCAGGGTGCCCCGTGGCCCTCCCCCTAGGGGCCTCTGACCCCAGCAAGCTACCCAGGGCTCCAACTATCTCCCTGGACTTGCAGTAGAGGCCCCAGGGTGACCCTTGGCCCTCCATCTACGGGCCTCTGACCCCAGCAAGCTACCCAGGGCTCCAACTCTCTCCCTGGACTTGCAGTATAGGCCTCAGGGTGCCCCCTGGTCCTCCACCTAGGGGCCCCTGACCCAAGCAAGCTGCCCAGGAGTCCACCTCTCTCCCTGGACTTGCAATAGAGGCCCCAGCGTGCCCCTTGGCCCTCTACCTAAGGGCCTCTGACCCCAGAAAGCTACCCAGGGGTCCACCTCTCTCCCTAGACTTGCAGACTAGGCCCCAGGGTGACCCTTGGCCCTCCACATAGGGGCCTCTTACCCCAGCAAGCTGCCCAGGGGCCTGCCTATCTCCCTGGACTTGCAGTAGAGTCCCCAGGGTGCCCCATGGCCCTCCACCTAGGGCCCTCTGACCCCAGCAAGCTACCCAGGGGTCCACATCTCTCACTGGACTTGCAACAGAGGCCCCAAGGTGCCCCGTGACCCTCCACCTAGGGGCCTCTGACCCCAGCAAGCTACCCAGGAGTCCACATCTCTCCCTGGACTTGCAGTAGAGGCCCCAGGGTGCCCATTGGCCCTCCACCTAGGGGCCTCTGACCCCAGCAAGCTACAAAGGGTCCTACCTATCTCCCTGGACTTGCAGTAGAGTCCCCAGGGTGCCCCATGTCCCTCCACCTAGGGCCCTCTGACCCCAGCAAGCTACCCAGGGCTAAAACTCTCTCCCTGGACTTGCAGTATAGGCCTCTGGGTGCCCCCTGGTCCTCCACCTAGGGGCCCCCGACCCAAGCAAGCTGCCCAGGGGTCCACCTCTCTCCCTGGACTTGCAATAGAGGCCCCAGGGTGCCCCCTTGCCCTCCACCCAAGGGCTACTGACCCCAGCAAGCTACCCTGGGCTCTACCTCTCTCCCTGGACTTGTAGTAGAGGCCCTAGGCTGCCCTCTGGTCCTCCACCTAGGGGCCTCTGACCCCAGCAAGCTAACCAGGGCTCCACCTCTCTCCCTGGACTTGCAGTAGAGGCCCCAGGGTGCCCATTGGCCCTCCACCTAGGGGTCTCTGACCCCAGCAAGCTACCCAAGGGTCCGCCTCTGACCCCAGCAAGCTACCCAGGGATCCACCTCTCTCCATGGACTTATAGTAGAGGAACCAGGGTGCCCCCTGGCCCTCCACCTGTGGGCCTCTGAGTCCAGCAAGCTACCCAGGGGTCCACATCTCTCCCTGGACTTGCAGTAGAGGCCCCAGAGTACCCCGTGGCCCTCCACCTAGGGGCCTCTGAACCCAGCATGCTACCCAGGGGTCCAGCTCTCTCCCTGGACTTGCAATAGAGGCCCCAGGGTGCCCCCTTGCCCTCCACCCAAGGGCTACTGACCCCAGCAAGCTACCCTGGGCTCCACCTCTCTCCCTGGACTTGTAGTAGAGGCCCTAGGCTGCCCTCTGGCCCTCCACCTAGGGGCCTTTGACCCCAGCTATTTACCCAGGGCTCCACCTCTCTCCCTGGACTTGCAGTAGAGGCAGTAGGGTGCCCATTGGCCCTCCACCTAGGGGCCTCTGACCCCAGCAAGCTACCCAGGGGTCCACCTCTCTCCCTGGACTTATAGGCGAGGCCCCAGGGTGCCCCCTGGCCCTCCACCTAGGGGCCTCTGACCCCAGCAAACTACCCAGCGGTCCACCTCTCTTCCTGGACTTGCAGTAGAGTCCCCAGGGTGCCCCATGGCCCTCCACCTAGGGCCCTCTGACCCCAGCAAGCTACCCAGGGCTCCAACTCTCTCCCTGTACTTGCAGTATAGGCCCCAGGGTGCCCCCTGGTCCTCCACCTAGGGGCCTCTGACCCTAGCAAACTACACAGGGGTCCACCTCTCTCCCTGGACTTGCAGTAGAGGCCCCAGGGTGCCCCATGGCCCTCCACCTAGGGACCTCTGACTCCAGCAAGCTACAGAGGGGTCCACCTCTCTCCCTGGACTTGCAGTAGAGGCCCCAGGGTGCCCCGTGGCCCTCCCCCTAGTGGCCTCTGACACCAGCAAGCTTCCCAGTGGTCCACCTCTCTCCCTAGACTTGCAGTAGAGGCCCCAGGGTGACCCTTGGCCCTCCACCTACGGGCCTCTGACCCCAGCAAGCTACCCAGGGTCCTACCTATCTCCCTGGACTTGCAGTAGAGTCCCCAGGGTGCCCCATGGCCCTCCACCTAGGGCCCTCTGACCCCAGCAAGCTACCCAGGGCTCCAACTCTCTCCCTGGACTTGCAGTATAGGCCTCAGGGTGCCCCCTGGTCCTCCACTTAGGGGCCCCTGACCCAAGCAAGCTGCCCAGGGGTCCACCTCTCTCCCTGGACTTGCAAGAGAGGCCCCAGCGTGCCACTTGGCCCTCCACCTAAGGGCCTCTGACCCCAGAAAGCTACCCAGGGGTCCACCTCTCTCCCTAGACTTGCAGACTAGGCCCCAGGGTGACCCTTGGCCCTCCACCTAGGGGCCTCTGATCCCAGCAAGCTGCCCAGGGGCCTGCCTATCTCCCCGGACTTGCAGTAGAGTCCCCAGGGTGACCCTTGGCCCTCCACCTAAGGGCCTCTGACCCCAGCAAGCTACCCAGGGCTCCACATCTCTCCCTGGACTTGCAACAGAGGCCCCAGGGTGCCCCGTGACCCTCCACCTAGGGGCCTCTGACCCCAGCAAGCTACCCAGGAGTCCACATCTCTCCCTGGACTTGCAGTAGACACCCCTGGGTGCCCCCTGGCCCTCCACCTAGGGGCCTTTGACCCCAGCAAGCTACCCAGGGGTACACCTCTCTCCATGGACTTGCAGTAGAGTCCCCAGGGTGCCCCATGGCCCTCCACCTAGGGCTCTCTGACCCCAGCAAGCTACCCAGGGGTCCACATCTCTCCCTGGACTTGCAGTAGAGGCCCCAGGGTACCCAGTGGCCCTCCACCTAGGGGCCTCTGAACCCAGCAAGCTACCCAGGGATCCAGTTCCCTAACTGGACTTGCAATAGAGGCCCCAGGGTGCCCCCTTGCCCTCCACCCAAGGGCTACTGACCCCAGCAAGCTACCCTGGGCTCCACATCTCTCCCTGGACTTGTAGTAGAGGCCCTAGGCTGCCCTCTGGTCCTCCACCTAGGGGCCTCTGACCCCAGCAAGCTAACCAGGGCTCCACCTCTCTCCCTGGACTTGCAGTAGAGGCCCCAGGGTGCCCATTGGCCCTCCACCTAGGGGTCTCTGACCCCAGCAAGCTACCCAAGGGTCCGCCTCTGACCCCAGCAAGCTGCCCAGGGGCCTGCCTATCTCCCTGGACTTGCAGTAGAGTCCCCAAGGTGCCCCATGGCCCTCCACCTTGGGCCCTCTGACCCCAGCAAGCTACCTAGGGCTCCACTTCTCTCCCTGGACTTGCAGTAGAGGCCCCAGGGTGCCGCCTTGCCCTCCACCCAGGGGCTACTGACCCCAGCAAGCTACCCAGGGCTGCACCTCTCTCCCTGGACTTGCAGTAGAGGCCCCAGGGTACCCCGTGGCTCTCCACCTAGGGGCCTCTGACCCCAGCAAGCTACTCAGGTTTTCACATCTCTCCCTGGACTTGCAGTAGAGGCCCCAGGGTACCCTGTGGCCCTCCACATAGGGGCCTCTGAACCCAGCAAGCTACCCAGGGGTCCAGCTCTCTCCCTGGACTTGCAATAGAGGCCCCAGGGTGCCCCCTTGCCCTCCACCCAGGGGCTACTGACCCCAGCAAGCTACACAGGGCTCCACTTCTCACCCTGGACTTGTAGTAGAGGCCCTGGGCTGCCCTCTGGCCCTCCACCTAGGGGCCATTGACCCCAGCAAGCTGCCCAGGGCTCCACCTCTCTCGCTGGACTTGCAGTAAAGGCCCCAGGGTGCCCATTGGCCCTCCACCTAGGGGCCTCTGACCCCAGCAAACTACCCAGGGGTCCACCTCTCTTCCTGGACTTGCAGTTGAGTCCCCAGGGTGCCCCATGGCCCTCCACCTAGGGCCCTCTGACCCCAGAAAGCTACCCAGGGGTCCACCTCTCTCCCTAGACTTGCAGACTAGGCCCCAGGGTGACCCTTGGCCCTCCACCTAGGGGCCTCTGATCCCAGCAAGCTGCCCAGGGGCCTGCCTATCTCCGTGGACTTGCAGTAGAGTCCCCAGGGTGCCCCATGGCCCTCCACCTAGGGCTCTCTGACCCCAGCAAGCTACCCAGGGCTCCACATCTCTCCCTGGACTTGCAACAGAGGCCCCAGGGTGCCCCGTGACCCTCCACCTAGGGGCCTCTGACCCCAGCAAGCAACCCAGCAGTCCACATCTCTCCCTGGACTTGCAGTAGACACCCCTGGGTGCCCCCTGGCCCTCCACCTAGGGGCCTTTGACCCCAGCAAGCTACCCAGGGGTCCACCTCTCTCCATGGACTTATAGTAGAGGCCCCAGGGTGCCCCCTGGCCCTCCACCTAGGGGCCTCTGAGTCCAGCAAGCTACCCAGGGGTCCACATCTCTCCCTGGACTTGCAGTAGAGGCCCCAGGGTACCCAGTGGCTCTCCACGTAGGGGCCTCTGAACCCAGCAAGCTACCCAGGGATCCAGTTCCCTCCCTGGACTTGCAATAGAGGCCCCCGGGTGCCCCCTTGCCCTCCACCCAAGGGCTACTGACCCCAGCAAGCTACCCTGGGCTCCACATCTCTCCCTGGACTTGTAGTAGAGGCCCTAGGCTGCCCTCTGGTCCTCCACCTAGGGGCCTCTGACCCCAGCAAGCTAACCAGGGCTCCACCTCTCTCCCTGGACTTGCAGTAGAGGCCCCAGGGTGCCCATTGGCCCTCCACCTAGGGGTCTCTGACCCCAGCAAGCTACCCAAGGGTCCGCCTCTGACCCCAGCAAGCTGCCCAGGGGCCTGCCTATCTCCCTGGACTTGCAGTAGAGTCCCCAAGGTGCCCCATGGCCCTCCACCTTGGGCCCTCTGACCCCAGCAAGCTACCTAGGGCTCCACTTCTCTCCCTGGATTTGCAGTAGAGGCCCCAGGGTGCCCCCTTGCCCTCCACCCAGGGGCTACTGACCCCAGCAAGCTACCCAGGGCTGCACCTCTCTCCCTGGACTTGCAGTAGAGGCCCCAGGGTACCCCGTGGCTCTCCACCTAGGGGCCTCTGACCCCAGCAAGCTACTCAGGTTTTCACATCTCTCCCTGGACTTGCAGAAGAGGCCCCAGGGTACGCTGTGGCCCTCCACCTAGGGGCCTCTGAACCCAGCAAGCTACCCAGGGGTCCAGCTCTCTCCCTGGACTTGCAATAGAGGCCCCAGGGTGCCCCCTTGCCCTCCACCCAGGGGCTACTGACCCCAGCAAGCTACCCAGGGCTGCACCTCTCTCCCTGGACTTGCAGTAGAGGCCCCAGGGTACCCCGTGGCTCTCCACCTAGGGGCCTCTGACCCCAGCAAGCTACTCAGGTTTTCACATCTCTCCCTGGACTTGCAGTAGAGGCCCCAGGGTGACCCTTGGCCCGCCACCTAGGGGCCTCTGAACCCAGCAAGCTACCCTGGGCTCCACCTCTCTCCCTGGACTTGTAGTAGAGGCCCTAGGCTGCCCTCTGGCCCTCCACCTAGGGGCCTCTGAACCCAGCAAGCTACCCTGGGCTCCACCTCTCTCCCTGGACTTGTAGTAGAGGCCCTAGGCTGCCCTCTGGCCCTCCACCTAGGGGCCTTTGACCCCAGCAAGCTACCCAGGGCTCCACCTCTCTCCCTGGACTTATAGGCGAGGCCCCAGGGTGCCCTCCGGCCCTCCACCTAGGGGACTCTGACCCCAGCAAACTACCCAGCGGTCCACCTCTCTTCCTGGACTTGCAGTAGAGTCCCCAGGGTGCCCCATGGCCCTCCACCTAGGGCCCTCTGACCCCAGCAAGCTAAACGGGGCTCCAACTCTCTCCCTGGACTTGCAGTATAGGCCCCAGGGTGCCCCCTGGTCCTCCACCTAGGGGCCTCTGACCCTAGCAAACTACACAGGGGTCCACCTCTCTCCTAGGACTTGCAGTAGAGGCCCCAGGGTGCCCCATGGCCCTCCACCTAGGGACCTCTGACCACAGCAAGCTACAGAGGGGTCCACTTCTCTCCCTGGACTTGCAGTAGAGGCCCCAGGGTGCCCCATGGCCCTCCCCCTAGGGGCCTCTGACACCAGCAAGCTTCCCAGTGGTCCACCTCTCTCCCTAGACTTGCAGTAGAGGCCCCAGGGTGCCCCATGGCCCTCCACCTAGGGCCCTCTGACCCCAGCAAGCTACCCAGGGCTCCAACTCTCTCCATGGACTTGCAGTATAGGCCTCAGGGTGCCCCCTGGTCCTCCACCTAGGGGCCCCTGACCCAAGCAAGCTGCCCAGGGGTCCACCTCTCTCCCTGGACTTGCAATAGAGGCCCCAGGGTGCCCCTTGGCCCTCCGCCTAGGGGCCTCTGACCCCAGAAAGCTACCCAGGGGTCCACCTCTCTCCCTAGACTTGCACACTAGGCCCCAGGGTGACTCTTGGCCCTCCACCTAGGGGCCTCTGACCCCAGCAAGCTGCCCAGGGGCCTGCCTATTTCCCTGGACTTGCAGTAGAGTCCCCAGGGTGCCCCATGGCCCTCCACCTAGGGCCCTCTGACCCCAGCAAGCTACCCAGGGGTCCACATCTCTCCCTGGACTTGCAACAGAGGCCCCAGGGTGCCCCGTGACCCTCCACCTAGGGGTCTCTGACCCCAGCAAGCTACCCAGGGGTCCACATCTCTCCCTGGACTTGCAGTAGACACCCTTGGGTGCCCCCTGGCCCTCCACCTAGGGGCCTTTGACCCCAGCAAGCTACCCAGGGGTCCACATCTCTCCCTGGACTTGCAGTAGACACCCTTGGGTGCCCCCTGGCCCTCCACCTAGGGGCCTTTGACCCCAGCAAGCTACCCAGGGGTCCACCTCTCTCCCTGGACTTGCAGTAGAGGCCCCAGGGTGCCCCATGGCCCTCCACCTAGGGCCCTCTGACCCCAGCAAGCTACCCAGGGGTCCACCTCTCTCCCTGGACTTATAGGCGAGGCCCCAGGGTGCCCTTTGGCCCTCCACCTAGGGGTCTCTGACCCCAGCAAGCTACCCAGGGGTCCACATCTCTCCCTGGACTTGCAGTAGACACCCCTGGGTGCCCACTGGCCCTCCACCTAGGGGCCTTTGACCCCAGAAAGCTACGCAGGGGTCCACATCTCTTCCTGGACTTGCAGTAGAGGCCCCAGGGTACCCCGTGGCCCTCCACCTAGGGGCCTCTGAACCCAGCAGGCTACCCAGGGGTCCAGCTCTCTCCCTGGACTTGCAATAGAGGCCCCAGGGTGCCCCCTTGCCCTCCACCCAAGGGCTACTGACCCCAGCAAGCTACCCTGGGCTCCACTTCTCTCCCTGGACTTGTAGTAGAGGCCCTAGGCTGCCCTCTGGCCCTCCACCTAAGGGCCTTTGACCCCAGCAAGCTACCCAGGGCTCCACTTCTCTCCTTGGAGTTGCAGTATAGGCCCCAAGGTGCCCCCTGGCCCTCCACCTAGGGGCATCTGACCCCAGCAAGCTACCCAGGGGTCCACCTCTCTCCCTGGACTTGCAGTATCGGACCCAGGGTGCCCCCTGGCCCTCCACCTAGGGGCATCTGACACCAGCAAGCTACCCAAGGGTCCACCTATCTCCCTGGACTTGCAGTATAGGCCCCAGGGTGCCCTCTGGCCCTCCACCTAGGGGCCTCTGACCCTAGCAAACTACCCAGGGGTCCACCTCTCTCCCTGGACTTGCTGTAGAGGCCCCAGGGTGACCCTTGGCCCGCCACCTAGGGGCTTCTGACCCCAGCAAGCTGCCCAGGGGCCTGCCTATCTCCCTGGACTTGCAGTAGAGTCCCCAGGGTGCCCCATGGCCCTCCACGTAGGGCCCTCTGACCCCAGCAAGCTACCCAAGGGTCCACCTCTCTCCCTGGACTTGCAGTATAGGCCACAGGGTGCCCCCTTGCCCTCCACCTAGGGGTCTCTGACCCCAGAAGCTACCCAGGGCTCCACTTCTCTCCCTGGACTTGCAGTAGAGGCCCCAGGGTGCCCCCTTGCCCTCCACCCAGGGGCTACTGACCCCAGCAAGCTACCCAGGGCTCCACCTCTCTCCATGGACTTGCAGTATAGGCCCCAGGGTGCCCCTGGCCCTCCACCTAGGGGCATCTGACCCCAGCAAGCTACCCAGGGGTCCACCTCTCTCCCTGGACTTGCAGTATAGGACCCAGGGTGCCCCCTGGCCCTCCACCTAGGGGCATCTGACACCAGCAAGCTACCCAGGGGTCCACCTATCTCCCTGGACTTGCAGTAGAGGCCCCAGGGTGCCCTCTGGCCTTCCACCTAGGGGCCTCTGACCCTAGCAAACTACCGAGGGGTCTACCTCTCTCACTGCACTTGCTGTAGAGGCCCCAGGGTGCCCCTTGCCCTCGACCTAGGGGCCTCTGACCCCAGCAAGCTACCCTGGAGTCCACCTCTCTCCCTGGACTTGCAGTAGAGGCCCCAGGGTGCCCCCTTGCCCTCCAACCAGGGGCTATTGACTCCAGCAAGCTACCCAGAGCTCCACCTCTCTCCCTGGACTTGTAGTAGAGGCCCTAGGCTGCCCTCTGGCCCTCCACCTAGGGGCCTCTGACCCCAGCAAGCTACCCAGGGCTTCACCTCTCTCCCTGGACTTGCAGTAGATGCCCCAGGGTGCCCATTGGCCCTCCACCTAGGGGCCTCTGACCCCAGCAAGCTACCAAGGGGTTTACCTCTCTCCCTAGACTTGCAGTAGAGGCCCCAGGGTGACCCTTGGCCCTCCACCTAGGGGCCTCTGACCCCAGCAAGCTACAAAGGGTCCTACCTATCTCCCTGGACTTGCAGTAGAGTCCCCAGGGTGCCCCATGTCCCTCCACCTAGGGCCCTCTGACCCCAGCAAGCTACCCAGGGCTAAAACTCTCTCCCTGGACTTGCAGTATAGGCCTCAGGGTGCCCCCTGGTCCTCCACCTAGGGGCCCCCGACCCAAGCAAGCTGCCCAGGGGTCCACCTCTCTCCCTGGACTTGCAATAGAGGCCCCAGGGTGCCCCCTTGCCCTCCACCCAAGGGCTACTGACCCCAGCAAGCTACCCTGGGCTCTACCTCTCTCCCTGGACTTGTAGTAGAGGCCCTAGGCTGCCCTCTGGTCCTCCACCTAGGGGCCTCTGACCCCAGCAAGCTAACCAGGGCTCCACCTCTCTCCCTGGACTTGCAATAGAGGCCCAAGGGTGCCCCCTTAACCTCCACCCAAGGGCTACTGACCCCAGCAAGCTACCCTGGGCTCTACCTCTCTCCCTGGACTTGTAGTAGAGGCCCCAGGGTGCCCATTGGCCCTCCACCTAGGGGTCTCTGACCCCAGCAAGCTACCCAAGGGTCCGCCTCTGACCCCAGCAAGCTGCCCAGGGGCCTGCCTATCTCCCTGGACTTGCAGTAGAGTCCCCAGGGTGCCCCATGGCCCTCCACGTAGGGCCCTCTGACCCCAGCAAGCTACCCAGGGGTCCACATCTCTCCCTGGACTTGCAGTAGACGCCCCTGGGTGCCCACTGGCCCTCCACCTAGGGGCCTTTGACCCCAGCAAGCTACCCAGGGGTCAACCTCTCTCCATGGACTTATAGTAGAGGCCCCAGGGTGCCCCCTGGCCCTCCACCTAGGGGCCTCTGAGTCCAGCAAGCTACCCAGGGTTCCACATCTCTCCCTGGACTTGCAGTAGAGGCCCCAGGGTACCCCGTGGCCCTCCACCTAGGGGCCTCTGAACCCAGCAAGCTACCCAGGGGTCCAGCTCTCTCCCTGGACTTGCAATAGAGGCCCCAGGGTGCCCCCTTGCCCTCCACCCAAGGGCTACTGACCCCAGCAAGCTACCCTGGGCTCCACCTCTCTCCCTGGACTTGTAGTAGAGGCCCTAGGCTGCCCTCTGGCCCTCCACCTAGGGGCCTTTGACCCCAGCAAGCTACCCAGGGCTCCACCTCTCTCCCTGGACTTGCAGTAGAGGCCCCAGGGTGCCCATTGGCCCTCCACCTAGGGGCCTCTGACCCCAGCAAGCTACCCAGGGGTCCACCTCTCTCCCTGGACTTGCAGTAGAGTCCCCAGGGTGCCCCCTGGCCCTCCACCTAGGGGTCTCTGACCCCAGCAAACTACCCAGCGGTCCACCTCTCTTTCTGGACTTGCAGTAGAGTCCCCAGGGTGCCCCATGGCCCTCCACCTAGGGACCTCTGACCCCAGCAAGCTACAGAGGGGTCCACCTCTCTCCTTGGACTTGCAGTAGAGGCCCCAGGGTGCCCTGTGGCCCTCCACCTAGGGGCCTCTGACCCCAGCAAGCTTCCCGGGGGTCCAGTTCTCTCCCTGGACTTGCAGTAGAGTCCCCAGGGTGCCCCATGGCCCTCCACCTAGGGCCCTCTGACCCCAGCCTAGCTACCCAGGGCTCAAACTCTCTCCCTGGACTTGCAGTATAGGCCTCAGGGTGCCCCCTGGTCCTCCACCTAGGGGCCTTTGACCCCAGCAAGCTACCCAGGGGTCCACCTCTCTCCATGGACTTATAGTAGAGGCCCCAGGGTGCCCCCTGGCCCTCCACCTAGGGGCCTCTGAGTCCAACAAGCTACCCAGGGGTCCACATCTCTCCCTGGACTTGCAGTAGAGGCCCCAGGGTACCCAGTGGCCCTCCACCTAGGGGCCTCTGACCCCAGCAAGCTAACCAGGGCTCCACCTCTCTCCCTGGACTTGCAGTAGAGGCCCCAGGGTGCCCATTGGCCCTCCACCTAGGGGTCTCTGACCCCAGCAAGCTACCCAAGGGTCCGCCTCTTACCCCAGCAAGCTGCCCAGGGGCCTGCCTATCTCCCTGGACTTGCAGTAGAGTCCCCAGGGTGCCCGATGGCCCTCCACCTAGGGCCCTCTGACCCCAGCAAGCTACCTAGGGCTCCACTTCTCTCCCTGGACTTGCAGTAGAGGACCCAGGGTGCCCCCTTGCCCTCCACCCAGGGGCTACTGACCCCAGCAAGCTACCCAGGGCTGCACCTCTCTCCCTGGACTTGCAGTAGAGGCCCCAGGGTACCCCGTGGCCCTCCACCTAGGGGCCTCTGACCCCAGCAAGCTACTCAGGGGTCCACATCTCTCCCTGGACTATCAGTAGAGGCCCCAGGGTACCCCGTGGCCCTCCACCTAGGGGCCTCTGAACATAGCAAGCTACCCAGGGGTCCAGCTCTCTCCCTGGACTTGCAATAGAGGCCCCAGGGTGCCCCCTTGCTCTCCACCCAGGGGTTACTGACCCCAGCAAGCTACAGAGGGCTCCACTTCTCTCCCTGGACTTGTAGTAGAGGCCCTGGGCAGCCCTCTGGCCCTCCACCTAGGGGCCTCTGACCCCAGCAAGCTACCCAGGGCTCCACCTCTCTGGCTGGACAGGCAGTAGAGGCCCCAGGGTGCCCATTGGCCCTCCACCTAGGGGCCTCTAACCCCAGCAAACTACCCAGGGGTCCACCTCTCTTCCTGGACTTGCAGTAGAGTCCCCAGGGTGCCCCATGGCCTTCCACCTAGGGCCCTCTGACCCCAGCAAGCTACCTAGGGCTCCACTTCTCTCCCTGGACTTGCAGTAGAGGCCCCAGGGTGCTCCCTTGCCCTCCACCCAGGGGCTACTGACCCCAGCAAGCTACCCAGGGCTGCACCTCTCTCCCTGGACTTGCAGTAGAGGCCCCAGGGTGCCCCTTGCCCTCCACCTAGGGGCCTCTGACCCCAGCAAGCTACCCTGGAGTCCACCTCTCTCCCTGGACTTGCAGTAGAGGCCCCAGGGTGCCCCTTGGCCCTCCACCTAGGGGCCTCTCACCCCAGCAAGCTACCGAGGGGTCCACCTCTCTCCGTGGACTTTCAGTAGAGGCCCCAGGGTGCCCCGTGGCCCTCCACCTAGGGGCCTCTGACCCCAGCAAGCTACCCTGGAGTCCACCTCTCTCCCTGGACTTGCAGTAGAGGCCCCAGGGTGCCCCTTGGCCCTCCACCTAGGGGCCTCTGACCCCAGCAAGCTACCCAGGGTCCTACCTATCTCCCTGGACTTGCAGTAGAGTCCCCAGGGTTCCCTATGGCCCTCCACCTAGGGCCCTCTGACCCCAGCAAGCTACAGAGGGGTCCACCTCTCTCCCTGGACTTGTAGTAGAGGCCCTAGGCTGCCCTCTGGCCCTCCACCTAGGGGCCTTTGACTTCAGCAAGCTACCCAGGCGTCCACCTCTCTCCCTGGACTTATAGGCGAGGCCCCAGGGTGCCCCCTGGCCCTCCACCTAGGGGACTCTGACCGCAGCAAACTACCCAGCGGTCCACCTCTCTTCCTGGACTTGCAGTAGAGTCCCCAGGGTGCCCCATGGCCCTCCACCTAGGGCCCTCTGACCCCAGCAAGCTACCCGGGGCTCCAACTCTCTCCCTGGACTTGCAGTATAGGCCACAGGGTGCCCCTTGGCCCTCCACCTAGGGGCCTCTGACCCCAGAAAGCTACCCAGGGGTCCACCTCTCTCCCTAGACTTGCAGACTAGGCCCCAGGGTGACTCTTGGCCCTCCACCTAGGGGCCTCTGACCCCAGCAAGCTGCCCAGGGGCCTGCCTATTTCCCTGGACTTGCAGTAGAGTCCCCAGGGTGCCCCGTGACCCTGCTTCTAGGGGCCTCTGACCCCAGCAAGCTACCCAGGGGTCCACATCTCTCCCTAGACTTGCAGGAGACACCCTTGGGTGCCCCCTGGCCCTCCACCTAGGGGCCTTTGACCCCAGCAAGCTACCCAGGGGTCCACCTCTATCCATGGACTTATAGTAGAGGCCCCAGGGTGCCCCCTGGCCCTCCACCTAGGGGCCTATGAGTCCAGCAAGCTACCCAGGGGTCCAGCTCTCTCCTTGGACTTGCAATAGAGGCCCCAGCGTGCCCCTTGGCCCTCTACCTAAGGGCCTCTGACCCCAGAAAGCTACCCAGGGGTCCACCTCTCTCCCTAGACTTGCAGACTAGGCCCCAGGGTGACCCTTGGCCCTCCACCTAGGGGCCTCTTACCCCAGCAAGCTGCCCAGGGGCCTGTCTATCTCCCTGGACTTGCAGTAGAGTCCCCAGGGTGCCCCATGGCCCTCCACCTAGGGCCCTCTGACCCCAGCAAGCTACCCAGGGGTCCACATCTCTCACTGGACTTGCAACAGAGGCCCCAGGGTGCCCCGTGACCCTCCACCTAGGGGCCTCTGACCCCAGCAAGCTACCCAGGAGTCCACATCTCTCCCTGGACTTGCAGTAGAGGCCCCAGGGTGCCCATTGGCCCTCCACCTAGGGGCCTCTGACCCCAGCAAGCTACCGAGGGGTTTACCTCTCTCCCTAGACTTGCAGTAGAGGCCCCAGGGTGACCCTTGGCCCTCCACCTAGGGGCCTCTAACCCCAGCAAGCTACAAAGGGTCCTACCTATCTCCCTGGACTTGCAGTAGAGTCCCCAGGGTGCCCCATGTCCCTCGACCTAGGGCCCTCTGACCCCAGCAAGCTACCCAGGGCAAAAACTCTCTCCCTGGACTTGCAGTATAGGCCTCAGGGTGCCCCCTGGTCCTCCACCTAGGGGCCCCCGACCCAAGCAAGCTGCCCAGGGGTCCACCTCTCTCCCTGGACTTGCAAAAGAGGCCCCAGGGTGCCCCCTTGCCCTCCACCCAAGGGCTACTGACCACAGCAAGCTACCCTGGGCTCTACCTCTCTCCCAGGACTTGTAGTAGAGGCCCTAGGCTGCCCTCTGGTCCTCCACCTAGGGGCCTCTGACCCCAGCAAGCTAACCAGGGCTCCACCTCTCTCCCTGGACTTGCAGTAGAGGCCCCAGGGTGCCCATTGGCCCTCCACCTAGGGGTCTCTGACCCCAGCAAGCTACCCAAGGGTCCGCCTCTGACCCCAGCAAGCTACCCAGGGGTCCACCTCTCTCCATGGACTTATAGTAGAGGCCCCAGGGTGCCCCCTGGCCCTCCACCTAGGGGCCTCTGAGTCCAGCAAGCTACCCAGGGGTCAACATCTCTCCCTGGACTTGCAGTAAAGGCCCCAGAGTACCCCGTGGCCCTCCACCTAGGGGCCTCTGAACCCAGCAAGCTACCCAGGGTCCTACCTATCTCCCTGGACTTGCAGTAGAGGCCCCAGGGTGCCCATTGGCCCTCCACCTAGGGGCCTCTGACCCCAGCAAGCTAACGAGGGGTTTACCTCTCTCCCTAGACTTGCAGTAGAGGCCCCAGGGTGACCCTTGGCCCTCCACCTAGGGGCCTCTGACCCCAGCAAGCTACAAAGGGTCCTACCTATCTCCCTGGACTTGCAGTAGAGTCCCCAGGGTGCCCCATGTCCCTCCACCTAGGGCCCTCTGACCCCAGCAAGCTACCCAGGGCTAAAACTCTCTCCCTGGACTTGCAGTATAGGCCTCAGGGTGCCCCCTGGTCCTCCACCTAGGGGCCCCCGACCCAAGCAAGCTGCCCAGGGGTCCACCTCTCTCCCTGGACTTGCAATAGAGGCCCCAGGGTGCCCCCTTGCCCTCCACCCAAGGGCTACTGACCCCAGCAAGCTACCCTGGGCTCTACCTCTCTCCCTGGACTTGTAGTAGAGTCCCTAGGCTGCCCTCTGGTCCTCCACCTAGGGGCCTCTGACCCCAGCAAGCTAACCAGGGCTCCACCTCTCTCCCTGGACTTGCAGTAGAGGCCCCAGGGTGCCCATTGGCCCTCCACCTAGGGGTCTCTGACCCCAGCAAGCTACACAAGGGTCCGCCTCTGACCCCAGCAAGCTACCCAGGGGTCCACTTCTCTCCATGGACTTATAGTACAGGCCCCAGGGTGCCCCCTGGCCCTCCACCTAGGGGCCTCTGAGTCCAGCAAGCTACCCAGGGGTCCACATCTCTCCCTGGACTTGCAGTAGAGGCCCCAGAGTACCCCGTGGCCCTCCACCTAGGGGCCTCTGAACCCAGCATGCTACCCAGGGGTCCAGCTCTCTCCCTGGACTTGCAATAGAGGCCCCAGGGTGCCCCCTTGCCCTCCACCCAAGGGCTACTGACCCCAGCAAGCTACCCTGGGCTCCACCTCTCTCCCTGGACTTGTAGTAGAGGCCCTAGGCTGCCCTCTGGCCCTCCACCTAGGGGCCTTTGACCCCAGCAAGCTACCCAGGGCTCCACCTCTCTCCCTGGACTTGCAGTAGAGGCAGTAGGGTGCCCATTGGCCCTCCACCTAGGGGCCTCTGACCCCAGCAAGCTACCCAGGGGTCCACCTCTCTCCCTGGACTTATAGGCGAGGCCCCAGGGTGCCCCCTGGCCCTCCACCTAGGGGCCTCTGACCCCAGAAAGCTACCCAGGGGTCCACCTCTCTCTCTAGACTTGCAGACTAGGCCCCAGGGTGACCCTTGGCCCTCCACCCAGGGGCCTCTGACCCCAGCAAGCTGCCCAGGGGCCTGCCTATCTCCCTGGTTTTGCAGTAGAGTCCCCAGGGTGCCCCATGGCCCTCCACCTAGGGCCCTCTGACCCCAGCAAGCTACCCAGTGGTCCACATCTCTCCCTGGACTTGCAACAGAGGCCCCAGGGTGCCCCGTGACCCTCCACCTAGGGGCCTCTGAGTCCAGCAAGCTATCCAGGGGTCCACATCTCTCCCTGGACTTGCAGTAGAGGCCCCAGGGTACCCAGTGGCCCTCCACCTAGGGGCCTCTGAACCCAGCAAGCTACCCAGGGTTCCAGATCTCTCCCTGGACTTGCAATAGAGGCCCCAGGGTGCCCCCTTGCCCTCCACCCAAGGGCTACTGACCCCAGCAAGCTACCCTGGGCTCCACCTATCTCCCTGGAATTTTAGTAGAGGCCCTAGGCTGCCCTCTGGTCCTCCACCTAGGGGCCTCTGACCCCAGCAAGCTAACCAGGGCTCCACCTCTCTCCCTGGACTTGCAGTAGAGGCCCCAGGGTGCCCATTGGCCCTCCACCTAGGGGTCTCTGACCCCAGCAAGCTACCCAAGGGTCCGCCTCTGACCCCAGCAAGCTGCCCATGGGCCTGCCTATCTCCCTGGACTTGCAGTAGAGTCCCCAGGGTGCCCCATGGCCCTCCACGTAGGGCTCTCTGACCCCAGCAAGCTACCCAGGGGTCCACATTTCTCCCTGGACTTGCAGTAGACGCCCCTGGGTGCCCACTGGCCCTCCACCTAGGGGCCTTTGACCCCAGCAAGCTACATAGGGGTCCACCTCTCTCCATGGACTTATAATAGAGGCCCCAGGGTGCCCCCTGGCCCTCCACCTAGGGGCCTCTGAGTCCAGCAAGCTACCCAGGGGTCCACATCTCTCCCTGGACTTGCAGTAGAGGCCCCAGGGTACCCCGTGGCCCTCCACCTAGGGGCTTCTGAACCCAGCAAGCTACCCAGGGGTCCAGCTCTCTCCCTGGACTTGCAATAGAGGCCCCAGGGTGCCCCCTTGCCCTCCACCCAAGGGCTACTGACCCCAGCAAGCTACCCTGGGCTCCACCTCTCTCCCTGGACTTGTAGTAGAGGCCCTAGGCTGCCCTCTGGCCCTCCACCTAGGGGCCTTTGACCCCAGCAAGCTACCCAGGGCTCCACCTCTCTCCCTGGACTTATAGGCGAGGCCCCAGGGTGCCCTCCGGCCCTCCACCTAGGGGACTCTGACCCCAGCAAACTACCCAGCGGTCCACCTCTCTTCCTGGACTTGCAGTAGAGTCCCCAGGGTGCCCCATGGCCCTCCACCTAGGGCCCTCTGACCCCAGCAAGCTAAACGGGGCTCCAACTCTCTCCCTGGACTTGCAGTATAGGCCCCAGGGTGCCCCCTGGTCCTCCACCTAGGGGCCTCTGACCCTAGCAAACTACACAGGGGTCCACCTCTCTCCTAGGACTTGCAGTAGAGGCCCCAGGGTGCCCCATGGCCCTCCACCTAGGGACCTCTGACCACAGCAAGCTACAGAGGGGTCCACTTCTCTCCCTGGACTTGCAGTAGAGGCCCCAGGGTGCCCCATGGCCCTCCCCCTAGGGGCCTCTGACACCAGCAAGCTTCCCAGTGGTCCACCTCTCTCCCTAGACTTGCAGTAGAGGCCCCAGGGTGCCCCATGGCCCTCCACCTAGGGCCCTCTGACCCCAGCAAGCTACCCAGGGTCCTACCTATCTCCCTGGACTTGCAGTAGACTCCCCAGGGTGCCCCATGGCCCTCCACCTAGGGCCCTCTGACCCCAGCAAGCTACCCAGGGCTCCAACTCTCTCCATGGACTTGCAGTATAGGCCTCAGGGTGCCCCCTGGTCCTCCACCTAGGTGCCCCTGACCCAAGCAAGCTGCCCAGGGGTCCACCTCTCTCCCTGGACTTGCAATAGAGGCCCCAGGGTGCCCCTTGGCCCTCCGCCTAGGGGCCTCTGACCCCAGAAAGCTACCCAGGGGTCCACCTCTCTCCCTAGACTTGCACACTAGGCCCCAGGGTGACTCTTGGCCCTCCACCTAGGGGCCTCTGACCCCAGCAAGCTGCCCAGGGGCCTGCCTATTTCCCTGGACTTGCAGTAGAGTCCCCAGGGTGCCCCATGGCCCTCCACCTAGGGCCCTCTGACCCCAGCAAGCTACCCAGGGGTCCACATCTCTCCCTGGACTTGCAACAGAGGCCCCAGGGTGCCCCGTGACCCTCCACCTAGGGGTCTCTGACCCCAGCAAGCTACCCAGGGGTCCACATCTCTCCCTGGACTTGCAGTAGACACCCTTGGGTGCCCCCTGGCCCTCCACCTAGGGGCCTTTGACCCCAGCAAGCTACCCAGGGGTCCACATCTCTCCCTGGACTTGCAGTAGACATCCTTGGGTGCCCCCTGGCCCTCCACCTAGGGGCCTTTGACCCCAGCAAGCTACCCAGGGGTCCACCTCTCTCCCTGGACTTGCAGTAGAGGCCCCAGGGTGCCCCATGGCCCTCCACCTAGGGCCCTCTGACCCCAGCAAGCTACCCAGGGGTCCACCTCTCTCCCTGGACTTATAGGCGAGGCCCCAGGGTGCCCATTGGCCCTCCACCTAGGGGTCTCTGACCCCAGCAAGCTACCCAGGGGTCCACATCTCTCCCTGGACTTGCAGTAGACACCCCTGGGTGCCCACTGGCCCTCCACCTAGGGGCCTTTGACCCCAGAAAGCTACGCAGGGGTCCACATCTCTTCCTGGACTTGCAGTAGAGGCCCCAGGGTACCCCGTGGCCCTCCACCTAGGGGCCTCTGAACCCAGCAGGCTACCCAGGGGTCCAGCTCTCTCCCTGGACTTGCAATAGAGGCCCCAGGGTGCCCCCTTGCCCTCCACCCAAGGGCTACTGACCCCAGCAAGCTACCCTGGGCTCCACTTCTCTCCCTGGACTTGTAGTAGAGGCCCTAAGCTGCCCTCTGGCCCTCCACCTAGGGGCCGTTGACCCCAGCAAGCTACCCAGGGCTCCACCTCTCTCCCTGGACTTGCAGTAGAGGCCCCAGGGTGCCCATTGGCCCTCCACCTAGGGGCCTCTGACCCCAGCAAGCTACCCAGGGGTCTACCTCTCTCCCTGGACTTGCAGTATAGGCCCCAGGGTGCCCCCTGGCCCTCCAACTAGGGGCCTCTGACCCCAGCACGCTACCCAGGGGTCCACTTCTCTCCTTGGAGTTGCAGTATAGGCCCCAAGGTGCCCCCTGGCCCTCCACCTAGGGGCATCTGACCCCAGCAAGCTACCCAGGGGTCCACCTCTCTCCCTGGACTTGCAGTATCGGACCCAGGGTGCCCCCTGGCCCTCCACCTAGGGTCATCTGACACCAGCAAGCTACCCAAGGGTCCACCTATCTCCCTGGACTTGCAGTATAGGCCCCAGGGTGCCCTCTGGCCCTCCACCTAGGGGCCTCTGACCCTAGCAAACTACCCAGGGGTCCACCTCTCTCCCTGGACTTGCTGTAGAGGCCCCAGGGTGACCCTTGGCCCGCCACCTAGGGGCTTCTGACCCCAGCAAGCTACCCAAGGGTCCACCTATCTCCCTGGACTTGCAGTATAGGCCACAGGGTGCCCCCTTGCCCTCCACCTAGGGGCCTCTGACCCCAGAAGCTACCCA
Organism: Danio rerio; assembly: GCF_052040795.2. NCBI lineage: Eukaryota > Metazoa > Chordata > Actinopteri > Cypriniformes > Danionidae > Danio > Danio rerio. Next base: position 19,049,007 of record NC_141030.1, read on the forward strand.
GGGCTCCACTTCTGTCCCTGGACTTGCAGTAGAGGCCCCAGGGTGCCCCCTTGCCCTCCACCCAGGGGCTACTGACCCCAGCAAGCTACCCAGGGCTCCACCTCTCTCCATGGACTTGCAGTATAGGCCCCAGGGTGCCCCTGGCCCTCCACCTAGGGGCATATGACCCCAGCAAGCTACCCAGGGGTCCACCTCTCTCCCTGGACTTGCAGTATAGGACCCAGGGTGCCCCCTGGCCCTCCACCTAGGGGCATCTGACACCAGCAAGCTACCCAGGGGTCCACCTATCTCCCTGGACTTGCAGTAGAGGCCCCAGGGTGCCCCTTGGCCCTCCACCTAGGGGCCTCTGACCCCAGCAAGCTACCGAGGGGTCCACCTCTCTCACTGCACTTGCTGTAGAGGCCCCAGAGTGCCCCTTGCCCTCGACCTAGGGGCCTCTGACCCCAGCAAGCTACCCTGGAGTCCACCTCTCTCCCTGGACTTGCAGTAGAGGCCCCAGGGTGCCCCTTGGCCCTCCACCTAGGGGCCTCTGACCCCAGCAAGCTACCGAGGGGTCCACCTCTCTCCGTGGACTTGCAGTAGAGGCCCCAGGGTGCCCCGTGGCCCTCCACCTTGGGGCCTCTGACCCCAGCAAGCTACCCGGGGGTCCAGCTCTCTCCCTGGACTTGCAATAGAGGCCCCAGGGTGCCCCCTTGCCCTCCACCTAGGGGCTATTGACTCCAGCAAGCTACCCAGGGCTCCACCTCTCTCCCTGGACTTGTAGTAGAGGCCCTAGGCTGCCCTCTGGCCCTCCACCTAGGGGCCTCTGACCCCAGCAAGCTACCCAGGGCTTCACCTCTCTCCCTGGACTTGTAGTAGAGGCCCTAGGCTGCCCTCTGGTCCTCCACCTAGGGGCCTCTGACCCCAGCAAGCTAACCAGGGCTCCACCTCTCTCCCTGGACTTGCAATAGAGGCCCAAGGGTGCCCCCTTAACCTCCACCCAAGGGCTACTGACCCCAGCAAGCTACCCTGGGCTCTACCTCTCTCCCTGGACTTGTAGTAGAGGCCCCAGGGTGCCCATTGGCCCTCCACCTAGGGGTCTCTGACCCCAGCAAGCTACCCAAGGGTCCGCCTCTGACCCCAGCAAGCTGCCCCGGGGCCTGCCTATCTCCCTGGACTTGCAGTAGAGTCCCCAGGGTGCCCCATGGCCCTCCACGTAGGGCCCTCTGACCCCAGCAAGCTACCCAGGGGTCCACATCTCTCCCTGGACTTGCAGTAGACGCCCCTGGGTGCCCACTGGCCCTCCACCTAGGGGCCTTTGACCCCAGCAAGCTACCCAGGGGTCAACCTCTCTCCATGGACTTATAGTAGAGGCCCCAGGGTGCCCCCTGGCCCTCCACCTAGGGCCCTCTGACCCCAGCAAGCTACCCAGGGTTCCACCTCTCTCCCTGGACTTGTAGTAGAGGCCCTAGGCTGCCCTCTGGCCCTCCACCTAGGGGACTCTGACCACAGCAAGCTACCCAGGGCTCCACCTCTCTCCCTGGACTTGTAGTAGAGGCCCCAGGGTGCCCATTGGCCCTCCACCTAGGGGTCTCTGACCCCAGCAAGCTACCGAGGGGTCCACCTCTCTCCCTGGACTTGCAGTATAGGCCCCAGGGTGCCCCCTGGCCCTCCAACTATGGGCCTCTGACCCCAGCAAGCTGCCCAGGGGCCTGCCTATCTCCCTGGACTTGCAGTAGAGTCCCCAGGGTGCCCCATGGCCCTCCACGTAGGGCCCTCTGACCCCAGCAAGCTACCCAAGGGTCCACATTTCTCCCTGGACTTGCAGTAGACGCCCCAGGGAGCCCATTGGACCTCCACCTAGGGGCCTCTGACCCCAGCAAGCTACCCAGGCGTCCACCTCTCTCCCTGGACTTATAGGCGAGGCCCCAGGGTGTCCCCTGGCCCTCCACCTAGGGGCCTCTGACCCCAGCAAACTTCCCAGGGGTCCACCTCTCTTCCTGGACTTGCAGTAGAGTCCCCAGGGTGCCCCATGGCCCTCCACCTAGGGCCCTCTGACCCCAGCAAGCTACCCAGGGCTCCAACTCTCTCCCTGGACTTGCAGTATAGGCCCCAGGGTGCCCCCTGGTCCTCCACCTAGGGGCCTCTGACCCTAGAAAACTTTACAGGGGTCCACCTCCCTCCCTGGACTTGCTGTAGAGGCCCCAGGGTGCCCCGTGGCCCTCCACCTAGGGGCCTCTGACACCAGCAAGCTACCCTCGGGTCCACCTCTCTCCCTGGACTTGCAGTAGAGTCCCCAGGGTGCCCCATGGCCCTCCACCTAGGGCCCTCTGACCCCAGCAAGCTACCCAGGGCTCCAACTCTCTCCTTGGACTTGCAGTATAGGCCTCAGGGTGCCCCCTGGTCCTCCACCTAGGGGCCCCTGACCCAAGCAAGCTACTCAGGGGTCCACATCTCTCCCTGGACTTGCAGTAGAGGCCCCAGGGTACCCCGTGGCCCTTTACCTAGGGGCCTCTGAACCCAGCAAGCTACCCCGGGGTCCAGCTCTCTCCCTGGACATGCAATAGAGGCCCCAGGGTGCCCCCTTGCCCTCCACCCAAGGGCTACTGACCCCAGCAAGCTACCCTGGGCTCCACCTCTCTCCCTGGACTTGTAGTAGAGGCCCTAGGCTGCCCTCTGGCCCTCCATCTAGGGGCCTTTGACCCCAGCAAGCTACCCAGGGCTCCACCTCTCTCCATGGACTTGCAGTAGAGGCCCCAGGGTGCCCATTGGCCCTCCACCTAGGGGCCTCTGACCCCAGCAAGCTACCCAGGGGTCCACCTCTCTCCCTAGACTTGCAGACTAGGCCCCAGGGTGACCCTTGACCCTCCACCTAGGGGCTTCTGACCCCAGCAAGCTGCCCAGTTGCCTGCCTATCTAACTGGACTTGCAGTAGAGTGACCAGGGTGCCCCATGGCCCTCCACCTAGGGCCCTCTGACCCCAGCAAGCTACCCAGGGGTCCACATCTGTCCCTGGACTTGCAGTATAGGCCACAGGGTGCCCCCTTGCCCCCCACTTTGGGGCCTCTGACCCCAGCAAGCTACCCAGGGCTCCACTTCTCTCCCTGGACTTGCAGTAGAGTCCCCAGGGTGCCCCCTTGCCCTCTACCCAGGGGCTACTGACCCCAGCAAGCTACCCAGGGCTCCACCTCTCTCCCTGGACTTGCAGTAGAGGCCCCAGGCTACCCCGTGGCCCTCCACCTAGGGGCCTCTGAGTCCAGCAAGCTACCCAGGGGTCCACATCTCTCCCTGGACTAGCAGTAGAGGCCCCAGGGTAACCCGTGGCCCTCCACCTAGGGGCATCTGACCCCAGCAAGCTACCCAGGGGTCCACCTCTCTCCCTGGACTTGCAGTATAGGACCCAGGGTGCCCCCTGGCCCTCCACCTAGGGGCATCTGACACCAGCAAGCTACCAAGGGGTCCACCTCTCTCCCTGGACTTGCAGTAGAGGCCCCAGGGTGCCCATTGGCCCTCCACCTAGGGGCCTCTGACCCCAGCAAGCTACCGAGGGGTCCACCTCTCTCCCTGGACTTGCAGTAGAGGCCCCAGGGTGCCCCTTGGCCCTCCAACTAGGGGCCTCTGACCCCAGCAAGCTTCCCTGTGGTCCACATCTCTCCCTAGACTTGCAGTAGAGGCCCCAGGGTGCCCCTAGGCCCTCCATCTAGGGGCCTCTGACCCCAGCAAGCTACCCAGGGTCCTACCTATCTCCCTGTACTTGCAGTAGAGGCCCCAGGGTGCCCCTTGGCCCTCCACCTAGGGGCCTCTGACCCCAGCAAGCTTCCCTGTGGTCCACATCTCTCCCTAGACTTGCAGTAGAGGCCCCAGGGTGCCCCTAGGCCCTCCATCTAGGGGCCTCTGACCCCAGCAAGCTACCCAGGGCTCCATCTCTCTCCCTGGACTTGCAGTATAGGCCTCAGGGTGCCCCCTGGTCCTCCACCTAGGGGCCCCTGACCCAAGCAACCTGCCCAGGGGTCCACCTCTCTGCCTGGACTTGCAATAGAGAGCCCAGGGTGCCCCCTTGCCCTCCACCCAGGGGTACTGACCCCAGCAAGCTACCCAGGGCTCCACCTCTCTCCCTAGACTTGCAGTAGAGGCCCCAGGGTGCCCCCTTTTCCTCCACCCAGGGGCTACTGACCCCAGCAAGCTACCCAGGGGTAAACATCTCTCCCTTGACTTGCAGTAGAGGCCCCAGGGTACCCCGTGGCCCTCCACCTAGGGGCCTCTGAACCCAGCAAGCTACCCCGGGGTCCAGCTCTCTCCCTGGACTTGCAATAGAGGCCCCAGGGTACCCCGTGGCCCTCCACCTAGGGGCCTCTGAACCCAGCAAGCTTCCCCGGGGTCCAGCTCTCTCCCTGGACTTGCAATAGAGGCCCCAGGGTGCCCCCTTGCCCTCCACCCAAGGGCTACTGACCCCAGCAAGCTACCCAGGGTTCCACCTCTCTCCCTGGACTTGTAGTAGAAGCCCTAGGCTGCCCTCTGGCCCTCCACCTAGGGGCCTCTGACCCCAGCAAGCTACCCAGGGTCCTACCTATCTCCCTGTACTTGCAGTAGAGTCCCCAGGGTGTCCATGGCCCTCAACCTAGGGCCCTCTGATCCCAGCAAGCTACCCAGGGCTCCATCTCTCTCCCTGGACTTGCAGTATAGGCCTCAGGGTGCCCCCTGGTCCTCCACCTAGGGGCCCCTGACCCAAGCAACCTGCCCAGGGGTCCACCTCTCTCCCTGGACTTGCAATAGAGGCCCCAGGGTGCCCCTTGGCCCTCCACCTAGGGGCCTCTGACCCAGAAAGCTACCCAGGGGTCCACCTCTCTCCCTAGACTTGCAGACTAGGCTCCAGGGTGACCCTTGGCCCTCCACCTAGGGGCTTCTGACCCCAGCAAGCTGCCCAGGGGCCTGTCTATCTCCCTGGACTTGCTGTAGAGCCCCCAGGGTGCCCCATGGCTCTCCACCTAGGGCCCTCTGACCCCAGCAAGCTACCCAGGGCTCCAACTCTCTCCCTGGACTTGCAGTATAGGCCCCAGGGTGCCCCCTGGTCCTCCACCTAGGGGCCTCTGACCCTAGCAAACTTTACAGGGGTCCACCTCCCTCCCTGGACTTGCTGTAGAGGCCCCAGGGTGCCCCGTGGCCCTCCACCTAGGGGCCTCTGACCCCAGCAAGCTACCCTGGGGTCCACCTCTCTCCCTGAACTTGCAGTAGAGTCCCCAGGGTGCCCCATGGCCCTCCACCTAATGCCCTCTGACCCCAGCAAGCTACCCAGGGCTCCAACTCTCTCCCTGGACTTGCAGTATAGGCCTCAGGGTGCCCCCTGGTCCTCCACCTAGGGGCCCCTGACCCAAGCAAGCTACTCAGGGGTCCACATCTCTCCCTGGACTTGCAGTAGAGGCCCCAGGGTACCCCGTGGCCCTTTACCTAGGGGCCTCTGAACCCAGCAAGCTACCCAGGGCTGCAACTCTCTCCCTGGACTTGCAGTATAGGCCCCTGGGTGCCCCATGGCCCTCCACCTAGGGGCCTTTGACCCCAGCAAGCTACCCAGGGGTCCACCTCTCTCCCTGGACTTGTAGTAGAGGCCCTAGGCTGCCCTCTGGCTTTCTACCTAAGGGCCTCTGACCCCAGCAAGCTACCCAGGGCTTCACCTCTCTCCCTGGACTTGCAGTAGAGGCCCCAGGGTGCCCATTGGCCCTCCACCTAGGGGCCTCTGACCCCAGCAAGCTACCGAGGGGTCCACCTCTCTCCCTAGACTTGCAGTAGAGGCCCCAGCGTGACCCTTGGCCCTCCACCTAGGGGCCTCTGACACCAGCAAGCTACCCAGGGTCCTGCCTATCTCCCTGGACTTGCAGTAGAGTCCCCAGGGTGCCCCATGGCCCTCCACCTAGGGCCCTCTGACCCCAGCAAGCTACCCAGGGCTAAAACTCTCTCCCTGGACTTGCAGTATAGGCCTCAGGGTGCCCCTTGGCCCTCCACCTAGGGGCCTCTGACCCCAGAAAGCTACCCAGGGGTCCACCTCTCTCCCTAGACTTGCAGACTAGGCCCCAGGGTGACCCTTGGCCCTCCACCTAGGGGCTTCTGACCCCAGCAAGCTGCCCAGGGGCCTGCCTATCTCCCTGGACTTGCAGTAGAGTCCCCAGGGTGCCCCATGACCCTCCACCTAGGGGCTTCTGACCCCAGCAAGCTGCCCAGGGGTCCACCTCTCTCCCTGGACTTGCAAAAGAGGCCCCAGGGTGCCCCTTGGCCCTCCACCTAGGGGCCTCTGACCCCAGAAAGCTACCCAGGGGTCCACCTCTCTCCCTAGACTTGCAGACTAGGCCCCAGGGTGACCCTTGGCCCTCCACCTAGGGGCTTCTGACCCCAGCAAGCTGCCCAGGGGCCTGCCTATCTCCTTGGACTTGCAGTAGAGTCCCCAGGGTGCCCCATGGCCCTCCACCTAGGGCCCTCTGACCCCAGCAAGCTACCTAGGGCTCCACTTCTCTCCCTGGACTTGCAGTAGAGGCCCCAGGGTGCCCCCTTGCCCTCCACCCAGGGGCTACTGACCCCAGCAAGCTACCGAGGGCTGCACCTCTCTCCCTGGACTTGCAGTAGAGGCCCCAGGGTACCCCGTGGCCCTCCACCCAGGGGCTACTGACCCCAGCAAGCTACCCAGGGCTCCACTTCTCTCCCTGGACTTGCAGTAGAGGCCCCAGGGTACCCCGTGGCCCTCCACCTAGGGGCCTCTGAACCCAGCAAGCTACCCAGGGGTGCAGCTCTCTCCCTGGACTTGCAATAGAGGCCCCAGGGTGCCCCCTTGCCCTCCACCCAGGGGCCACTGACCCCAGCAAGCTACACAGGGCTCCACTTCTCTCCCTGGACCTGTAGTAGAGGCCCTGGGCTGCCCTCTGGCCCTCCACCTAGGGGCCTCTGACCCCAGCAAGCTACCCAGGGCTCCACCTCCCTCCCTGGACTTGCAGTAGAGGCCCCAGGGTGCCCTTTGGCCCTCCACCTAGGGGCCTCTGACCCCAGCAAGCTACCCAGGGGTCCACCTCTCTCCCTGGACTTGCAGTATAGGCCCCAGAATGCCCCCTTGCCCTCAACCCAGGGGCTACTGACCCCAGCAAGCTACCCAGGGCTCCACCTCTCTCCCTGAACTTGCAGTAGAGGCCCCAGGGTACCCCGTGGCCCTCCACCTAGGGGCCTCTGACCCCAGCAAGCTACCCAGGGGTCCACCTCTCTCCCTGGACTTGCAGTATAGGCCCCAGAATGCCCCCTTGCCCTCAACCCAGGGGCTACTGACCCCAGCAAGCTACCCAGGGCTCCACCTCTCTCCCTGAACTTGCAGTAGAGTCCCCAGGGTGCCCCATGGCCCTCCACCTAGGGCCCTCTGACCCCAGCAAGCTACCCAGTGCTCCAACTCTCTCCCTGGACTTGCAGTATAGGCCCCAGGGTGCCCCCTGGTCCTCCACCTAGGGGCCCCTGACCCAAGCAAGCTACCCAGGGCTCCACCTCTCTCCCTGGACTTGCAGTAGAGGCCCCAGGGTGCCCATTTGCCCTCCACCTAGGGGTCTCTGACCCCAGCAAGCTACCCAGGGGTCCACCTCTCTCCCTGGACTTGCAATAGAGGCCCCAGGGTGCCCCGTGAACCTCCACCTAGGGGCCTCTGACCCCAGCAAGCTACCCAGGGGTCCACATCTCTCCCTTGTCTTGCAGTAGACGCCGCTGGGTGCCCCCTGGCCCTCCACCTAGGTGCCTCTGACCCCAGCAAGCTACCCAGGGGTCCACCTCTCTCCCTGGACTTTTAGTAGAGGCCCCAGGGTGCCCCTGGCCCTCCACCTAGGGGCCTCTGACCCCAGCAAACTACCCTGGAGTCCACCTCTCTTCCTGGACTTGCAGTAGAGGCCCCAGGGTGCCACTTGGCCCTCCATCTAGGGGCCTCTGACCCCAGCTAGCTACCCAGGGCTCCATCTCTCTCCCTGGACTTGCAGTAGAGGCCCCAGGGTGCCCCTTGGCCCTCCACCTAGGGGCCTCTGACCCCATTAAGCTACCCAGGGTCCTACCTATCTCCCTGTACTTACAATAGAGTATCCAGGGTGCCCCATGGCCCTCCACCTAGGGCCCTCTGACCCCAGCAAGCTACCCAGGGCTCCATCTCTCTCCCTGGACTTGCAGTATAGGCCTCAGGGTGCCCCCTGGTCCTCCACCTAGGGGCCCCTGACCCAAGCAAGCTGCCCAGGGGTCCACATCTCTCCCTGGACTTGCAGTAGACACCCCTGGGTGCCCACTGGCCCTCCACCTAGGGGCCTTGACCCCAGAAAGCTGCCCAGGGGTCCACCTCTCTCCATAGACTTATAGTAGAGGCCCCAGGGTACCCCGTGGCCCTTCACCTAGGGGCGTCTGAACCTAGCAAGCTACCCAGGGGTCCAGCTCTCTCCCTGGACTTGCAATAGAGGCCCCAGGGTGCCCCCTTGCCCTCCACCCAAGGGCTACTGACCCCGGCAAGCTACCCTGGGCTCCACCTCTCTCCCTGGACTTGTAGTAGAGGCCCTAGGCTGCCCTCTGGCCCTCCACCTAGGGGCCTTTGACCCCAGCAAGCTACCCAGGGCTCCACCTCTCGCCCTGGACTTGCAGTAGAGGCCCCAGGGTGCCCATTGGCCCTCCACCTAGGGGCATCTGAACCCAGCAGGCTACCCAGGGGTCCACCTCTCTCCCTGGACTTGCAGTATAGGACCCAGGGTGCCCCCTGGCCCTCCACCTAGGGGCATCTGACCCCAGCAAGCTACCCAGGGGTCCACCTCTCTCCCTGGACTTGCTGTATTGGCCACAGGGTGCCCCCTTGCCCTCCACCTAGGGGCCTCTGACCCCAGCAAGCTACCCAGGGCTCCACTTCTCTCCCTGGACTTGCAGTAGAGGCCCCAGGGTGCCCCATTGCCCTCCACCCAGGGGCTACTGACCCCAGCAAGCTACCCAGGGGTCCACCTCTCTCCCTGGACTTGCAGTATAGGACCCATGGTGCCCCCTGGCCCTCCACCTAGGGGCATCTGACCCCAGCAAGCTACCCAGGGCTCCAACTCTCTCCCTGGACTTGCAGTATAGGCCCCTGGGTGCCCCATGGCCCTCCACCTAGGGGCCTCTGACCCCAGCAAGCTACAGAGGGGTCCACCTCTCTCCCTGGACTTGCAGTATAGGCCCCTGGGTGCCCCGTGGCCCTCCCCCATGGGGCGTCTGACACCAGCAAGCTTCCCAGTGGTCCACCTCTCTCCCTGGACTTGCAGTAGAGTCCCCAGGGTGCCCCATGGCCCTCCACCCAGGGGCCCCTGACCCAAGCAAGCTGCCCAGGGGTCCACCTCTCTCCCAGGACTTGCAATAGAGGCCCCAGGGTGCCCCTTGGCCCTCCCCCTAGGGGCCTCTGACCCCAGAAAGCTACCCAGGGGTCCACCTCTCTCCCTAGACTTGCAGACTAGCCCCAGGGTGACCCTTGGCCCTCCACGTAGGGCCGTCTGACCCCAGCAAGCTGCCCAGGGGCCTGCCTATCTCCCTGGACTTGCAGTAGTGTCCCCAGGGTGCCCCATGGTCCTCCACCTAGGGCTCTCTGACCCCAGCAAGCTACCCAGGGGTCCACATCTCTCCCTGGACTTGCAACAGAGGCCCCAGGGTGCCCCGTGACCCTCCAACTAGGGGCCTCTGACCCCAGCAAGCTACCCAGAGGTCCACCTCTCTCCTTGGACTTGCAGTATAGGCCCCAGGGTGCCCCCTGGCCCTCCACCTAGGTGCATCTGACCCCAGCAAGCTACCTAGGGGTCCACCTCTCTCCCTGGACTTGCAGTATAGGCCCCAGGGTGCCTACTGGCCCTCCACCTTGGGGCCTTTGACCCTAGCAAACTACCCAGGGGTCCACCTCTCTCCCTGGACTTGCTGTAGAGGCCCCAGGGTGACCCTTGGCCCTCCACCTAGGGGCCTCTTACCCCAGCAAGCTGCCCTGGGGCCTGCCTATGTCCCTGGACTTGCAGTAGAGTCCCCAGGGTGCCCCATGGCCCTCCACATAGGGCCCTCTGACACCAGCAAGCTACCCATTGGTCCACCTCTCTCCCTGGACTTGCAGTATAGGCCACAGGGTGCCCCCTTGCCTTCCACCTAGGGGCCTCTGACCCCAGAAGCTATCCAGGGCTCTACTTCTCTCCCTGGACTTGCAGTAGAGGCCCCAGGGTACCCCGTGGCCCTCCACCTAGGGGCCTCTGAGTCCAGCAAGCTACCCAGGGGTCCACATCTCTCCCTGGACTTGCAGTAGACGCTGCTGGGTGCCCCCTGGCCCTCCATCTAGGGGCCTCTGACCCCAGCAAGCTACCCAGGGGTCCAGCTCTCTCCCTGGACTTGCAGTATAGGCCCCAGGGTGCCCTCTGGCCCTCCACCTAGGGGCCTCTGACCCTAGAAAACTACCCAGGGGTCCACCTCTCTCCCTGGACTTGCAATAGAGGCCCCAGGGTGCCCCCTTGCCCTCCACCCAGGGGCTACTGACCCCAGCAAGCTATCCAGGGCTCCACCTCTCTCCCTGAACTTGCAGTAGAGGCCCCAGGGTACCCCGTGGCCCTCCACCTAGGGGCCTCAGACCCCAGCAAGCTACCCAGGGGCCTACCTTATTCCCTGGACTTGCAGTAGAGTCCCCAGGGTGCCCCATGGCCTTCCACCTAGGGCCCTTTGACCCCAGCAAGCTACCCAGTGCTCCAACTCTCTCCCTGGACTTGCAGTATAGGCCCCAGGGTGCCCCCTGGTCCTCCACCTAGGGGCCCCTGACCCAAGCAAGCTGCCCAGGTGTCCACCTCTCTCCCTGGACTTGCAATAGAGGCCCCAGGGTGCCCCGTGAACCTCCACCTAGGGGCCTCTGACACCAGCAAGCTACCCAGGGCTCCACCTCTCTCCCTGGACTTGTAGTGGAGGCCCTAGGCTGTCCTCTGGCCCTCCACCTAGGGGTCTCTGACCCCAGCAAGCTACCGAGGGGTCCACCTCTCTCCCTGGACTTGCAATAGAGGCCCCAGGGTGCCCCGTGAACCTCCACCTAGGGGCCTCTGACCCCAGCAAGCTACCCAGGGGTCCACATCTCTCCCTTGTCTTGCAGTAGACGCCGCTGGGTGCCCCCTGGCCCTCCACCTAGGTGCCTCTGACCCCAGCAAGCTACCCAGGGGTCCAGCTCTCTCCCTGGACTTTTAGTAGAGGCCCCAGGGAGCCCCTGGTCCTCCACCTAGGGGCCTCTGACCCCAGCAAACTACTGTGGAGTCCACCTCTCTTCCTGGACTTGCAGTAGAGGCCCCAGGGTGCCACTTGGCCCTCCATCTAGGGGCCTTTGACCCCAGCAAGCTACCCAGGGGTCCACATCTCTCCTTGGACTTGCAGTGGAGGCCCCTGGGTGCCCCCTGGCCCTCCACCTAGGGGCCTCTGAACCTAGCAAGCTACCCGGGGGTCCAGCTATCTCCCTGGACTTGCAATAGAGGCCCCAGGGTGCCCCCTTGCCCTCCACCTAGGGGCATCTGACCCCAGCAAGCTACCCAGGGGTCCACCTCTCTCCCTGGACTTGCAGTATCGGACCCAGGGTGCCCCCTGGCCCTCCACCTAGGGGCATCTGACACCAGCAAGCTACCCAAGGGTCCACCTATCTCCCTGGACTTGCAGTATAGGCCCCAGGGTGCCCTCTGGCCCTTCACCTAGGGGCTTCTGACCCCAGCAAGCTGCCCAGGGGCCTGCCTATCTCCCTGGACTTGCAGTAGAGTCCCCAGGGTGCCCCATGGCCCTCCACGTAGGGCCCTCTGACCCCAGCAAGCTACCCAGGGGTCCACCTCTCTCCCTGGACTTGCAGTATTGGCCCCAGGGTGCCCCCTGGTCCTCCACCTAGGGGCCTCTGACCCTAGCAAACTACACAGGGGTCCACCTCTCTCCCTGGACTTGCAGTAGAGGCCCCAGGGTTCCCCATGGCCCTCCACCTAGGGACCTCTGACACCAGCAAGCTTCCCAGTGGTCCACCTCTCTCCCTAGACTTGCAGTATAGGCCCCAGGGTGCCCCATGGCCCTCCCCCTAGGGGCCTCTGACACCAGCAAGCTTCCCAGTGGTCCACCTCTCTCCCTAGACTTGCAGTAGAGGCCCCAGGGTTCCCCATGGCCCTCCACCTAGGGACCTCTGACCCCAGCAAGCTACCCAGGGGTAAACATCTCTCCCTTGACTTGCAGTAGAGGCCCCAGGGTACTCCGTGGCCCTCCACCTAGGGGCCTCTGAACCCAGCAAGCTACCCCGGGGTCCAGCTCTCTCCCTGGACTTGCAATAGAGGCCCCAGGGTACCCCGTGGCCCTCCACCTAGGGGCCTCTGAACCCAGCAAGCTTCCCCGGGGTCCAGCTCTCTCCCTGGACTTGCAATAGAGGCCCCAGGGTGCCCCCTTGCCCTCCACCCAAGGGCTACTGACCCCAGCAAGCTACCCAGGGTTCCACCTCTCTCCCTGGACTTGTAGTAGAAGCCCTAGGCTGCCCTCTGGCCCTCCACCTAGGGGCCTCTGACCCCAGCAAGCTACCCAGGGTCCTACCTATCTCCCTGTACTTGCAGTAGAGTCCCCAGGGTGTCCATGGCCCTCAACCTAGGGCCCTCTGATCCCAGCAAGCTACCCAGGGGTCCACCTCTCTCCCTGGACTTGCAGTATTGGCCCCAGGGTGCCCCCTGGTCCTCCACCTAGGGGCCTCTGACCCTAGCAAACTACACAGGGGTCCACCTCTCTCCCTGGACTTGCAGTAGAGGCCCCAGGGTTCCCCATGGCCCTCCACCTAGGGACCTCTGACACCAGCAAGCTTCCCAGTGGTCCACCTCTCTCCCTAGACTTGCAGTATAGGCCCCAGGGTGCCCCATGGCCCTCCCCCTAGGGGCCTCTGACACCAGCAAGCTTCCCAGTGGTCCACCTCTCTCCCTAGACTTGCAGTAGAGGCCCCAGGGTTCCCCATGGCCCTCCACCTAGGGACCTCTGACCCCAGCAAGCTACCCAGGGGTAAACATCTCTCCCTTGACTTGCAGTAGAGGCCCCAGGGTACCCCGTGGCCCTCCACCTAGGGGCCTCTGAACCCAGCAAGCTACCCCGGGGTCCAGCTCTCTCCCTGGACTTGCAATAGAGGCCCCAGGGTACCCCGTGGCCCTCCACCTAGGGGCCTCTGAACCCAGCAAGCTTCCCTGGGGTCCAGCTCTCTCCCTGGACTTGCAATAGAGGCCCCAGGGTGCCCCCTTGCCCTCCACCCAAGGGCTACTGACCCCAGCAAGCTACCCAGGGTTCCACCTCTCTCCCTGGACTTGTAGTAGAAGCCCTAGGCTGCCCTCTGGCCCTCCACCTAGGGGCCTCTGACCCCAGCAAGCTACCCAGGGTCCTACCTATCTCCCTGTACTTGCAGTAGAGTCCCCAGGGTGTCCATGGCCCTCAACCTAGGGCCCTCTGATCCCAGCAAGCTACCCAGGGCTCCATCTCTCTCCCTGGACTTGCAGTATAGGCCTCAGGGTGCCCCCTGGTCCTCCACCTAGGGGCCCCTGACCCAAGCAACCTGCCCAGGGGTCCACCTCTCTCCCTGGACTTGCAATAGAGGCCCCAGGGTGCCCCTTGGCCCTCCACCTAGGGGCCTCTGACCCAGAAAGCTACCCAGGGGTCCACCTCTCTCCCTAGACTTGCAGACTAGGCTCCAGGGTGACCCTTGGCCCTCCACCTAGGGGCTTCTGACCCCAGCAAGCTGCCCAGGGGCCTGTCTATCTCCCTGGACTTGCTGTAGAGCCCCCAGGGTGCCCCATGGCTCTCCACCTAGGGCCCTCTGACCCCAGCAAGCTACCCAGGGCTCCAACTCTCTCCCTGGACTTGCAGTATAGGCCCCAGGGTGCCCCCTGGTCCTCCACCTAGGGGCCTCTGACCCTAGCAAACTTTACAGGGGTCCACCTCCCTCCCTGGACTTGCTGTAGAGGCCCCAGGGTGCCCCGTGGCCCTCCACCTAGGGGCCTCTGACCCCAGCAAGCTACCCTGGGGTCCACCTCTCTCCCTGAACTTGCAGTAGAGTCCCCAGGGTGCCCCATGGCCCTCCACCTAATGCCCTCTGACCCCAGCAAGCTACCCAGGGCTCCAACTCTCTCCCTGGACTTGCAGTATAGGCCTCAGGGTGCCCCCTGGTCCTCCACCTAGGGGCCCCTGACCCAAGCAAGCTACTCAGGGGTCCACATCTCTCCCTGGACTTGCAGTAGAGGCCCCAGGGTACCCCGTGGCCCTTTACCTAGGGGCCTCTGAACCCAGCAAGCTACCCAGGGCTGCAACTCTCTCCCTGGACTTGCAGTATAGGCCCCTGGGTGCCCCATGGCCCTCCACCTAGGGGCCTTTGACCCCAGCAAGCTACCCAGGGGTCCACCTCTCTCCCTGGACTTGTAGTAGAGGCCCTAGGCTGCCCTCTGGCTTTCTACCTAAGGGCCTCTGACCCCAGCAAGCTACCCAGGGCTTCACCTCTCTCCCTGGACTTGCAGTAGAGGCCCCAGGGTGCCCATTGGCCCTCCACCTAGGGGCCTCTGACCCCAGCAAGCTACCGAGGGGTCCACCTCTCTCCCTAGACTTGCAGTAGAGGCCCCAGCGTGACCCTTGGCCCTCCACCTAGGGGCCTCTGACACCAGCAAGCTACCCAGGGTCCTGCCTATCTCCCTGGACTTGCAGTAGAGTCCCCAGGGTGCCCCATGGCCCTCCACCTAGGGCCCTCTGACCCCAGCAAGCTACCCAGGGCTAAAACTCTCTCCCTGGACTTGCAGTATAGGCCTCAGGGTGCCCCTTGGCCCTCCACCTAGGGGCCTCTGACCCCAGAAAGCTACCCAGGGGTCCACCTCTCTCCCTAGACTTGCAGACTAGGCCCCAGGGTGACCCTTGGCCCTCCACCTAGGGGCTTCTGACCCCAGCAAGCTGCCCAGGGGCCTGCCTATCTCCCTGGACTTGCAGTAGAGTCCCCAGGGTGCCCCATGACCCTCCACCTAGGGGCTTCTGACCCCAGCAAGCTGCCCAGGGGTCCACCTCTCTCCCTGGACTTGCAAAAGAGGCCCCAGGGTGCCCCTTGGCCCTCCACCTAGGGGCCTCTGACCCCAGAAAGCTACCCAGGGGTCCACCTCTCTCCCTAGACTTGCAGACTAGGCCCCAGGGTGACCCTTGGCCCTCCACCTAGGGGCTTCTGACCCCAGCAAGCTGCCCAGGGGCCTGCCTATCTCTTTGGACTTGCAGTAGAGTCCCCAGGGTGCCCCATGGCCCTCCACCTAGGGCCCTCTGACCCCAGCAAGCTACCTAGGGCTCCACTTCTCTCCCTGGACTTGCAGTAGAGGCCCCAGGGTGCCCCCTTGCCCTCCACCCAGGGGCTACTGACCCCAGCAAGCTACCGAGGGCTGCACCTCTCTGCCTGGACTTGCAGTAGAGGCCCCAGGGTACCCCGTGGCCCTCCACCCAGGGGCTACTGACCCCAGCAAGCTACCCAGGGCTCCACTTCTCTCCCTGGACTTGCAGTAGAGGCCCCAGGGTACCCCGTGGCCCTCCACCTAGGGGCCTCTGAACCCAGCAAGCTACCCAGGGGTGCAGCTCTCTCCCTGGACTTGCAATAGAGGCCCCAGGGTGCCCCCTTGCCCTCCACCCAGGGGCCACTGACCCCAGCAAGCTACACAGGGCTCCACTTCTCTCCCTGGACTTGTAGTAGAGGCCCTGGGCTGCCCTCTGGCCCTCCACCTAGGGGCCTCTGACCCCAGCAAGCTACCCAGGGCTCCACCTCCCTCCCTGGACTTGCAGTAGAGGCCCCAGGGTGCCCTTTGGCCCTCCACCTAGGGGCCTCTGACCCCAGCAAGCTACCCAGGGGTCCACCTCTCTCCCTGGACTTGCAGTATAGGCCCCAGAATGCCCCCTTGCCCTCAACCCAGGGGCTACTGACCCCAGCAAGCTACCCAGGGCTCCACCTCTCTCCCTGAACTTGCAGTAGAGGCCCCAGGGTACCCCGTGGCCCTCCACCTAGGGGCCTCTGACCCCAGCAAGCTACCCAGGGGTCCACCTCTCTCCCTGGACTTGCAGTATAGGCCCCAGAATGCCCCCTTGCCCTCAACCCAGGGGCTACTGACCCCAGCAAGCTACCCAGGGCTCCACCTCTCTCCCTGAACTTGCAGTAGAGTCCCCAGGGTGCCCCATGGCCCTCCACCTAGGGCCCTCTGACCCCAGCAAGCTACCCAGTGCTCCAACTCTCTCCCTGGACTTGCAGTATAGGCCCCAGGGTGCCCCCTGGTCCTCCACCTAGGGGCCCCTGACCCAAGCAAGCTACCCAGGGCTCCACCTCTCTCCCTGGACTTGCAGTAGAGGCCCCAGGGTGCCCATTTGCCCTCCACCTAGGGGTCTCTGACCCCAGCAAGCTACCCAGGGGTCCACCTCTCTCCCTGGACTTGCAATAGAGGCCCCAGGGTGCCCCGTGAACCTCCACCTAGGGGCCTCTGACCCCAGCAAGCTACCCAGGGGTCCACATCTCTCCCTTGTCTTGCAGTAGACGCCGCTGGGTGCCCCCTGGCCCTCCACCTAGGTGCCTCTGACCCCAGCAAGCTACCCAGGGGTCCACCTCTCTCCCTGGACTTTTAGTAGAGGCCCCAGGGTGCCCCTGGCCCTCCACCTAGGGGCCTCTGACCCCAGCAAACTACCCTGGAGTCCACCTCTCTTCCTGGACTTGCAGTAGAGGCCCCAGGGTGCCACTTGGCCCTCCATCTAGGGGCCTCTGACCCCAGCTAGCTACCCAGGGCTCCATCTCTCTCCCTGGACTTGCAGTAGAGGCCCCAGGGTGCCCCTTGGCCCTCCACCTAGGGGCCTCTGACCCCATTAAGCTACCCACTGTCCTACCTATCTCCCTGTACTTACAATAGAGTATCCAGGGTGCCCCATGGCTCTCCACCTAGGGCCCTCTGACCCCAGCAAGCTACCCAGGGCTCCATCTCTCTCCCTGGACTTGCAGTATAGGCCTCAGGGTGCCCCCTGGTCCTCCACCTAGGGGCCCCTGACCCAAGCAAGCTGCCCAGGGGTCCACATCTCTCCCTGGACTTGCAGTAGACACCCCTGGGTGCCCACTGGCCCTCCACCTAGGGGCCTTGACCCCAGAAAGCTGCCCAGGGGTCCACCTCTCTCCATAGACTTATAGTAGAGGCCCCAGGGTACCCCGTGGCCCTTCACCTAGGGGCGTCTGAACCTAGCAAGCTACCCAGGGGTCCAGCTCTCTCCCTGGACTTGCAATAGAGGCCCCAGGGTGCCCCCTTGCCCTCCACCCAAGGGCTACTGACCCCGGCAAGCTACCCTGGGCTCCACCTCTCTCCCTGGACTTGTAGTAGAGGCCCTAGGCTGCCCTCTGGCCCTCCACCTAGGGGCCTTTGACCCCAGCAAGCTACCCAGGGCTCCACCTCTCTCCCTGGACTTGCAGTAGAGGCCCCAGGGTGCCCATTGGCCCTCCACCTAGGGGCATCTGAACCCAGCAGGCTACCCAGGGGTCCACCTCTCTCCCTGGACTTGCAGTATAGGACCCAGGGTGCCCCCTGGCCCTCCACCTAGGGGCATCTGACCCCAGCAAGCTACCCAGGGGTCCACCTCTCTCCCTGGACTTGCTGTATTGGCCACAGGGTGCCCCCTTGCCCTCCACCTAGGGGCCTCTGACCCCAGCAAGCTACCCAGGGCTCCACTTCTCTCCCTGGACTTGCAGTAGAGGCCCCAGGGTGCCCCATTGCCCTCCACCCAGGGGCTACTGACCCCAGCAAGCTACCCAGGGGTCCACCTCTCTCCCTGGACTTGCAGTATAGGACCCATGGTGCCCCCTGGCCCTCCACCTAGGGGCATCTGACCCCAGCAAGCTACCCAGGGCTCCAACTCTCTCCCTGGACTTGCAGTATAGGCCCCTGGGTGCCCCATGGCCCTCCACCTAGGGGCCTCTGACCCCAGCAAGCTACAGAGGGGTCCACCTCTCTCCCTGGACTTGCAGTATAGGCCCCTGGGTGCCCCGTGGCCCTCCCCCATGGGGCGTCTGACACCAGCAAGCTTCCCAGTGGTCCACCTCTCTCCCTGGACTTGCAGTAGAGTCCCCAGGGTGCCCCATGGCCCTCCACCCAGGGGCCCCTGACCCAAGCAAGCTGCCCAGGGGTCCACCTCTCTCCCAGGACTTGCAATAGAGGCCCCAGGGTGCCCCTTGGCCCTCCCCCTAGGGGCCTCTGACCCCAGAAAGCTACCCAGGGGTCCACCTCTCTCCCTAGACTTGCAGACTAGCCCCAGGGTGACCCTTGGCCCTCCACGTAGGGCCGTCTGACCCCAGCAAGCTGCCCAGGGGCCTGCCTATCTCCCTGGACTTGCAGTAGTGTCCCCAGGGTGCCCCATGGTCCTCCACCTAGGGCTCTCTGACCCCAGCAAGCTACCCAGGGGTCCACATCTCTCCCTGGACTTGCAACAGAGGCCCCAGGGTGCCCCGTGACCCTCCAACTAGGGGCCTCTGACCCCAGCAAGCTACCCAGAGGTCCACCTCTCTCCTTGGACTTGCAGTATAGGCCCCAGGGTGCCCCCTGGCCCTCCACCTAGGTGCATCTGACCCCAGCAAGCTACCTAGGGGTCCACCTCTCTCCCTGGACTTGCAGTATAGGCCCCAGGGTGCCTACTGGCCCTCCACCTTGGGGCCTTTGACCCTAGCAAACTACCCAGGGGTCCACCTCTCTCCCTGGACTTGCTGTAGAGGCCCCAGGGTGACCCTTGGCCCTCCACCTAGGGGCCTCTTACCCCAGCAAGCTGCCCTGGGGCCTGCCTATGTCCCTGGACTTGCAGTAGAGTCCCCAGGGTGCCCCATGGCCCTCCACATAGGGCCCTCTGACACCAGCAAGCTACCCATTGGTCCACCTCTCTCCCTGGACTTGCAGTATAGGCCACAGGGTGCCCCCTTGCCTTCCACCTAGGGGCCTCTGACCCCAGAAGCTATCCAGGGCTCTACTTCTCTCCCTGGACTTGCAGTAGAGGCCCCAGGGTACCCCGTGGCCCTCCACCTAGGGGCCTCTGAGTCCAGCAAGCTACCCAGGGGTCCACATCTCTCCCTGGACTTGCAGTAGACGCTGCTGGGTGCCCCCTGGCCCTCCATCTAGGGGCCTCTGACCCCAGCAAGCTACCCAGGGGTCCAGCTCTCTCCCTGGACTTGCAGTATAGGCCCCAGGGTGCCCTCTGGCCCTCCACCTAGGGGCCTCTGACCCTAGAAAACTACCCAGGGGTCCACCTCTCTCCCTGGACTTGCAATAGAGGCCCCAGGGTGCCCCCTTGCCCTCCACCCAGGGGCTACTGACCCCAGCAAGCTATCCAGGGCTCCACCTCTCTCCCTGAACTTGCAGTAGAGGCCCCAGGGTACCCCGTGGCCCTCCACCTAGGGGCCTCAGACCCCAGCAAGCTACCCAGGGGCCTACCTTATTCCCTGGACTTGCAGTAGAGTCCCCAGGGTGCCCCATGGCCTTCCACCTAGGGCCCTTTGACCCCAGCAAGCTACCCAGTGCTCCAACTCTCTCCCTGGACTTGCAGTATAGGCCCCAGGGTGCCCCCTGGTCCTCCACCTAGGGGCCCCTGACCCAAGCAAGCTGCCCAGGTGTCCACCTCTCTCCCTGGACTTGCAATAGAGGCCCCAGGGTGCCCCGTGAACCTCCACCTAGGGGCCTCTGACACCAGCAAGCTACCCAGGGCTCCACCTCTCTCCCTGGACTTGTAGTGGAGGCCCTAGGCTGTCCTCTGGCCCTCCACCTAGGGGTCTCTGACCCCAGCAAGCTACCGAGGGGTCCACCTCTCTCCCTGGACTTGCAATAGAGGCCCCAGGGTGCCCCGTGAACCTCCACCTAGGGGCCTCTGACCCCAGCAAGCTACCCAGGGGTCCACATCTCTCCCTTGTCTTGCAGTAGATGCCGCTGGGTGCCCCCTGGCCCTCCACCTAGGTGCCTCTGACCCCAGCAAGCTACCCAGGGGTCCAGCTCTCTCCCTGGACTTTTAGTAGAGGCCCCAGGGAGCCCCTGGTCCTCCACCTAGGGGCCTCTGACCCCAGCAAACTACTGTGGAGTCCACCTCTCTTCCTGGACTTGCAGTAGAGGCCCCAGGGTGCCACTTGGCCCTCCATCTAGGGGCCTTTGACCCCAGCAAGCTACCCAGGGGTCCACATCTCTCCTTGGACTTGCAGTGGAGGCCCCTGGGTGCCCCCTGGCCCTCCACCTAGGGGCCTCTGAACCTAGCAAGCTACCCGGGGGTCCAGCTCTCTCCCTGGACTTGCAATAGAGGCCCCAGGGTGCCCCCTTGCCCTCCACCTAGGGGCATCTGACCCCAGCAAGCTACCCAGGGGTCCACCTCTCTCCCTGGACGTGCAGTATCGGACCCAGGGTGCCCCCTGGCCCTCCACCTAGGGGCATCTGACACCAGCAAGCTACCCAAGGGTCCACCTATCTCCCTGGACTTGCAGTATAGGCCCCAGGGTGCCCTCTGGCCCTTCACCTAGGGGCTTCTGACCCCAGCAAGCTGCCCAGGGGCCTGCCTATCTCCCTGGACTTGCAGTAGAGTCCCCAGGGTGCCCCATGGCCCTCCACGTAGGGCCCTCTGACCCCAGCAAGCTACCCAGGGGTCCACCTCTCTCCCTGGACTTGCAGTATTGGCCCCAGGGTGCCCCCTGGTCCTCCACCTAGGGGCCTCTGACCCTAGCAAACTACACAGGGGTCCACCTCTCTCCCTGGACTTGCAGTAGAGGCCCCAGGGTTCCCCATGGCCCTCCACCTAGGGACCTCTGACACCAGCAAGCTTCCCAGTGGTCCACCTCTCTCCC
Source organism: Danio rerio (assembly GCF_052040795.2). Lineage (NCBI taxonomy): Eukaryota > Metazoa > Chordata > Actinopteri > Cypriniformes > Danionidae > Danio > Danio rerio. The sequence goes on from NC_141030.1 coordinate 19,069,831, forward strand.
TAGACTTGCAGTATAGGCCCCAGGGTGCCCCATGGCCCTCCCCCTAGGGGCCTCTGACACCAGCAAGCTTCCCAGTGGTCCACCTCTCTCCCTAGACTTGCAGTAGAGGCCCCAGGGTTCCCCATGGCCCTCCACCTAGGGACCTCTGACCCCAGCAAGCTACCCAGGGGTAAACATCTCTCCCTTGACTTGCAGTAGAGGCCCCAGGGTACCCCGTGGCCCTCCACCTAGGGGCCTCTGAACCCAGCAAGCTACCCCGGGGTCCAGCTCTCTCCCTGGACTTGCAATAGAGGCCCCAGGGTACCCCGTGGCCCTCCACCTAGGGGCCTCTGAACCCAGCAAGCTTCCCCGGGGTCCAGCTCTCTCCCTGGACTTGCAATAGAGGCCCCAGGGTGCCCCCTTGCCCTCCACCCAAGGGCTACTGACCCCAGCAAGCTACCCAGGGTTCCACCTCTCTCCCTGGACTTGTAGTAGAAGCCCTAGGCTGCCCTCTGGCCCTCCACCTAGGGGCCTCTGACCCCAGCAAGCTACCCAGGGTCCTACCTATCTCCCTGTACTTGCAGTAGAGTCCCCAGGGTGTCCATGGCCCTCAACCTAGGGCCCTCTGATCCCAGCAAGCTACCCAGGGGTCCACCTCTCTCCCTGGACTTGCAGTATTGGCCCCAGGGTGCCCCCTGGTCCTCCACCTAGGGGCCTCTGACCCTAGCAAACTACACAGGGGTCCACCTCTCTCCCTGGACTTGCAGTAGAGGCCCCAGGGTTCCCCATGGCCCTCCACCTAGGGACCTCTGACACCAGCAAGCTTCCCAGTGGTCCACCTCTCTCCCTAGACTTGCAGTATAGGCCCCAGGGTGCCCCATGGCCCTCCCCCTAGGGGCCTCTGACACCAGCAAGCTTCCCAGTGGTCCACCTCTCTCCCTAGACTTGCAGTAGAGGCCCCAGGGTTCCCCATGGCCCTCCACCTAGGGACCTCTGACCCCAGCAAGCTACCCAGGGGTAAACATCTCTCCCTTGACTTGCAGTAGAGGCCCCAGGGTACCCCGTGGCCCTCCACCTAGGGGCCTCTGAACCCAGCAAGCTACCCCGGGGTCCAGCTCTCTCCCTGGACTTGCAATAGAGGCCCCAGGGTACCCCGTGGCCCTCCACCTAGGGGCCTCTGAACCCAGCAAGCTTCCCCGGGGTCCAGCTCTCTCCCTGGACTTGCAATAGAGGCCCCAGGGTGCCCCCTTGCCCTCCACCCAAGGGCTACTGACCCCAGCAAGCTACCCAGGGTTCCACCTCTCTCCCTGGACTTGTAGTAGAAGCCCTAGGCTGCCCTCTGGCCCTCCACCTAGGGGCCTCTGACCCCAGCAAGCTACCCAGGGTCCTACCTATCTCCCTGTACTTGCAGTAGAGTCCCCAGGGTGTCCATGGCCCTCAACCTAGGGCCCTCTGATCCCAGCAAGCTACCCAGGGCTCCATCTCTCTCCCTGGACTTGCAGTATAGGCCTCAGGGTGCCCCCTGGTCCTCCACCTAGGGGCCCCTGACCCAAGCAACCTGCCCAGGGGTCCACCTCTCTCCCTGGACTTGCAATAGAGGCCCCAGGGTGCCCCTTGGCCCTCCACCTAGGGGCCTCTGACCCAGAAAGCTACCCAGGGGTCCACCTCTCTCCCTAGACTTGCAGACTAGGCTCCAGGGTGACCCTTGGCCCTCCACCTAGGGGCTTCTGACCCCAGCAAGCTGCCCAGGGGCCTGTCTATCTCCCTGGACTTGCTGTAGAGCCCCCAGGGTGCCCCATGGCTCTCCACCTAGGGCCCTCTGACCCCAGCAAGCTACCCAGGGCTCCAACTCTCTCCCTGGACTTGCAGTATAGGCCCCAGGGTGCCCCCTGGTCCTCCACCTAGGGGCCTCTGACCCTAGCAAACTTTACAGGGGTCCACCTCCCTCCCTGGACTTGCTGTAGAGGCCCCAGGGTGCCCCGTGGCCCTCCACCTAGGGGCCTCTGACCCCAGCAAGCTACCCTGGGGTCCACCTCTCTCCCTGAACTTGCAGTAGAGTCCCCAGGGTGCCCCATGGCCCTCCACCTAATGCCCTCTGACCCCAGCAAGCTACCCAGGGCTCCAACTCTCTCCCTGGACTTGCAGTATAGGCCTCAAGGTGCCCCCTGGTCCTCCACCTAGGGGCCCCTGACCCAAGCAAGCTACTCAGGGGTCCACATCTCTCCCTGGACTTGCAGTAGAGGCCCCAGGGTACCCCGTGGCCCTTTACCTAGGGGCCTCTGAACCCAGCAAGCTACCCAGGGCTGCAACTCTCTCCCTGGACTTGCAGTATAGGCCCCTGGGTGCCCCATGGCCCTCCACCTAGGGGCCTTTGACCCCAGCAAGCTACCCAGGGGTCCACCTCTCTCCCTGGACTTGTAGTAGAGGCCCTAGGCTGCCCTCTGGCTTTCTACCTAAGGGCCTCTGACCCCAGCAAGCTACCCAGGGCTTCACCTCTCTCCCTGGACTTGCAGTAGAGGCCCCAGGGTGCCCATTGGCCCTCCACCTAGGGGCCTCTGACCCCAGCAAGCTACCGAGGGGTCCACCTCTCTCCCTAGACTTGCAGTAGAGGCCCCAGCGTGACCCTTGGCCCTCCACCTAGGGGCCTCTGACACCAGCAAGCTACCCAGGGTCCTGCCTATCTCCCTGGACTTGCAGTAGAGTCCCCAGGGTGCCCCATGGCCCTCCACCTAGGGCCCACTGACCCCAGCAAGCTACCCAGGGCTAAAACTCTCTCCCTGGACTTGCAGTATAGGCCTCAGGGTGCCCCTTGGCCCTCCACCTAGGGGCCTCTGACCCCAGAAAGCTACCCAGGGGTCCACCTCTCTCCCTAGACTTGCAGACTAGGCCCCAGGGTGACCCTTGGCCCTCCACCTAGGGGCTTCTGACCCCAGCAAGCTGCCCAGGGGCCTGCCTATCTCCCTGGACTTGCAGTAGAGTCCCCAGGGTGCCCCATGACCCTCCACCTAGGGGCTTCTGACCCCAGCAAGCTGCCCAGGGGTCCACCTCTCTCCCTGGACTTGCAAAAGAGGCCCCAGGGTGCCCCTTGGCCCTCCACCTAGGGGCCTCTGACCCCAGAAAGCTACCCAGGGGTCCACCTCTCTCCCTAGACTTGCAGACTAGGCCCCAGGGTGACCCTTGGCCCTCCACCTAGGGGCTTCTGACCCCAGCAAGCTGCCCAGGGGCCTGCCTATCTCCTTGGACTTGCAGTAGAGTCCCCAGGGTGCCCCATGGCCCTCCACCTTTGGCCCTCTGACCCCAGCAAGCTACCTAGGGCTCCACTTCTCTCCCTGGACTTGCAGTAGAGGCCCCAGGGTGCCCCCTTGCCCTCCACCCAGGGGCTACTGACCCCAGCAAGCTACCGAGGGCTGCACCTCTCTCCCTGGACTTGCAGTAGAGGCCCCAGGGTACCCCGTGGCCCTCCACCCAGGGGCTACTGACCCCAGCAAGCTACCCAGGGCTCCACTTCTCTCCCTGGACTTGCAGTAGAGGCCCCAGGGTACCCCGTGGCCCTCCACCTAGGGGCCTCTGACCCCAGCAAGCTACTCAGGGGTCCACATCTCTCCCTGGACTTGCAGTATAGGCCCCAGGGTACCCCGTGGCCCTCCACCTAGGGGCCTCTGAACCCAGCAAGCTACCCAGGGGTGCAGCTCTCTCCCTGGACTTGCAATAGAGGCCCCAGGGTGCCCCCTTGCCCTCCACCCAGGGGCCACTGACCCCAGCAAGCTACACAGGGCTCCACTTCTCTCCCTACACTTGTAGTAGAGGCCCTGGGCTGCCCTCTGGCCCTCCACCTAGGGGCCTCTGACCCCAGCAAGCTACCCAGGGCTCCACCTCCCTCCCTGGACTTGCAGTAGAGGCCCCAGGGTGCCCTTTGGCCCTCCACCTAGGGGCCTCTGACCCCAGCAAGCTACCCAGGGGTCCACCTCTCTCCCTGGACTTGCAGTATAGGCCCCAGAATGCCCCCTTGCCCTCAACCCAGGGGCTACTGACCCCAGCAAGCTACCCAGGGCTCCACCTCTCTCCCTGAACTTGCAGTAGAGGCCCCAGGGTACCCCGTGGCCCTCCACCTAGGGGCCTCTGACCCCAGCAAGCTACCCAGGGGCCTACCTTATTCCCTGGACTTGCAGTAGAGTCCCCAGGGTGCCCCATGGCCCTCCACCTAGGGCCCTCTGACCCCAGCAAGCTACCCAGTGCTCCAACTCTCTCCCTGGACTTGCAGTATAGGCCCCAGGGTGCCCCCTGGTCCTCCACCTAGGGGCCCCTGACCCAAGCAAGCTACCCAGGGCTCCACCTCTCTCCCTGGACTTGCAGTAGAGGCCCCAGGGTGCCCATTTGCCCTCCACCTAGGGGTCTCTGACCCCAGCAAGCTACCCAGGGGTCCACCTCTCTCCCTGGACTTGCAATAGAGGCCCCAGGGTGCCCCGTGAACCTCCACCTAGGGGCCTCTGACCCCAGCAAGCTACCCAGGGGTCCACATCTCTCCCTTGTCTTGCAGTAGACGCCGCTGGGTGCCCCCTGGCCCTCCACCTAGGTGCCTCTGACCCCAGCAAGCTACCCAGGGGTCCACCTCTCTCCCTGGACTTTTAGTAGAGGCCCCAGGGTGCCCCTGGCCCTCCACCTAGGGGCCTCTGACCCCAGCAAACTACCCTGGAGTCCACCTCTCTTCCTGGACTTGCAGTAGAGGCCCCAGGGTGCCACTTGGCCCTCCATCTAGGGGCCTCTGACCCCAGCAAGCTACAGAGGGGTCCACCTCTCTCCCTGGACATGCAGTTGAGGCCCCAGGGTGCCCCGTGGCCCTCCACCAAGGGGCCTCTGACCCCAGCAAGCTACCCAGGGGTCCACATCTCTCCTTGGACTTGCAGTGGAGGCCCCTGGGTGCCCCCTGGCCCTCCACCTAGGGGCCTCTGAACCTAGCAAGCTACCCGAGGGTCCAGCTCTTTCCCTGGACTTGCAATAGAGGCCCCAGGGTGCCCCCTTGCCCTCCACCCAGGGGCTACTGACCCCAGCAAGCTACTCAGGGCTCCACCTCTCTCCCTGGACTTGTAGTAGAGGCCCTAGGCTGCCCTCTGGCCCTCCACCAAGGGCCCTCTGACCCCAGCTAGCTACCCAGGGCTCCATCTCTCTCCCTGGACTTGCAGTAGAGGCCCCAGGGTGCCCCTTGGCCCTCCACCTAGGGGCCTCTGACCCCATTAAGCTACCCAGGGTCCTACCTATCTCCCTGTACTTACAATAGAGTATCCAGGGTGCCCCATGGCCCTCCACCTAGGGCCCTCTGACCCCAGCAAGCTACCCAGGGCTCCATCTCTCTCCCTGGACTTGCAGTATAGGCCTCAGGGTGCCCCCTGGTCCTCCACCTAGGGGCCCCTGACCCAAGCAAGCTGCCCAGGGGTCCACATCTCTCCCTGGACTTGCAGTAGACACCCCTGGGTGCCCACTGGCCCTCCACCTAGGGGCCTTGACCCCAGAAAGCTGCCCAGGGGTCCACCTCTCTCCATAGACTTATAGTAGAGGCCCCAGGGTACCCCGTGGCCCTTCACCTAGGGGCCTCTGAACCCAGCAAGCTACCCAGGGGTCCAGCTCTCTCCCTGGACTTGCAATAGAGGCCCCAGGGTGCCCCCTTGCCCTCCACCCAAGGGCTACTGACCCCGGCAAGCTACCCTGGGCTCCACCTCTCTCCCTGGACTTGTAGTAGAGGCCCTAGGCTGCCCTCTGGCCCTCCACCTAGGGGCCTTTGACCCCAGCAAGCTACCCAGGGCTCCACCTCTCTCCCTGGACTTGCAGTAGAGGCCCCAGGGTGCCCATTGGCCCTCCACCTAGGGGCATCTGAACCCAGCAGGCTACCCAGGGGTCCACCTCTCTCCCTGGACTTGCAGTATAGGACCCAGGGTGCCCCCTGGCCCTCCACCTAGGGGCATCTGACCCCAGCAAGCTACCCAGGGGTCCACCTCTCTCCCTGGACTTGCTGTATTGGCCACAGGGTGCCCCCTTGCCCTCCACCTAGGGGCCTCTGACCCCAGCAAGCTACCCAGGGCTCCACTTCTCTCCCTGGACTTGCAGTAGAGGCCCCAGGGTGCCCCATTGCCCTCCACCCAGGGGCTACTGACCCCAGCAAGCTACCCAGGGGTCCACCTCTCTCCCTGGACTTGCAGTATAGGACCCATGGTGCCCCCTGGCCCTCCACCTAGGGGCATCTGACCCCAGCAAGCTACCCAGGGCTCCAACTCTCTCCCTGGACTTGCAGTATAGGCCCCTGGGTGCCCCATGGCCCTCCACCTAGGGGCCTCTGACCCCAGCAAGCTACAGAGGGGTCCACCTCTCTCCCTGGACTTGCAGTATAGGCCCCTGGGTGCCCCGTGGCCCTCCCCCATGGGGCGTCTGACACCAGCAAGCTTCCCAGTGGTCCACCTCTCTCCCTGGACTTGCAGTAGAGTCCCCAGGGTGCCCCATGGCCCTCCACCCAGGGGCCCCTGACCCAAGCAAGCTGCCCAGGGGTCCACCTCTCTCCCAGGACTTGCAATAGAGGCCCCAGGGTGCCCCTTGGCCCTCCCCCTAGGGGCCTCTGACCCCAGAAAGCTACCCAGGGGTCCACCTCTCTCCCTAGACTTGCAGACTAGCCCCAGGGTGACCCTTGGCCCTCCACGTAGGGCCGTCTGACCCCAGCAAGCTGCCCAGGGGCCTGCCTATCTCCCTGGACTTGCAGTAGTGTCCCCAGGGTGCCCCATGGTCCTCCACCTAGGGCTCTCTGACCCCAGCAAGCTACCCAGGGGTCCACATCTCTCCCTGGACTTGCAACAGAGGCCCCAGGGTGCCCCGTGACCCTCCAACTAGGGGCCTCTGACCCCAGCAAGCTACCCAGAGGTCCACCTCTCTCCTTGGACTTGCAGTATAGGCCCCAGGGTGCCCCCTGGCCCTCCACCTAGGTGCATCTGACCCCAGCAAGCTACCTAGGGGTCCACCTCTCTCCCTGGACTTGCAGTATAGGCCCCAGGGTGCCTACTGGCCCTCCACCTTGGGGCCTTTGACCCTAGCAAACTACCCAGGGGTCCACCTCTCTCCCTGGACTTGCTGTAGAGGCCCCAGGGTGACCCTTGGCCCTCCACCTAGGGGCCTCTTACCCCAGCAAGCTGCCCTGGGGCCTGCCTATGTCCCTGGACTTGCAGTAGAGTCCCCAGGGTGCCCCATGGCCCTCCACATAGGGCCCTCTGACACCAGCAAGCTACCCATTGGTCCACCTCTCTCCCTGGACTTGCAGTATAGGCCACAGGGTGCCCCCTTGCCTTCCACCTAGGGGCCTCTGACCCCAGAAGCTATCCAGGGCTCTACTTCTCTCCCTGGACTTGCAGTAGAGGCCCCAGGGTACCCCGTGGCCCTCCACCTAGGGGCCTCTGAGTCCAGCAAGCTACCCAGGGGTCCACATCTCTCCCTGGACTTGCAGTAGACGCTGCTGGGTGCCCCCTGGCCCTCCATCTAGGGGCCTCTGACCCCAGCAAGCTACCCAGGGGTCCAGCTCTCTCCCTGGACTTGCAGTATAGGCCCCAGGGTGCCCTCTGGCCCTCCACCTAGGGGCCTCTGACCCTAGAAAACTACCCAGGGGTCCACCTCTCTCCCTGGACTTGCAATAGAGGCCCCAGGGTGCCCCCTTGCCCTCCACCCAGGGGCTACTGACCCCAGCAAGCTATCCAGGGCTCCACCTCTCTCCCTGAACTTGCAGTAGAGGCCCCAGGGTACCCCGTGGCCCTCCACCTAGGGGCCTCAGACCCCAGCAAGCTACCCAGGGGCCTACCTTATTCCCTGGACTTGCAGTAGAGTCCCCAGGGTGCCCCATGGCCTTCCACCTAGGGCCCTTTGACCCCAGCAAGCTACCCAGTGCTCCAACTCTCTCCCTGGACTTGCAGTATAGGCCCCAGGGTGCCCCCTGGTCCTCCACCTAGGGGCCCCTGACCCAAGCAAGCTGCCCAGGTGTCCACCTCTCTCCCTGGACTTGCAATAGAGGCCCCAGGGTGCCCCGTGAACCTCCACCTAGGGGCCTCTGACACCAGCAAGCTACCCAGGGCTCCACCTCTCTCCCTGGACTTGTAGTAGAGGCCCTAGGCTGTCCTCTGGCCCTCCACCTAGGGGTCTCTGACCCCAGCAAGCTACCCAGGGCTCCACCTCTCTCCCTGGACTTGCAGTAGAGGCCCCAGGGTGCCCATTTGCCCTCCACCTAGGGGTCTCTGACCCCAGCAAGCTACCGAGGGGTCCACCTCTCTCCCTGGACTTGCAATAGAGGCCCCAGGGTGCCCCGTGAACCTCCACCTAGGGGCCTCTGACCCCAGCAAGCTACCCAGGGGTCCACATCTCTCCCTTGTCTTGCAGTAGACGCCGCTGGGTGCCCCCTGGCCCTCCACCTAGGTGCCTCTGACCCCAGCAAGCTACCCAGGGGTCCAGCTCTCTCCCTGGACTTTTAGTAGAGGCCCCAGGGTGCCCCTGGTCCTCCACCTAGGGGCCTCTGACCCCAGCAAACTACTGTGGAGTCCACCTCTCTTCCTGGACTTGCAGTAGAGGCCCCAGGGTGCCACTTGGCCCTCCATCTAGGGGCCTTTGACCCCAGCAAGCTACCCAGGGGTCCACATCTCTCCTTGGACTTGCAGTGGAGGCCCCTGGGTGCCCCCTGGCCCTCCACCTAGGGGCCTCTGAACCTAGCAAGCTACCCGGGGGTCCAGCTCTCTCCCTGGACTTGCAATAGAGGCCCCAGGGTGCCCCCTTGCCCTCCACCTAGGGGCATCTGACCCCAGCAAGCTACCCAGGGGTCCACCTCTCTCCCTGGACTTGCAGTATCGGACCCAGGGTGCCCCCTGGCCCTCCACCTAGGGGCATCTGACACCAGCAAGCTACCCAAGGGTCCACCTATCTCCCTGGACTTGCAGTATAGGCCCCAGGGTGCCCTCTGGCCCTTCACCTAGGGGCTTCTGACCCCAGCAAGCTGCCCAGGGGCCTGCCTATCTCCCTGGACTTGCAGTAGAGTCCCCAGGGTGCCCCATGGCCCTCCACGTAGGGCCCTCTGACCCCAGCAAGCTACCCAGGGGTCCACCTCTCTCCCTGGACTTGCAGTATTGGCCCCAGGGTGCCCCCTGGTCCTCCACCTAGGGGCCTCTGACCCTAGCAAACTACACAGGGGTCCACCTCTCTCCCTGGACTTGCAGTAGAGGCCCCAGGGTTCCCCATGGCCCTCCACCTAGGGACCTCTGACACCAGCAAGCTTCCCAGTGGTCCACCTCTCTCCCTAGACTTGCAGTATAGGCCCCAGGGTGCCCCATGGCCCTCCCCCTAGGGGCCTCTGACACCAGCAAGCTTCCCAGTGGTCCACCTCTCTCCCTAGACTTGCAGTAGAGGCCCCAGGGTTCCCCATGGCCCTCCACCTAGGGACCTCTGACACCAGCAAGCTACCCAGGGGTCCACCTCTCTCCCTGGACTTGCAGTATAGGCCCCAGGGTGCCCCCTGGTCCTCCACCTAGGGGCCTCTGACCCTAGCAAACTACACAGGGGTCCACCTCTCTCCCTGGACTTGCAGTAGAGGCCCCAGGGTTCCCCCTGGCCCTCCACCTGGAGGCCTCTGACCCCAGCAAGCTACCCAGGGCTCCAACTCTCTCCCTGGACTTGCAGTATAGGCCTCAGGGTGCCCCCTGGCCCTCCACCTAAGGGTCTCTGACCCCACAAAGCTACCCAGGGGTCCACCTCTCTCCCTAGACTTGCAGACTAGGCCCCAGGGTGACCCTTGGCCCTCCACCTAGGGGCCTCTGACCCCAGCAAGCTGCCCAGGGGCCTGCCTATCTCCCTGGACTTGCAGTAGAGTCCCCAGGGTGCCCCATGGCCCTCCACCTACGGCCCTCTGACCCCAGCAAGCTACCCAGGGGTCCACATCTCTCCCTGGACTTGCAACAGAGGCCCCAGGGTGCCCCGTGACCCTCCACCTAGGGGCCTCTGACCCCAGCAAGTTACCCAGGAGTCCACATCTCTCCCTGGACTTGCAGTAGACACCCCTGGGTGCCACCTGGCCCTCCACCTAGGGGCCTTTGACCCCAGCAAGCTACCCAGGGGTCCACCTCTCTCCATGGACTTATAGTAGAGGCCCCAGGGTGCCCCCTGGCCCTCCACCTGGGGGCCTCTGACCCCAGCAAGCTACCCAGGGTCCTACCTATCTCCCTGGACTTGCAGTAGAGGCCCCAGGGTACCCAGTGGCCCTCCACCTAGGGGCCTCTGAACCCAGCAAGCTACCTAGGGCTTCAATTCTCTCCCTGGACTTGCAGTAGAGGCCCAAGGGTACCCCGTGGCCCTCCACCTAGGGGCCCCTGACCCCAGCAAGCTACTCAGGGGTCCACATCTCTCCCTGGACTTGCCGTAGAGGCCCCAGGGTACCCCGTGGCCCTCCACCTAGGGGCCTCTGAACCCAGCAAGCTACCCAGGGGTCCAGCTCTCTCCCTGGACTTGCAATAGAGGCCCCAGGGTGCCCCCTTGCCCTCCACCCAGGGGCTACTGACCCCAGCAAGCTACACGGGGCTCCACTTCTCTCCCTGGACTTGTAGTAGAGGCCCTGGGCTGCCCTCTGGCCCTCCACCTAGGGGCCTCTGACCCCAGCAAGCTACCCAGGGCTCCACCTCTCTCGCTGGACTTGCAGTAGAGGCCCCAGGGTGCCCATTGGCCCTCCACCTAGGGGCCTCTGACCCCAGCAAACTACTCAGGGGTCCACCTCTCTTCCTGGACTTGCATTAGAGTCCCCAGGGTGCCCCATGGCCCTCCACCTAGGGCCCTCTGACCCCAGCAAGCTACCTAGGGCTCCACTTCTCTCCCTGGACTTGCAGTAGAGGCCCCAGGGTGCCCCCTTGCCCTCCACCCAGGGGCTACTGACCCCAGCAAGCTACCCAGGGCTGCACCTCTCTCCCTGGACTTGCAGTAGAGGCCCCAGGGTACCCCGTAGCCCTCCACCTAGGGGCCTCTGACCCCAGCAAGCTACTCAGGGGTCCACATCTCTCCCTGGACTTGCAGTAGAAGCCCCAGGGTACCCCGTGGCCCTCCACCCAGGGGCTACTGACCCCAGCAAGCTACACAGGGCTCCACTTCTCTCCCTGGACTTATAGTAGAGGCCCTGGGCTGCCCTCTGGCCCTCCACCTAGGGGCCTCTGACCCCAGCAAGCTACCCAGGGCTCCACCTCTCTTCCTGGACTTGCAGTAGAGTCTACAGGGTGCCCCATGGCCCTCCACCCAGGGCCCTCTGACAACAGCAAGCTACCCAGGGCTCCAACTCTCTCCCTGGACTTGCAGTATAGGCCCCAGGGTGCCCCCTGGTCCTCCACCTAGGGGCCTCTGACCCTAGCAAACTACACAGGGGTCCACCTCTCTCCCTGGACTTGCTGTAGAGGCCCCAGAGTGCCCCGTGACCCTCCACCTAGGGGCCTCTGACCCCAGCAAACTACCCAGGGGTCCACCTCTCTCCCTGGACTTGTAGTAGAGGCCCTAGGCTGCCCTCTGGCCCTCCACCTAGGGGCCTCTGACCCCAGCAAGCTACCCAGGGCTCCACCTCTCTCCCTGGATTTGCAGTAGAGGCCTCAGTGTGCCGATTGGCCCTCCACCTAGAGGTCTCTGACCCCAGCAAGCTACTGAGGGGTCCACCTCTCTCCGTGGACTTGCAATCGAGGCCCCAGGGTGCCCCGTGACCCTCCACCTAGGGGCCTCTGACACCAGCAAGCTACCCAGGGGTCCACCTCTCTCCTTGGACTTGCAGTATAGGCCCCAGGGTGCCCCCTGGCCCTCCACCTAGGGGCTTCTGACCCCAGCAAGCTACCCAGGGGTCCACCTCTCTCCCTGGACTTGCAGTATAGGACCCAGGGTGCCCCCTTGTCCTCCACCCAAGGGCTACTGACCCCAGCAAGCTACCCTGGGCTCCACCTCTCTCCCTGGACTTGTAGTGGAGGCCCTAGGCTGCCCTCTGGTCCTCCACCTTGGGGCCTCTGACCCCAGCAAGCTAACCAGGGCTCCACCTCTCTCCCTGGACTTGCAGTAGAGGCCCCAGGGTGCCCATTGGTCCTCCACCTAGGGGTCTCTGACCCCAGCCAGCTACCCAAGGGTCCGCCTCTGACCCCAGCAAGCTGCCCAGGGGCCTGACTATCTCCCTGGACTTGTAGTAGAGTCCCCAGGGTGCCTTATGGCCCTCCACCTAGGGGCCTCTGACCCAAGCAAGCTACCCAGGGGTCCACATCTCTCCCTGGACTTGCAACAGAGGCCCCAGGGTGCCCCGTGACCCTCCACCTAGGGGCCTCTGACCCCAGCAAGCTACCCAGGAGTCCACATCTCTCCCTGGACTTGCAGTAGACACCCTTGGGTGCCCCCTGGCCCTCCACCTAGGGGCCTTTGACCCAAGCAAGCTACCCAGGGGTCCACCTCTCTCCATGGACTTATAGTAGAGGCCCAAGGGTGCCCCCTGGCCCTCCACCTAGGGGCCTCTGAGTCCAGAAAGCTACCCAGGGGTCCACATCTCTCCCTGGACTTGCAGTAGAGGCCCCAGGGTACCCAGTGGCCCTCCACCTAGGGGCCTCTGAACCCAGCAAGCTACCCAGGGGTCCAGCTCTCTCCCTGGACTTGCAATAGAGGCCCCAGGGTGCCCCCTTGCCCTCCACCCAAGGGCTACTGACCCCAGCAAGCTACCCTGGGCTCCACATGTCTCCCTGGACTTGTAGTAGAGGCCCTAGGCTGCCCTCTGGTCCTCCACCTAGGGCCCTCTGACCCCAGCAAGCTACCTAGGGCTCCACTTCTCTCCCTGGACTTGCAGTAGAGACCCCAGGGTGCCCCCTTGCCCTCCACCCAGGGGCTACTGACCCCAGCAAGCTACCCAGGGCTCCACCTCTCTCCCTGCACTTGCAGTAGAGGCCCCAGGGTACCCTGTGGCCCTCCACCTAGGGACCTTTGACCCCATTAAGCTACTCAGGGGTCCACATCTCTCTCTGGACTTGCAGTAGAGGCCCCAGGGTACCCCGTGGCCCTCCACCTAGGGGCCTCTGAACCCAGCAAGCTACCCAGGGGTCCAGCTCTCTCCCTGGACTTGCAATAGAGGCCCCAGGGTGCCCCCTTGCCCTCCACCCAAGGGCTACTGACCCCAGCAAGCTACCCTGGGCTCCACCTCTCCCTGGAATTGTAGTAGAGGCCCTAGGCTGCCCTCTGGCCCTCCACCTAGGGGCCTTTGACCCCAGCAAGCTACCCAGGGCTCCACCTCTCTCCCTGGACTTATAGGCGAGGCCCCAGGGTGCCCTCCGGCCCTCCACCTAGGGGACTCTGACCCCAACAAACTACCCAGCTGTCCACCTCTCTTCCTGGACTTGCAGTAGAGTCCCCAGGGTGCCCCATGGCCCTCCACCTAGGGCCCTCTGACCCCAGCAAGCTAAACGGGGCTCCAACTCTCTCCCTGGACTTGCAGTATAGGCCCCAGGGTGCCCCCTGGTCCTCCACCTAGGGGCCTCTGACCCTAGCAAACTACACAGGGGTCCACCTCTCTCCCTGGACTTGCAGTAGAGGCCCCAGGGTGTCCCATGGCCCTCCACCTAGGGACCTCTGACCCCAGCAAGCTACAGAGGGGTCCACTTCTCTCCCTGGACTTGCAGTAGAGGCCCCAGGGTGCCCCATGGCCCTCCCCCTAGGGGCCTCTGACACCAGCAAGCTTCCCAGTGGTCCACCTCTCTCCCTAGACTTGCAGTAGAGGCCCCAGGGTGCCCCATGGCCCTCCACCTAGGGCCCTCTGACCCCAGCAAGCTACCCAGGGTCCTACCTATCTCCCTGGACTTGCAGTAGACTCCCCAGGGTGCCCCATGGCCCTCCACCTAGGGCCCTCTGACCCCAGCAAGCTACCCAGGGCTCCAACTCTCTCCATGGACTTGCAATATAGGCCTCAGGGTGCCCCCTGGTCCTCCACCTAGGGGCCCCTGACCCAAGCAAGCTGCCCAGGGGTCCACCTCTCTCCCTGGACTTGCAATAGAGGCCCCAGGGTGCCCCTTGGCCCTCCGCCTAGGGGCCTCTGACACCCAGAAAGCTACCCAGGGGTCCACCTCTCTCCCTAGACTTGCACACTAGGCCCCAGGGTGACTCTTGGCCCTCCACCTAGGGGCCTCTGACCCCAGCAAGCTGCCCAGGGGCCTGCCTATTTCCCTGGACTTGCAGTAGAGTCCCCAGGGTGCCCCATGGCCCTCCACCTAGGGCCCTCTGACCCCAGCAAGCTACCCAGGGGTCCACATCTCTCCCTGGACTTGCAACAGAGGCCCCAGGGTGCCCCGTGACCCTCCACCTAGGGGTCTCTGACCCCAGCAAGCTACCCAGGGGTCCACCTCTCTCCCTGGACTTGCAGTAGACACCCTTGGGTGCCCCCTGGCCCTCCACCTAGGGGCCTCTGACACCAGCAAGCTACCCAGGGGTCCACATCTCTCCCTAGACTTGCAGTAGACACCCTTGGGTGCCCCCTGGCCCTCCACCTAGGGGCCTTTGACCCCAGCAAGCTACCCAGGGGTCCACCTCTCTCCATGGACTTATAGTAGAGGCCCCAGGGTGCCCCCTGGCCCTCCACCTAGGGGCCTCTGAGTCCAGCAAGCTACCCAGGGGTCCAGCTCTCTCCTTGGACTTGCAATAGAGGCCCCAGGGTGCCCCCTTGCCCTCCACCCAAGGGCTACTAACCCCAGCAAGCTACCCTGGGCTCCACCTCTCTCCCTGGACTTGTAGTAGAGGCCCTAGGCTGCCCTCTGGTCCTCCACCTAGGGGCCTCTGACCCCAGCAAGCTAACCAGGGCTCCACCTCTCTCCCTGGACTTGCAGTAGAGGCCCCATGTTGCCCATTGGCCCTCCACCTAGGGGTTTCTGACCCCAGCAAGCTACCCAAGGGTTCGCCTCTGACCCCAGCAAGCTGCCCAGGGGCCTGCCTATCTCCCTGGACTTGCAGTAGAGTCCCCAGGGTGCCCCTCGGCCCTCCACGTAGGGCCCTCTGACCCCAGCAAGCTACCCAGGGGTCCACATCTCTCCCTGGACTTGCAGTAGACACCCCTGGGTGCCCACTGGCCCTCCACCTAGGGGCTTTTGACCCCAGAAAGCTACCCAGGGGTCCACCTCTCTCCATGGACTTATAGTAGAGGCCCCAGGGTGCCCCCTGGCCCTCCACCTAGGGGCCTCTGAGTCCAGCAAGCTACCCAGGGGTCCACATCTCTCCCTGGACTTGCAGTAGAGGCCCCAGGGTACCCCGTGGCCCTCCACCTAGGGGCCTCTGAACCCAGCAAGCTACCCAGGGGTCCAGCTCTCTCCCTGGACTTGCAATAGAGGCCCCAGGGTGCCCCCTTGCCCTCCACCCAAGGGCTACTGACCCCAGCAAGCTACCCTGGGCTCCACCTCTCTCCCTGGACTTGTAGTAGAGGCCCTAGGCTGCCCTCTGGCCCTCCACCTAGGGGCCTTTGACCCCAGCAAGCTACCCAGGGCTCCACCTCTCTCCCTGGACTTGCAGTAGAGGCCCCAGGATACCCATTGGCCCTCCACCTAGGGGCCTCTGACCCCAGCAAGCTACCCAGGGGTCTACATCTCTCCCTGGACTTGCAGTATAGGCCCCAGGGTGCCCCCTGGCCCTCCACCTAGGGGCATCTGACCCCAGCAAGCTACCCAGGGGTTCACCTCTCTCCCTGGACTTGCAGTATCGGTCCCAGGGTGCCCCCTGGCACTCCACCTAGGGGCATCTGACACCAGCAAGCTACCCAAGGGTCCACATATCTCCCTGGACTTGCAGTATAGGCCCCAGGGTGCCCTCTGGCCCTCCACCTAGGGGCCTCTGACCCTAGCAAACTACCCAGGGGTCCACCTCTCTCCCTGGACTTGCTGTAGAGGCCCCAGAGTGACCCTTGGCCCGCCACCTAGGGGCTTCTGACCCCAGCAAGCTGCCCAGGGGCCTGCCTATCTCCCTGGACTTGCAGTAGAGTCCCCAGGGTGCCCCATGGCCCTCCACGTAGGGCCCTCTGACCCCAGCAAGCTACCCAGGTGTCCACCTCTCTCCCTGGACTTGCAGTATAGGCCACAGGGTGCCCCTTGGCCCTCCACCTAGGGGCCTCTGACCCCAGAAAGCTACCCAGGGGTCCACCTCTCTCCCTAGACTTGCAGACTAGGCCCCAGGGTGACTCTTGGCCCTCCACCTAGGGGCCTCTGACCCCAGCAAGCTGCCCAGGGGCCTGCCTATTTCCCTGGACTTGCAGTAGAGTCCCCAGGGTGCCCCGTGACCCTGCACCTAGGGGCCTCTGACCCCAGCAAGCTACCCAGGGGTCCACATCTCTCCCTAGACTTGCAGTAGACACCCTTGGGTGCCCCCTGGCCCTCCACCTAGGGGCCTTTGACCCCAGCAAGCTACCCAGGGGTCCACCTCTCTCCATGGACTTATAGTAGAGGCCCCAGGGTGCCCCCTGGCCCTCCACCTAGGGGCCTCTGAGTCCAGCAAGCTACCCAGGGGTCCAGCTCTCTCCTTGGACTTGCAATAGAGGCCCCAGGGTGCCCCCTTGCCCTCCACCCAAGGGCTACTAACCCCAGCAAGCTACCCTGGGCTCCACCTCTCTCCCTGGACTTGTAGTAGAGGCCCTAGGCTGCCCTCCGGTCCTCCACCTAGGGGCCTCTGACCCCAGCAAGCTAACCAGGGCTCCACCTCTCTCCCTGGACTTGCAGTAGAGGCCCCAGGTTGCCCATTGGCCCTCCACCTAGGGGTTTCTGACCCCAGCAAGCTACCCAAGGGTTCGCCTCTGACCCCAGCAAGCTGCCCAGGGGCCTGCCTATCTCCCTGGACTTGCAGTAGAGTCCCCAGGGTGCCCCTCGGCCCTCCACGTAGGGCCCTCTGACCCCAGCAAGCTACCCAGGGGTCCAGCTCTCTCCCTGGACTTGCAATAGAGGCCCCAGGGTGCCCCCTTGCCCTCCACCCAAGGGCTACTGACCCCAGCAAGCTACCCTGGGCTCCACCTCTCTCCCTGGACTTGTAGTAGAGGCCCTAGGCTGCCCTCTGGCCCTCCACCTAGGGGCCTTTGACCCCAGCAAGCTACCCAGGGCTCCACCTCTCTCCCTGGACTTGCAGTAGAGGCCCCAGGATACCCATTGGCCCTCCACCTAGGGGCCTCTGACCCCAGCAAGCTACCCAGGGGTCTACCTCTCTCCCTGGACTTGCAATATAGGCCCCAGGGTGCCCCCTGGCCCTCCACCTAGGGGCATCTGACCCCAGCAAGCTACCCAGGGGTTCAATCTCTCCCTGGACTTGCAGTATCGGTCCCAGGGTGCCCCCTGGCACTCCACCTAGGGGCATCTGACACCAGCAAGCTACCCAAGGGTCCACCTATCTCCCTGGACTTGCAGTATAGGCCCCAGGGTGCCCTCTGGCCCTCCACCTAGGGGCCTCTGACCCTAGCAAACTACCCAGGGGTCCACCTCTCTCCCTGGACTTGCTGTAGAGGCCCCAGGGTGACCCTTGGCCCGCCACCTAGGGGCTTCTGACCCCAGCAAGCTGCCCAGGGGCCTGCCTATCTCCCTGGACTTGCAGTAGAGTCCCCAGGGTGCCCCATGGCCCTCCACGTAGGGCCATCTGACCCCAGCAAGCTACCCAGGGGTCCACCTCTCTCCCTGGACTTGCAGTATAGGCCACAGGGTGCCCCCTTGCCCTCCACCTAGGGGCCTCTGACCCCAGAAGCTACCCAGGGCTCAACTTCTCTACCTGGACTTGCAGTAGAGGCCCCAGGGTGCCCCCTTGCCCTCCACCCAGGGGCTACTGACCCCAGCAAGCTACCCAGGGCTCCACCTCTCTCCCTGGACTTGCAGTATAGGCCCCAGGGTGCTCCCTGGTCCTCCACCTAGGGGCCTCTGACCCTAGCAAACTTCACAGGGGTCCACCTCTCTCCCTGGACTTGCAGTAGAGCCCCCAGGGTGCCCCATGGCCCTCCACCTAGGGCCCTCTGACCCCAGCAAGCTACCCAGGGGTCCACCTCTTTCCCTGGACTTGCAATAGAGGCCCCAGAGTGCCCCGTGACCCTCCACCTAGGGGCCTCTGACCCCAGCAAACTACCCAGGGGTCCACCTCTCTCCCTGGACTTGTAGTAGAGGCCCTAGGCTGCCCTCTGGCCCTCCACCTAGGGGCCTCTGACCCCAGCAAGCTACCCAGGGCTCCACCTCTCTCCCTGGATTTGCAGTAGAGGCCTCAGTGTGCCGATTGGCCCTCCACCTAGAGGTCTCTGACCCCAGCAAGCTACTGAGGGGTCCACCTCTCTCCGTGGACTTGCAATCGAGGCCCCAGGGTGCCCCGTGACCCTCCACCTAGGGGCCTCTGACACCAGCAAGCTACCCAGGGGTCCACCTCTCTCCTTGGACTTGCAGTATAGGCCCCAGGGTGCCCCCTGGCCCTCCACCTAGGGGCTTCTGACCCCAGCAAGCTACCCAGGGGTCCACCTCTCTCCCTGGACTTGCAGTATAGGACCCAGGGTGCCCCCTTGTCCTCCACCCAAGGGCTACTGACCCCAGCAAACTACCCTGGGCTCCACCTCTCTCCCTGGACTTGTAGTGGAGGCCCTAGGCTGCCCTCTGGTCCTCCACCTTGGGGCCTCTGACCCCAGCAAGCTAACCAGGGCTCCACCTCTCTCCCTGGACTTGCAGTAGAGGCCCCAGGGTGCCCATTGGTCCTCCACCTAGGGGTCTCTGACCCCAGCCAGCTACCCAAGGGTCCGCCTCTGACCCCAGCAAGCTGCCCAGGGGCCTGACTATCTCCCTGGACTTGTAGTAGAGTCCCCAGGGTGCCTTATGGCCCTCCACCTAGGGGCCTCTGACCCAAGCAAGCTACCCAGGGGTCCACATCTCTCCCTGGACTTGCAACAGAGGCCCCAGGGTGCCCCGTGACCCTCCACCTAGGGGCCTCTGACCCCAGCAAGCTACCCAGGAGTCCACATCTCTCCCTGGACTTGCAGTAGACACCCTTGGGTGCCCCCTGGCCCTCCACCTAGGGGCCTTTGACCCAAGCAAGCTACCCAGGGGTCCACCTCTCTCCATGGACTTATAGTAGAGGCCCAAGGGTGCCCCCTGGCCCTCCACCTAGGGGCCTCTGAGTCCAGAAAGCTACCCAGGGGTCCACATCTCTCCCTGGACTTGCAGTAGAGGCCCCAGGGTACCCAGTGGCCCTCCACCTAGGGGCCTCTGAACCCAGCAAGCTACCCAGGGGTCCAGCTCTCTCCCTGGACTTGCAATAGAGGCCCCAGGGTGCCCCCTTGCCCTCCACCCAAGGGCTACTGACCCCAGCAAGCTACCCTGGGCTCCACATGTCTCCCTGGACTTGTAGTAGAGGCCCTAGGCTGCCCTCTGGTCCTCCACCTAGGGCCCTCTGACCCCAGCAAGCTACCTAGGGCTCCACTTCTCTCCCTGGACTTGCAGTAGAGACCCCAGGGTGCCCCCTTGCCCTCCACCCAGGGGCTACTGACCCCAGCAAGCTACCCAGGGCTCCACCTCTCTCCCTGCACTTGCAGTAGAGGCCCCAGGGTACCCTGTGGCCCTCCACCTAGGGACCTTTGACCCCATTAAGCTACTCAGGGGTCCACATCTCTCTCTGGACTTGCAGTAGAGGCCCCAGGGTACCCCGTGGCCCTCCACCTAGGGGCCTCTGAACCCAGCAAGCTACCCAGGGGTCCAGCTCTCTCCCTGGACTTGTAGTAGAGGCCCTAGGCTGCCCTCTGGCCCTCCACCTAGGGGCCTTTGACCCCAGCAAGCTACCCAGGGCTCCACCTCTCTCCCTGGACTTGTAGTAGAGGCCCTAGGCTGCCCTCTGGCCCTCCACCTAGGGGCCTTTGACCCCAGCAAGCTACCCAGGGCTCCACCTCTCTCCCTGGACTTATAGGCGAGGCCCCAGGGTGCCCTCCGGCCCTCCACCTAGGGGACTCTGACCCCAGCAAACTACCCAGCGGTCCACCTCTCTTCCTGGACTTGCAGTAGAGTCCCCAGGGTGCCCCATGGCCCTCCACCTAGGGCCCTCTGACCCCAGCAAGCTAAACGGGGCTCCAACTCTCTCCCTGGACTTGCAGTATAGGCCCCAGGGTGCCCCCTGGTCCTCCACCTAGGGGCCTCTGACCCTAGCAAACTACACAGGGGTCCACCTCTCTCCCTGGACTTGCAGTAGAGGCCCCAGGGTGTCCCATGGCCCTCCACCTAGGGACCTCTGACCCCAGCAAGCTACAGAGGGGTCCACTTCTCTCCCTGGACTTGCAGTAGAGGCCCCAGGGTGCCCCATGGCCCTCCCCCTAGGGGCCTCTGACACCAGCAAGCTTCCCAGTGGTCCACCTCTCTCCCTAGACTTGCAGTAGAGGCCCCAGGGTGCCCCATGGCCCTCCACCTAGGGCCCTCTGACCCCAGCAAGCTACCCAGGGTCCTACCTATCTCCCTGGACTTGCAGTAGACTCCCCAGGGTGCCCCATGGCCCTCCACCTAGGGCCCTCTGACCCCAGCAAGCTACCCAGGGCTCCAACTCTTTCCATGGACTTGCAATATAGGCCTCAGGGTGCCCCCTGGTCCTCCACCTAGGGGCCCCTGACCCAAGCAAGCTGCCCAGGGGTCCACCTCTCTCCCTGGACTTGCAATAGAGGCCCCAGGGTGCCCCTTGGCCCTCCGCCTAGGGGCCTCTGACACCCAGAAAGCTACCCAGGGGTCCACCTCTCTCCCTAGACTTGCACACTAGGCCCCAGGGTGACTCTTGGCCCTCCACCTAGGGGCCTCTGACCCCAGCAAGCTGCCCAGGGGCCTGCCTATTTCCCTGGACTTGCAGTAGAGTCCCCAGGGTGCCCCATGGCCCTCCACCTAGGGCCCTCTGACCCCAGCAAGCTACCCAGGGGTCCACATCTCTCCCTGGACTTGCAACAGAGGCCCCAGGGTGCCCCGTGACCCTCCACCTAGGGGTCTCTGACCCCAGCAAGCTACCCAGGGGTCCACCTCTCTCCCTGGACTTGCAGTAGACACCCTTGGGTGCTCCCTGGCCCTCCACCTAGGGGCCTTTGACCCCAGCAAGCTACCCAGGGGTCCACCTCTCTCCCTGGACTTGCAGTAGAGGCCCCAGGGTGCCCCATGGCCCTCCACCTAGGGCCCTCTGACCCCAGCAAGCTACCCAGGGGTCCACCTCTCTCCCTGGACTTATAGGCGAGGCCCCAGGGTGCCCATTGGCCCTCCACCTAGGGGTCTCTGACCCCAGCAAGCTACCCAGGGGTCCACATCTCTCCCTGGACTTGCAGTAGACACCCCTGGGTGCCCACTGGCCCTCCACCTAGGGGCCTTTGACCCCAGAAAGCTACCCAGGGGTCCACATCTCTCCCTGGACTTGCAGTAGAGGCCCCAGGGTACCCCGTGGCCCTCCACCTAGGGGCCTCTGAACCCAGCAGGCTACCCAGGGGTCCAGCTCTCTCCCTGGACTTGCAATAGAGGCCCCAGGGTGCCCCATGGCCCTCCACCCAAGGGCTACTGACCCCAGCAAGCTACCCTGGGCTCCACTTCTCTCCCTGGACTTGTAGTAGAGGCATTAGGCTGCCCTCTGGCCCTCCACCTAGGGGCCTTTGACCCCAGCAAGCTACCCAGGGCTCCACCTCTCTCCCTGGACTTGCAGTAGAGGCCCCAGGGTGCCCATTGGCCCTCCACCTAGGGGCCTCTGACCCCAGCAAGCTACCCAGGGGTCTACCTCTCTCCCTGGACTTGCAGTATAGGCCCCAGGGTGCCCCCTGGCCCTCCAACTAGGGGCCTCTGACCCCAGCACGCTACCCAAGGGTCCACTTCTCTCCTTGGACTTGCAGTATAGGCCCCAGGGTGCCCCCTGGCCCTCCACCTAGGGGCATCTGACACCAGCAAGCTACCCAAGGGTCCGCCTCTGACCCCAGCATGCTGCCCAGGGGCCTGCCTATCTCCCTGGACTTGCAGTAGAGTCCCCAGGGTGCCCCATGGCCCTCCACGTAGGGCCCTCTGACCCCAGCAAGCTACCCAGGGGTCCACATCTCTCCCTGGACTTGCAGTAGACGCCCCTGGGTGCCCACTGGCCCTCCACCTAGGGGCCTTTGACCCCAGCAAGCTACCCAGGGGTCCACCTCTCTCCCTGGACTTGCAGTATCGGACCCAGGGTGCCCCCTGGCCCTCCACCTAGGGGCATCTGACACCAGCAAGCTACCCAAGGGTCCACCTATCTCCCTGGACTTGCAGTATAGGCCACAGGGTGCCCCCTTGCCCTCCACCTAGGGGCCTCTGACCCCAGAAGCTACCCAGGGCTCCACTTCTCTCCCTGGACTTGCAGTAGAGGCCCCAGGGTGCCCCCTTGCCCTCCACCCAGGGGCTACTGACCCCAGCAAGCTACCCAGGGCTCCACCTCTCTCCATGGACTTGCAGTATAGGCCCCAGGGTGCCCCCTGGCCCTCCACCTAGGGGCATCTGACCCCAGCAAGCTACCCAGGGGTCCACCTCTCTCCCTGGACTTGCAGTATAGGACCCAGGGTGCCCCCTGGCCCTCCACCTAGGGGCATCTGACACCAGCAAGCTACCCAGGGGTCCACCTATCTCCCTGGACTTGCAGTAGAGGCCCCAGGGTGCCCTCTGGCCTTCCACCTAGGGGCCTCTGACCCTAGCAAACTACCCGGGGGTCCAGCTCTCTCCCTGGACTTGCAATAGAGGCCCCAGGGTGCCCCCTTGCCCTCCACCCAGGGGCTACTGACTCCAGCAAGCTA
The DNA here is from genome assembly GCF_052040795.2 of Danio rerio. Lineage (NCBI taxonomy): Eukaryota > Metazoa > Chordata > Actinopteri > Cypriniformes > Danionidae > Danio > Danio rerio. The sequence continues at coordinate 19,092,590 of NC_141030.1, forward strand.
CCCAGGGCTCCACCTCTCTCCCTGGACTTGTAGTAGAGGCCCTAGGCTGCCCTCTGGCCCTCCACCTAGGGGCCTCTGACCCCAGCAAGCTACCCAGGGCTTCACCTCTCTCCCTGGACTTGCAGTAGAGGCCCCAGGGTGCCCATTGGCCCTCCACCTAGGGGCCTCTGACCCCAGCAAGCTACCAAGGGGTTTACCTCTCTCCCTAGACTTGCAGTAGAGGCCCCAGGGTGACCCTTGGCCCTCCACCTAGGGGCCTCTGACCCCAGCAAGCTACCCAGGGTCCTACCTATCTCCCTGGACTTGCAGTAGAGTCCCCAGGGTGCCCCATGTCCCTCCACCTAGGGCCCTCTGACCCCAGCAAGCTACCCAGGGCTAAAACTCTCTCCCTGGACTTGCAGTATAGGCCTCAGGGTGTCCCCTGGTCCTCCACCTAGGGGCCCCCGACCCAAGCAAGCTGCCCAGGGGTCCACCTCTCTCCCTGGACTTAAAAATAGAGGCCCCAGGGTGCCCCCTTGCCCTCCACCCAAGGGCTACTGACCCCAGCAAGCTACCCTGGGCTCTACCTCTCTCCCTGGACTTGTAGTAGAGGCCCTAGGCTGCCCTCTGGTCCTCCACCTAGGGGCCACTGACACCAGCAAGCTAACCAGGGCTCCACCTCTCTCCCTGGACTTGCAATAGAGGCCCAAGGGTGCCCCCTTGCCCTCCACCAAAGGGCTACTGACCCCAGCAAGCTACCCTGGGCTCTACCTCTCTCCCTGGACTTGTAGTAGAGGCCCCAGGGTGCCCATTGGCCCTTCACCTAGGGGTCTCTGACCCCAGCAAGCTACCCAAGGGTCCGCCTCTGACCCCAGCAAGCTGCCCAGGGGCCTGCCTATCTCCCTGGACTTGCAGTAGAGTCCCCAGGGTGCCCCATGGCCCTCCACGTAGGGCCCTCTGACCCCAGCAAGCTACCCAGGGGTCCACATCTCTCCCTGGACTTATAGGCGAGGCCCCAGGGTGCCCCTTGGCCCTCCACCTAGGGACCTCTGACCCCAGCAAGCTACAGAGGGGTCCACCTCTCTCCTTGGACTTGCAGTAGAGGCCCCAGGGTGCCCTGTGGCCCTCCACCTAGGGGCCTCTGACCCCAGCAAGCTACCCGGGGGTCCAGCTCTCTCCCTGGACTTGCAGTAGAGTCCCCAGGGTGCCCCATGGCCCTCCACATAGGGCCCTCTGACCCCAGCAAGCTACCCAGGGCTCCAACTCTCTCCCTGGACTTGCAGTATAGGCCTCAGGGTGCCCCCTGGTCCTCCACCTAGGGGCCCCTGACCCAAGCAAGCTGCCCAGGGGTCCACCTCTCTCCCTGGACTTGCAAGAGAGGCCCCAGCGTGCCCCTTGGCCCTCCACCTAAGGGCCTCTGACACCAGAAAGCTACCCAGGGGTCCACCTCTCTCCCTAGACTTGCAGACTAGGCCCCAGGGTGACCCTTGGCCCTCCACCTAGGGGCCTCTGATCCCAGAAAGCTGCCCAGGGGCCTGCCTATCTCCCTGGACTTGCAGTAGAGTCCCCAGGGTGCCCCATGTCCCTCCACCTAGGGCCCTCTGACCCCAGCAAGCTACCCAGGGCTAAAACTCTCTCCCTGGACTTGCAGTATAGGCCTCAGGGTGTCCCCTGGTCCTCCACCTAGGGGCCCCCGACCCAAGCAAGCTGCCCAGGGGTCCACCTCTCTCCCTGGACTTAAAAATAGAGGCCCCAGGGTGCCCCCTTGCCCTCCACCCAAGGGCTACTGACCCCAGCAAGCTACCCTGGGCTCTACCTCTCTCCCTGGACTTGTAGTAGAGGCCCTAGGCTGCCCTCTGGTCCTCCACCTAGGGGCCACTGACACCAGCAAGCTAACCAGGGCTCCACCTCTCTCCCTGGACTTGCAATAGAGGCCCAAGGGTGCCCCCTTGCCCTCCACCCAAGGGCTACTGACCCCAGCAAGCTACCCTGGGCTCTACCTCTCTCCCTAGACTTGTAGTAGAGGCCCCAGGGTGCCCATTGGCCCTTCACCTAGGGGTCTCTGACCCCAGCAAGCTACCCAAGGGTCCGCCTCTGACCCCAGCAAGCTGCCCAGGGGCCTGCCTATCTCCCTGGACTTGCAGTAGAGTCCCCAGGGTGCCCCATGGCCCTCCACGTAGGGCCCTCTGACCCCAGCAAGCTACCCAGGGGTCCACATCTCTCCCTGGACTTGCAGTAGAGGCCCCAGGGTGCCCATTGGCCCTCCACCTAGGGGCCTCTGACCCCAGCAAGCTACCCAGGGGTCCACCTCTCTCCCTGGACTTATAGGCGAGGCCCCAGGGTGCCCCCTGGCCCTCCACCTAGGGGTCTCTGACCCCAGCAAACTACCCAGCGGTCCACCTCTCTTTCTGGACTTGCAGTAGAGTCCCCAGGGTGCCCCATGGCCCTCCACCTAGGGACCTCTGACCCCAGCAAGCTACAGAGGGGTCCACCTCTCTCCTTGGACTTGCAGTAGAGGCCCCAGGGTGCCCTGTGGCCCTCCACCTAGGGGCCTCTGACCCCAGCAAGCTACCCGGGGGTCCAGCTCTCTCCCTGGACTTGCAGTAGAGTCCCCAGGGTGCCCCATGGCCCTCCACATAGGGCCCTCTGACCCCAGCAAGCTACCCAGGGCTCCAACTCTCTCCCTGGACTTGCAGTATAGGCCTCAGGGTGCCCCCTGGTCCTCCACCTAGGGGCCCCTGACCCAAGCAAGCTGCCCAGGGGTCCACCTCTCTCCCTGGACTTGCAAGAGAGGCCCCAGCGTGCCCCTTGGCCCTCCACCTAAGGGCCTCTGACACCAGAAAGCTACCCAGGGGTCCACCTCTCTCCCTAGACTTGCAGACTAGGCCCCAGGGTGACCCTTGGCCCTCCACCTAGGGGCCTCTGATCCCAGAAAGCTGCCCAGGGGCCTGCCTATCTCCCTGGACTTGCAGTAGAGTCCCCAGGGTGCCCCATGGCCCTCCACCTAGGGCCCTCTGACCCCAGCAAGCTACCCAGGGGTCCACATCTCTCCCTGGACTTGCAACAGAGGCCCCAGGGTGCCCCGTGACCCTCCACCTAGGGGCCTCTGACCCCAGCAAGCTACCCAGGAGTCCACATCTCTCCCTGGACTTGCAGTAGACACCCCTGGGTGCCCCCTGGCCCTCCACATAGGGGCCTTTGACCCCAGCAAGCTACCCAGGGGTCCACCTCTCTCCATGGACTTATAGTAGAGGCCCCAGGGTGCCCCCTGGCCCTCCACCTAGGGGCCTCTGAGTCCAACAAGCTACCCAGGGGTCCACATCTCTCCCTGGACTTGCAGTAGAGGCCCCAGGGTACCCAGTGGCCCTCCACCTAGGGGCCTCTGAACCCAGCAAGCTACCCAGGGGTCCAGCTCTCTCCCTGGACTTGCAAAAGAGGCCCCAGGGTACCCCCTTGCCCTCCACCCAAGGGCTACTGACCCCAGCAAGCTACCCTGGGCTCCACATCTCTCCCTGGACTTGTAGTAGAGGCCCCAGGGTGCCCATTGGCCCTCCACCTAGGGGTCTCTGACCCCAGCAAGCTACCCAAGGGTCCGCCTCTGACCCCAGCAAGCTGCCCAGGGGCCTGCCTATCTCCCTGGACTTGCAGTAGAGTCCCCAGGGTGCCCGATGGCCCTCCACCTAGGGCCCTCTGACCCCAGCAAGCTACCTAGGGCTCCACTTCTCTCCCTGGACTTGCAGTAGAGGCCCCAGGGTGCCCCCTTGCCCTCCACCCAGGGGCTACTGACCCCAGCAAGCTACCCAGGGCTGCACCTCTCTCCCTGGACTTGCAGTAGAGGCCCCAGGGTACCCCGTGGCCCTCCACCTAGGGGCCTCTGACCCCAGCAAGCTACTCAGGGGTCCACATCTCTCCCTGGACTATCAGTAGAGGCCCCAGGGTACCCCGTGGCCCTCCACCTAGGGGCCTCTGAACATAGCAAGCTACCCAGGGGTCCAGCTCTCTCCCTGGACTTGCAATAGAGGCCCCAGGGTGCCCCCTTGCCCTCCACCCAGGGGCTACTGACCCCAGCAAGCTACAGAGGGCTCCACTTCTCTCCCTGGACTTGTAGTAGAGGCCCTGGGCAGCCCTCTGGCCCTCCACCTAGGGGCCTCTGACCCCAGCAAGCTACCCAGGGCTCCACCTCTCTCGCTGGACATGCAGTAGAGGCCCCAGGGTGCCCATTGGCCCTCCACCTAGGGGCCTCTAACCCCAGCAAACTACCCAGGGGTCCACCTCTCTTCCTGGACTTGCAGTAGAGTCCCCAGGGTGCCCCATGGCCTTCCACCTAGGGCCCTCTGACCCCAGCAAGCTACCTAGGGCTCCACTTCTCTCCCTGGACTTGCAGTGGAGGCCCCAGGGTGCCCCCTTGCCCTCCACCCAGGGGCTACTGACCCCAGCAAGCTACCCAGGGCTGCACCTCTCTCCCTGGACTTGCAGTAGAGGCCCCAGGGTGCCCCTTGCCCTCCACCTAGGGGCCTCTGACCCCAGCAAGCTACCCTGGAGTCCACCTCTCTCCCTGGACTTGCAGTAGAGGCCCCAGGGTGCCCCTTGGCCCTCCACCTAGGGGCCTCTGACCCCAGAAAGCTACCGAGGGGTCCACCTCTCTCCGTGGACTTTCAGTAGAGGCCCCAGGGTGCCCCGTGGCCCTCCACCTAGGGGCTACTGACCCCAGCAAGCTACCCAGGGCTCCACGTCTCTCCCTGGACTTGCAGTAGAGGCCCTAGGCTGCCCTCTGGCCCTCCACCTAGGGGCCTCTGAACCCAGCAAGCTACCCAGGGCTTCACCTCTCTCCCTGGACTTGCAGTAGAGGCCCCAGGGTGCCCAATGGCCCTCCACCTAGGGACCTCTGACCCCAGCAAGCTACCGAGGGGTCCACCTCTCTCCCTAGACTTGCAGTAGAGGCCCCAGGGTGACCCTTGGCCCTCCACCTAGGGGCCTCTGACCCCAGCAAGCTACCCAGGGGTCCACCTCTCTCTCTAGACTTGCAGACTAGGCCCCAGGGTGACCCTTGGCCCTCCACCCAGGGGCCTCTGACCCCAGCAAGCTGCCCAGGGGCCTGCCTATCTCCCTGGACTTGCAGTAGAGTCCCCAGGGTGCCCCTTGGCCCTCCACCTAGGGCCCTCTGACCCCAGCAAGCTACCCAGTGGTCCACATCTCTCCCTGGACTTGCAACAGAGGCCCCAGGGTGCCCCGTGACCCTCCACCTAGGGGCCTCTGAGTCCAGCAAGCTACCCAGGGGTCCACATCTCTCCCTGGACTTGCAGTAGAGGCCCCAGGGTACCCAGTGGCCCTCCACCTAGGGGCCTCAGAACCCAGCAAGCTACCCAGGGGTCCAGATCTCTCCCTGGACTTGCAATAGAGGCCCCAGGGTGCCCCCTTGCCCTCCACCCAAGGGCTACTGACCCCAGGAAGCTACCCTGGGCTCCACCTATCTCCCTGGAATTTTAGTAGAGGCCCTAGGCTGCCCTCTGGTCCTCCACCTAGGGGCCTCTGACCCCAGCAAGCTAACCAGGGCTCCACCTCTCTCCCTGGACTTGCAGTAGAGGCCCCAGGGTGCCCATTGGCCCTCCACCTAGGGGTCTCTGACCCCAGCAAGCTACCCAAGGGTCCGCCTCTGACCCCAGCAAGCTGCCCAGGGGCCTGCCTATCTCCCTGGACTTGCAGTAGAGTCCCCAGGGTGCCCCATGGCCCTCCACGTAGGGCTCTGTGACCCCAGCAAGCTACCCAGGGGTCCACATTTCTCCCTGGACTTGCAGTAGACGCCCCTGCGTGCCCACTGGCCCTCCACCTAGGGGCCTTTGACCCCAGCAAGCTACCCAGGGGTCCACCTCTCTCCATGGACTTATAATAGAGGCCCCAGGGTGCCCCCTGGCCCTCCACCTAGGGGCCTCTGAGTCCAGCAAGCTACCCAGGGGTCCACATCTCTCCCTGGACTTGCAGTAGAGGCCCCAGGGTACCCCGTGGCCCACCACCTAGGGGCCTCTGAACCCAGCAAGCTACCCAGGGGTCCAGCTCTCTCCCTGGACTTGCAGTAGAGGCCCCAGGGTGCCCATTGGTCCTCCACCTAGGGGTCTCTGACCCCAGCCAGCTACCCAAGGGTCCGCCTCTGACCCCAGCAAGCTGCCCAGGGGCCTGACTATCTCCCTGGACTTGCAGTAGAGTCCCCAGGCTGCCCCCTTGCCCTCCACCCAGGGGCTACTGACCCCAGCAAGCTACACAGGGCTCCACTTCTCTCCCTGGACTTGTAGTAGAGGCCCTGGGCTGCCCTCTGGCCCTCCACCTAGGGGCCATTGACCCCAGCAAGCTACCCAGGGCTCCACCTCTCTCGCTGGACTTGCAGTAAAGGCCCCAGGGTGCCCATTGGCCCTCCACCTAGGGGCCTCTGACCCCAGCAAACTACCCAGGGGTCCACCTCTCTTCTTGGACTTGCAGTTGAGTCCCCAGGGTGCCCCATGGCCCTCCACCTAGGGCCCTCTGACCCCAGCAAGCTACCTAGGGCTCCACTTCTCTCCCTGGACTTGCAGTAGAGGCCCCAGGGTGCCCCCTTGCCCTCCACCCAGGGGCTACTGACCCCAGCAAGCTACCCAGGGCTGCACCTCTCTCCCTGGACTTGCAGTAGAGGCCCCAGGGTACCCCGTAGCCCTCCACCTAGGGGCCTCTGACTCCAGCTAGCTACTCAGGGGTCCACATCTCTCCCTGGACTTGCAGTAGAAGCCCCAGGGTACCCCGTGGCCCTCCACCCAGGGGCTACTGACCCCAGCAAGCTACACAGGGCTCCACTTCTCTCCCTGGACTTGTAGTAGAGGCCCTGGGCTGCCCTCTGGCCCTCCACCTAGGGGCCTCTGACCCCAGCAAGCTACCCAGGGCTCCACCTCTCTCCCTGGACTTGCAGTAGAGGCCCCAGGGTGCCCCATGGCCCTCCACCTAGGGGCCTCTGACCCCAGCAAGCTACCCAGGGGTCCACCTCTCTCCCTGGACTTATAGGCGAGGCCCCAGGGTGCCCCCTGGCCCTCCACCTAGGGACCTCTGACCCCAGCAAACTACCCAGGGGTCCACCTCTCTTCCTGGACTTGCAGTAGAGTCCCCAGGGTGCGCCATGGCCCTCCACCTAGGGCCCTCTGACCCCAGCAAGCTACCCTGGGCTCCACCTCTCTCCCTGGACTTGTAGTGGAGGCCCTAGGCTGCCCTCTGGTCCTCCACCTAGGGGCCTCTGACCCCAGCAAGCTAACCAGGGCTCCACCTCTCTCCCTGGACTTGCAGTAGAGGCCCCAGGGTGCCCATTGGTCCTCCACCTAGGGGTCTCTGACCCCAGCCAGCTACCCAAGGGTCCGCCTCTGAACCCAGCAAGCTGCCCAGGGGCCTGACTATCTCCCTGGACTTGCAGTAGAGTCCCCAGGGTGACCCATGGCCCTCCACCTAGGGGCCTCTGACATAAGCAAGCTACCCAGGGGTCCACATCTCTCCCTGGACTTGCAACAGAGGCCCCAGGGTGCCCCGTGACCCTCCACCTAGGGGCCTCTGACCCCAGCAAGCTACCCAGGAGTCCACATCTCTCCCTGGACTTGCAGTAGACACCCTTGGGTGCCCCCTGGCCCTCCACCTAGGGGCCTTTGACCCCAGCAAGCTACCCAGGGGTCCACCTCTCTCCATGGACTTTTAGTAGAGGCCCAAGGGTGCCCCCTGTTCCTCCACCTAGGGGCCTCCGAGTCCAGAAAGCTACCCAGGGGTCCACATATTTCCCTGGACTTGCAGTAGAGGCCCCAGGGTACCCCGTGGCCCTCCACCTAGGGGCCTCTGAACCCAGCAAGCTACCCAGGGGTCCAGCTCTCTCCCTGGACTTGTAGTAGAGGCCCTAGGCTGCCCTCTGGCCCTCCACCTAGGGGCCTTTGACCCCAGCAAGCTACCCAGGGTTCCACCTCTCTCCCTGGACTTATAGGCGAGGCCCCAGGGTGCCCCCTTGCCCTCCACCCAAGGGCTACTGACCCCAGCAAGCTACCCTGGGCTCCACCTCTCTCCCTGGACTTGTAGTAGAGGCCCTAGGCTGCCCTCTGGCCCTCCACCTAGGGGCCTTTGACCCCAGCAAGCTACCCAGGGCTCCACCTCTCTCCCTGGACTTATAGGCGAGGCCCCAGGGTGCCCTCCGGCCCTCCACCTAGGGGACTCTGACCCCAGCAAACTACCCAGTGGTCCACCTCTCTTCCTGGACTTGCAGTAGAGTCCCCAGGGTGCCCCATGGCCCTCCACCTAGGGCCCTCTGACCACAGCAAGCTAAACGGGGCTCCAACTCTCTCCCTGGACTTGCAGTATAGGCCCCAGGGTGCCCCCTGGTCCTCCACCTAGGGGTCTCTGACCCTAGCAAACTACACAGGGGTCCACCTCTCTCCTAGGACTTGCAGTAGAGGCCCCAGGGTGCCCCATGGCCCTCCACCTAGGGACCTCTGACCACAGCAAGCTACAGAGGGGTCCACTTCTCTCCCTGGACTTGCAGTAGAGGCCCCAGGGTGCCCCATGGCCCTCCCCCTAGGGGCCTCTGACACCAATAAGCTTCCCAGTGGTCCACCTCTCTCCCTAGACTTGCAGTAGAGGCCCCAGGGTGCCCCATGGCCCTCCACCTAGGGCCCTCTGACCCCAGCAAGCTACCCAGGGGTCCACCTCTCTCCATGGACTTATAGTAGAGGCCCAAGGGAGCCCCCTGGCCCTCCACCTAGGGGCCTCCGAGTCCAGAAAGCTACCCAGGGGTCCACATATCTCCCTGGACTTGCAGTAGAGGCCCCAGGGTACCCAGTGGCCCTCCACCTAGGGGCCTCTGAACCCAGCAAGCTACCCAGGGGTCCAGCTCTCTCCCTGGACTTGCAGTAGAGGCCCCAGGGTGCCCCCTTGCCCTCCACCCAAGGGCTACTGACCCCAGCAAGCTACCCCGGGCTCCACATCTCTCCCTGGACTTGTAGTAGAGGCCCTAGGCTGCCCTCTGGTCCTCCACCTAGGGCCCTCTGACCCCAGCAAGCTACCTAGGGCTCCACTTCTCTCCCTGGACTTGCAGTAGAGACCCCAGGGTGCCCCCTTGCCCTCCACCCAGGGGCTACTGACCCCAGCAAGCTACCCAGGGCTCCACCTCTCTCCCTGCACTTGCAGTAGAGGCCCCAGGGTACCCCGTGGCCCTCCACCTAGGGACCTTTGACCCCATTAAGCTACTCAGGGGTCCACATCTCTCCCTGGACTTGCAGTAGAGGCCCCAGGGTACCCCGTGGCCCTCCACCTAGGGGCCTCTGAACCCAGCAAGCTACCCAGGGGTCCAGCTCTCTCCCTGGACTTGCAATAGAGGCCCCAGGGTGCCCCCTTGCCCTCCACCCAGGGGCTACTGACCCCAGCAAGCTACACAGGGCTCCACTTCTCTCCCTGGACTTGTAGTAGAGGCCCTGGGCTGCCCTCTGGCCCTCGACCTAGGGGCCTCTGACCCCAGCAAGCTACCCAGGGGTCCACCTCTCTCCCTGGACTTATAGGCGAGGCCCCAGGGTGCCCCCTGGCCCTCCAACTAGGGGCCTCTGACCCCAGCAAACTACCCAGGGGTCCACCTCTCTTCCTGGACTTGCAGTAGAGTCCCCAGGGTGCCCCATGGCCCTCAACCTAGGTCCCTCTGACCCCAGCAAGCTACCCAGGGCTCCAACTCTCTCCCTGGACTTGCAGTAGAGGCCCCAGGGTGCCCCCTGGCCCTCCAACTAGGGGCCTCTGACCCCAGCAAACTACCCAGGGGTCCACCTCTCTTCCTGGACTTGCAGTAGAGTCCCCAGGGTGCCCCCTGGTCCTCTACCTAGGGGCCTCTGACACCAGCAAGCTTCCCAGTGGTCCACCTCTCTCCCTAGACTTGCAGTAGAGGCCCCAGGGTGACCCTTGGCCCTCCACCTAGGGGCTTCTGACCCCAGCAAGCTACCCAGGGCTCCAACTCTCTCCCTGGAATTGCAGTATAGGCCTCAGGGTGCCCCCTGGTCCTCCACCTAGGGGCACCTGACCCAAGCAAGCTGCCCTGGGGTCCACCTCTCTCCCTGGACTTGCAATAGAGGCCCCAGGGTGCCCCTTGGCCCTCCACCTAGGGGCCTCTGACCCCAGAAAGCTACCCAGGGGTCCACCTCTCTCTCTAGACTTGCAGACTAGGCCCCAGGGTGACCCTTGGCCCTCCACCCAGGGGCCTCTGACCCCAGCAAGCTGCCCAGGGGCCTGCCTATCTCCCTGGTTTTGCAGTAGAGTCCCCAGGGTGCCCCATGGCCCTCCACCTAGGGCCCTCTGACCCCAGCAAGCTACCCAGTGGTCCACATCTCTCCCTGGACTTGCAACAGAGGCCCCAGGGTGCCCCGTGACCCTCCACCTAGGGGCCTCTGAGTCCAGCAAGCTACCCAGGGGTCCACATCTCTCCCTGGACTTGCAGAAGAGGCCCCAGGGTACCCAGTGGCCCTCCACCTAGGGGCCTTTGAACCCAGCAAGCTACCCAGGGGTCCAGATCTCTCCCTGGACTTGCAATAGAGGCCCCAGGGTGCCCCCTTGCCCTCCACCCAAGGGCTACTGACCCCAGCAAGCTACCCTGGGCTCCACCTATCTCCCTGGAATTTTAGTAGAGGCCCTAGGCTGCCCTCTGGTCCTCCACCTAGGGGCCTCTGACCCCAGCAAGCTAACCAGGGCTCCACCTCTCTCCCTGGACTTGCAGTAGAGGCCCCAGGGTGCCCATTGGCCCTCCACCTAGGGGTCTCTGACCCCAGCAAGCTACCCAAGGGTCCGCCTCTGACCCCAGCAAGCTGCCCAGGGGCCTGCCTATCTCCCTGGACTTGCAGTAGAGTCCCCAGGGTGCCCCATGGCCCTCCACGTAGGGCTCTCTGACCCCAGCAAGCTACCCAGGGGTCCACATTTCTCCCTGGACTTGCAGTAGACGCCCCTGGGTGCCCACTGGCCCTCCACCTAGGGGCCTTTGACCCCAGCAAGCTACATAGGGGTCCACCTCTCTCCATGGACTTATAATAGAGGCCCCAGGGTGCCCCCTGGCCCTCCACCTAGGGGCCTCTGAGTCCAGCAAGCTACCCAGGGGTCCACATCTCTCCCTGGACTTGCAGTAGAGGCCCCAGGGTACCCCGTGGCCCTCCACCTAGGGGCCTCTGAACCCAGCAAGCTACCCAGGGGTCCAGCTCTCTCCCTGGACTTGCAATAGAGGCCCCAGGGTGCCCCCTTGCCCTCCACCCAAGGGCTACTGACCCCAGCAAGCTACCCTGGGCTCCACCTCTCTCCCTGGACTTGTAGTAGAGGCCCTAGGCTGCCCTCTGGCCCTCCACCTAGGGGCCTTTGACCCCAGCAAGCTACCCAGGGCTCCACCTCTCTCCCTGGACTTATAGGCGAGGCTCCAGGGTGCCCTCCGGCCCTCCACCTAGGGGACTCTGACCCCAGCAAACTACCCAGCGGTCCACCTCTCTTCCTGGACTTGCAGTAGAGTCCCCAGGGTGCCCCATGGCCCTCCACCTAGGGCCCTCTGACCCCAGCAAGCTAAACGGGGCTCCAACTCTCTCCCTGGACTTGCAGTAGAGGCCCCAGGGTGCCCCATGGCCCTCCACCTAGGGACCTCTGACCACAGCAAGCTACAGAGGGGTCCACTTCTCTCCCTGGACTTGCAGTAGAGGCCCCAGGGTACCCCGTGGCCCTCCACCTAGGGGCCTCTGAACCCAGCAGGCTACCCAGGGGTCCAGCTCTCTCCCTGGACTTGCAATAGAGGCCCCAGGGTGCCCCCTTGCCCTCCACCCAAGGGCTACTGACCCCAGCAAGCTACCCTGGGCTCCACTTCTCTCCCTGGACTTGCAGTAGAGGCCCCAGGGTGCCCCATGGCCCTCCACCTAGGGCCCTCTGACCCCAGCAAGCTACCCAGGGCTCCAACTCTCTCCATGGACTTGCAGTATAGGCCTCAGGGTGCCCCCTGGTCCTCCACCTAGGGGCCCCTGACCCAAGCAAGCTGCCCAGGGGTCCACCTCTCTCCCTGGACTTGCAATAGAGGCCCCAGGGTGCCCCTTGGCCCTCCGCCTAGGGGCCTCTGACCCCAGAAAGCTACCCAGGGGTCCACCTCTCTCCCTAGACTTGCACACTAGGCCCCAGGGTGACTCTTGGCCCTCCACCTAGGGGCCTCTGACCCCAGCAAGCTGCCCAGGGGCCTGCCTATTTCCCTGGACTTGCAGTAGAGTCCCCAGGGTGCCCCATGGCCCTCCACCTAGGGCCCTCTGACCCCAGCAAGCTACCCAGGGGTCCACATCTCTCCCTGGACTTGCAACAGAGGCCCCAGGGTGCCCCGTGACCCTCCACCTAGGGGTCTCTGACCCCAGCAAGCTACCCAGGGGTCCACATCTCTCCCTGGACTTGCAGTAGACACCCTTGGGTGCCCCCTGGCCCTCCACCTAGGGGCCTTTGACCCCAGCAAGCTACCCAGGGGTCCACATCTCTCCCTGGACTTGCAGTAGACACCCTTGGGTGCCCCCTGGCCCTCCACCTAGGGGCCTTTGACCCCAGCAAGCTACCCAGGGGTCCACCTCTCTCCCTGGACTTGCAGTAGAGGCCCCAGGGTGCCCCATGGCCCTCCACCTAGGGCCCTCTGACCCCAGCAAGCTACCCAGGGGTCCACCTCTCTCCCTGGACTTATAGGCGAGGCCCCAGGGTGCCCATTGGCCCTCCACCTAGGGGTCTCTGACCCCAGCAAGCTACCCAGGGGTCCACATCTCTCCCTGGACTTGCAGTAGACACCCCTGGGTGCCCACTGGCCCTCCACCTAGGGGCCTTTGACCCCAGAAAGCTACGCAGGGGTCCACATCTCTTCCTGGACTTGCAGTAGAGGCCCCAGGGTACCCCGTGGCCCTCCACCTAGGGGCCTCTGAACCCAGCAGGCTACCCAGGGGTCCAGCTCTCTCCCTGGACTTGCAATAGAGGCCCCAGGGTGCCCCCTTGCCCTCCACCCAAGGGCTACTGACCCCAGCAAGCTACCCTGGGCTCCACTTCTCTCCCTGGACTTGTAGTAGAGGCCCTAGGCTGCCCTCTGGCCCTCCACCTAGGGGCCGTTGACCCCAGCAAGCTACCCAGGGCTCCACCTCTCTCCCTGGACTTGCAGTAGAGGCCCCAGGGTGCCCATTGGCCCTCCACCTAGGGGCCTCTGACCCCAGCAAGCTACCCAGGGGTCTACCTCTCTCCCTGGACTTGCAGTATAGGCCCCAGGGTGCCCCCTGGCCCTCCAACTACGGGCCTCTGACCCCAGCACGCTACCCAGGGGTCCACTTCTCTCCTTGGAGTTGCAGTATAGGCCCCAAGGTGCCCCCTGGCCCTCCACCTAGGGGCATCTGACCCCAGCAAGCTACCCAGGGGTCCACCTCTCTCCCTGGACTTGCAGTATCGGACCCAGGGTGCCCCCTGGCCCTCCACCTAGGGGCATCTGACACCAGCAAGCTACCCAAGGGTCCACCTATCTCCCTGGACTTGCAGTATAGGCCCCAGGGTGCCCTCTGGCCCTCCACCTAGGGGCCTCTGACCCTAGCAAACTACCCAGGGGTCCACCTCTCTCCCTGGACTTGCTGTAGAGGCCCCAGGGTGACCCTTGGCCCGCCACCTAGGGGCTTCTGACCCCAGCAAGCTACCCAAGGGTCCACCTCTCTCCCTGGACTTGCAGTATAGGCCACAGGGTGCCCCCTTGCCCTCCACCTAGGGGCCTCTGACCCCAGAAGCTACCCAGGGCTCCACTTCTGTCCCTGGACTTGCAGTAGAGGCCCCAGGGTGCCCCCTTGCCCTCCACCCAGGGGCTACTGACCCCAGCAAGCTACCCAGGGCTCCACCTCTCTCCATGGACTTGCAGTATAGGCCCCAGGGTGCCCCTGGCCCTCCACCTAGGGGCATATGACCCCAGCAAGCTACCCAGGGGTCCACCTCTCTCCCTGGACTTGCAGTATAGGACCCAGGGTGCCCCCTGGCCCTCCACCTAGGGGCATCTGACACCAGCAAGCTACCCAGGGGTCCACCTATCTCCCTGGACTTGCAGTAGAGGCCCCAGGGTACCCCGTGGCCCTCCACCTAGGGGCCTCTGAACCCAGCAGGCTACCCAGGGGTCCAGCTCTCTCCCTGGACTTGCAATAGAGGCCCCAGGGTGCCCCCTTGCCCTCCACCCAAGGGCTACTGACCCCAGCAAGCTACCCTGGGCTCCACTTCTCTCCCTGGACTTGTAGTAGAGGCCCTAGGCTGCCCTCTGGCCCTCCACCTAGGGGCCGTTGACCCCAGCAAGCTACCCAGGGCTCCACCTCTCTCCCTGGACTTGCAGTAGAGGCCCCAGGGTGCCCATTGGCCCTCCACCTAGGGGCCTCTGACCCCAGCAAGCTACCCAGGGGTCTACCTCTCTCCCTGGACTTGCAGTATAGGCCCCAGGGTGCCCCCTGGCCCTCCAACTAGGGGCCTCTGACCCCAGCACGCTACCCAGGGGTCAACTTCTCTCCTTGGAGTTGCAGTATAGGCCCCAAGGTGCCCCCTGGCCCTCCACCTAGGGGCATCTGACCCCAGCAAGCTACCCAGGGGTCAACCTCTCTCCCTGGACTTGCAGTATCGGACCCAGGGTGCCCCCTGGCCCTCCACCTAGGGGCATCTGACACCAGCAAGCTACCCAAGGGTCCACTTATCTCCCTGGACTTGCAGTATAGGCCCCAGGGTGCCCTCTGGCCCTCCACCTAGGGGCCTCTGACCCTAGCAAACTACCCAGGGGTCCACCTCTCTCCCTGGACTTGCTGTAGAGGCCCCAGGGTGACCCTTGGCCCGCCACCTAGGGGCTTCTGACCCCAGCAAGCTACCCAAGGGTCCACCTCTCTCCCTGGACTTGCAGTATAGGCCACAGGGTGCCCCCTTGCCCTCCACCTAGGGGCCTCTGACCCCAGAAGCTACCCAGGGCTCCACTTCTGTCCCTGGACTTGCAGTAGAGGCCCCAGGGTGCCCCCTTGCCCTCCACCCAGGGGCTACTGACCCCAGCAAGCTACCCAGGGCTCCACCTCTCTCCATGGACTTGCAGTATAGGCCCCAGGGTGCCCCTGGCCCTCCACCTAGGGGCATCTGACACCAGCAAGCTACCCAGGGGTCCACCTATCTCCCTGGACTTGCAGTAGAGGCCCCAGGGTGCCCCTTGGCCCTCCACCTAGGGGCCTCTGACCCCAGCAAGCTACCGAGGGGTCCACCTCTCTCACTGCACTTGCTGTAGAGGCCCCAGAGTGCCCCTTGCCCTCGACCTAGGGGCCTCTGACCCCAGCAAGCTACCCTGGAGTCCACCTCTCTCCCTGGACTTGCAGTAGAGGCCCCAGGGTGCCCCTTGGCCCTCCACCTAGGGGCCTCTGACCCCAGCAAGCTACCGAGGGGTCCACCTCTCTCCGTGGACTTGCAGTAGAGGCCCCAGGGTGCCCCGTGGCCCTCCACCTTGGGGCCTCTGACCCCAGCAAGCTACCCGGGGGTCCAGCTCTCTCCCTGGACTTGCAATAGAGGCCCCAGGGTGCCCCCTTGCCCTCCACCCAGGGGCTATTGACTCCAGCAAGCTACCCAGGGCTCCACCTCTCTCCCTGGACTTGTAGTAGAGGCCCTAGGCTGCCCTCTGGCCCTCCACCTAGGGGCCTCTGACCCCAGCAAGCTACCCAGGGCTTCACCTCTCTCCCTGGACTTGTAGTAGAGGCCCTAGGCTGCCCTCTGGTCCTCCACCTAGGGGCCTCTGACCCCAGCAAGCTAACCAGGGCTCCACCTCTCTCCCTGGACTTGCAATAGAGGCCCAAGGGTGCCCCCTTAACCTCCACCCAAGGGCTACTGACCCCAGCAAGCTACCCTGGGCTCTACCTCTCTCCCTGGACTTGTAGTAGAGGCCCCAGGGTGCCCATTGGCCCTCCACCTAGGGGTCTCTGACCCCAGCAAGCTACCCAAGGGTCCGCCTCTGACCCCAGCAAGCTGCCCCGGGGCCTGCCTATCTCCCTGGACTTGCAGTAGAGTCCCCAGGGTGCCCCATGGCCCTCCACGTAGGGCCCTCTGACCCCAGCAAGCTACCCAGGGGTCCACATCTCTCCCTGGACTTGCAGTAGACGCCCCTGGGTGCCCACTGGCCCTCCACCTAGGGGCCTTTGACCCCAGCAAGCTACCCAGGGGTCAACCTCTCTCCATGGACTTATAGTAGAGGCCCCAGGGTGCCCCCTGGCCCTCCACCTAGGGCCCTCTGACCCCAGCAAGCTACCCAGGGTTCCACCTCTCTCCCTGGACTTGTAGTAGAGGCCCTAGGCTGCCCTCTGGCCCTCCACCTAGGGGCCTCTGACCACAGCAAGCTACCCAGGGCTCCACGTCTCTCCCTGGACTTGTAGTAGAGGCCCCAGGGTGCCCATTGGCCCTCCACCTAGGGGTCTCTGACCCCAGCAAGCTACCGAGGGGTCCACCTCTCTCCCTGGACTTGCAGTATAGGCCCCAGGGTGCCCCCTGGCCATCCAACTATGGGCCTCTGACCCCAGCAAGCTGCCCAGGGGCCTGCCTATCTCCCTGGACTTGCAGTAGAGTCCCCAGGGTGCCCCATGGCCCTCCACGTAGGGCCCTCTGACCCCAGCAAGCTACCCAAGGGTCCACATTTCTCCCTGGACTTGCAGTAGACGCCCCAGGGAGCCCATTGGACCTCCACCTAGGGGCCTCTGACCCCAGCAAGCTACCCAGGCGTCCACCTCTCTCCCTGGACTTATAGGCGAGGCCCCAGGGTGCCCCCTGGCCCTCCACTTAGGGGCCTCTGACCCCAGCAAACTTCCCAGGGGTCCACCTCTCTTCCTGGACTTGCAGTAGAGTCCCCAGGGTGCCCCATGGCCCTCCACCTAGGGCCCTCTGACCCCAGCAAGCTACCCAGGGCTCCAACTCTCTCCCTGGACTTGCAGTATAGGCCCCAGGGTGCCCCCTGGTCCTCCACCTAGGGGCCTCTGACCCTAGAAAACTTTACAGGGGTCCACCTCCCTCCCTGGACTTGCTGTAGAGGCCCCAGGGTGCCCCGTGGCCCTCCACCTAGGGGCCTCTGACCCCAGCAAGCTACCCTCGGGTCCACCTCTCTCCCTGGACTTGCAGTAGAGTCCCCAGGGTGCCCCATGGCCCTCCACCTAGGGCCCTCTGAACCCAGCAAGCTACCCAGGGCTCCAACTCTCTCCTTGGACTTGCAGTATAGACCTCAGGGTGCCCCCTGGTCCTCCACCTAGGGGCCCCTGACCCAAGCAAGCTACTCAGGGGTCCACATCTCTCCCTGGACTTGCAGTAGAGGCCCCAGGGTACCCCGTGGCCCTTTACCTAGGGGCCTCTGAACCCAGCAAGCTACCCCGGGGTCCAGCTCTCTCCCTGGACATGCAATAGAGGCCCCAGGGTGCCCCCTTGCCCTCCACCCAAGGGCTACTGACCCCAGCAAGCTACCCTGGGCTCCACCTCTCTCCCTGGACTTGTAGTAGAGGCCCTAGGCTGCCCTCTGGCCCTCCATCTAGGGGCCTTTGACCCCAGCAAGCTACCCAGGGCTCCACCTCTCTCCATGGACTTGCAGTAGAGGCCCCAGGGTGCCCATTGGCCCTCCACCTAGGGGCCTCTGACCCCAGCAAGCTACCCAGGGGTCCACCTCTCTCCCTAGACTTGCAGACTAGGCCCCAGGGTGACCCTTGACCCTCCACCTAGGGGCTTCTGACCCCAGCAAGCTGCCCAGTTGCCTGCCTATCTAACTGGACTTGCAGTAGAGTGACCAGGGTGCCCCATGGCCCTCCACCTAGGGCCCTCTGACCCCAGCAAGCTACCCAGGGGTCCACATCTGTCCCTGGACTTGCAGTATAGGCCACAGGGTGCCCCCTTGCCCCCCACTTTGGGGCCTCTGACCCCAGCAAGCTACCCAGGGCTCCACTTCTCTCCCTGGACTTGCAGTAGAGTCCCCAGGGTGCCCCCTTGCCCTCCACCCAGGGGCTACTGACCCCAGCAAGCTACCCAGGGCTCCACCTCTCTCCCTGGACTTGCAGTAGAGGCCCCAGGCTACCCCGTGGCCCTCCACCTAGGGGCCTCTGAGTCCAGCAAGCTACCCAGGGGTCCACATCTCTCCCTGGACTAGCAGTAGAGGCCCCAGGGTAACCCGTGGCCCTCCACCTAGGGGCCTCTGACCCCAGCAAGCTACCCAGGGCTCCACCTCTCTCCCTGGACTTGCAGTAGAGGCCCCAGGGTGCCCATTGGCCCTCCACGTAGGGGTCTCTGACCCCAGCAAGCTATCGAGGGGTCCACCTCTCTCCCTGGACTTGCAATAGAGGCCCCAGGGTGCCCCGTGACCCTCCACCTAGGGGCCTCTGACCCCAGCAAGCTACCCAGGGGTCCACCTCTCTACCTGGACTTGCAGTATAGGCCCCAGGGTGCCCCCTGGCCCTCCAACTAGGGGCCTCTGACCCCAGCAAGCTACCCAGGGGTCCACCTCTCTCCTTGGACTTGCAATATAGGCCCCAGGGTGCCCCTGCCCTCCACCTAGGGGCATCTGACCCCAGCAAGCTACCCAGGGGTCCACCTCTCTCCCTGGACTTGCAGTATAGGACCCAGGGTGCCCCCTGGCCCTCCACCTAGGGGCATCTGACACCAGCAAGCTACCAAGGGGTCCACCTCTCTCCCTGGACTTGCAGTAGAGGCCCCAGGGTGCCCATTGGCCCTCCACCTAGGGGCCTCTGACCCCAGCAAGCTACCGAGGGGTCCACCTCTCTCCCTGGACTTGCAGTAGAGGCCCCAGGGTGCCCCTTGGCCCTCCAACTAGGGGCCTCTGACCCCAGCAAGCTACCCAGGGGTCCACCTCTCTACCTGGACTTGCAGTATAGGCCCCAGGGTGCCCCCTGGCCCTCCAACTAGGGGCCTCTGACCCCAGCAAGCTACCCAGGGGTCCACCTCTCTCCTTGGACTTGCAATATAGGCCCCAGGGTGCCCCTGCCCTCCACCTAGGGGCATCTGACCCCAGCAAGCTACCCAGGGGTCCACCTCTCTCCCTGGACTTGCAGTATAGGACCCAGGGTGCCCCCTGGCCCTCCACCTAGGGGCATCTGACACCAGCAAGCTACCAAGGGGTCCACCTCTCTCCCTGGACTTGCAGTAGAGGCCCCAGGGTGCCCATTGGCCCTCCACCTAGGGGCCTCTGACCCCAGCAAGCTACCGAGGGGTCCACCTCTCTCCCTGGACTTGCAGTAGAGGCCCCAGGGTGCCCCTTGGCCCTCCAACTAGGGGCCTCTGACCCCAGCAAGCTTCCCTGTGGTCCACATCTCTCCCTAGACTTGCAGTAGAGGCCCCAGGGTGCCCCTAGGCCCTCCATCTAGGGGCCTCTGACCCCAGCAAGCTACCCAGGGTCCTACATATCTCCCTGTACTTGCAGTAGAGGCCCCAGGGTGCCCCTTGGCCCTCCACCTAGGGGCCTCTGACCCCAGCAAGCTTCCCTGTGGTCCACATCTCTCCCTAGACTTGCAGTAGAGGCCCCAGGGTGCCCCTAGGCCCTCCATCTAGGGGCCTCTGACCCCAGCAAGCTACCTAGGGCTCCACTTCTCTCCCTGGACTTGCAGTAGAGGCCCCAGGGTGCCCCCTTTTCCTCCACCCAGGGGCTACTGACCCCAGCAAGCTACCCAGGGGTAAACATCTCTCCCTTGACTTGCAGTAGAGGCCCCAGGGTACCCCGTGGCCCTCCACCTAGGGGCCTCTGAACCCAGCAAGCTACCCCGGGGTCCAGCTCTCTCCCTGGACTTGCAATAGAGGCCCCAGGGTACCCCGTGGCCCTCCACCTAGGGGCCTCTGAACCCAGCAAGCTTCCCCGGGGTCCAGCTCTCTCCCTGGACTTGCAAGAGAGGCCCCAGGGTGCCCCCTTGCCCTCCACCCAAGGGCTACTGACCCCAGCAAGCTACCCAGGGTTCCACCTCTCTCCCTGGACTTGTAGTAGAAGCCCTAGGCTGCCCTCTGGCCCTCCACCTAGGGGCCTCTGACCCCAGCAAGCTACCCAGGGTCCTACCTATCTCCCTGTACTTGCAGTAGAGTCCCCAGGGTGTCCATGGCCCTCAACCTAGGGCCCTCTGATCCCAGCAAGCTACCCAGGGCTCCATCTCTCTCCCTGGACTTGCAGTATAGGCCTCAGGGTGCCCCCTGGTCCTCCACCTAGGGGCCCCTGACCCAAGCAACCTGCCCAGGGGTCCACCTCTCTCCCTGGACTTGCAATAGAGGCCCCAGGGTGCCCCTTGGCCCTCCACCTAGGGGCCTCTGACCCAGAAAGCTACCCAGGGGTCCACCTCTCTCCCTAGACTTGCAGACTAGGCTCCAGGGTGACCCTTGGCCCTCCACCTAGGGGCTTCTGACCCCAGCAAGCTGCCCAGGGGCCTGTCTATCTCCCTGGACTTGCTGTAGAGCCCCCAGGGTGCCCCATGGCTCTCCACCTAGGGCCCTCTGACCCCAGCAAGCTACCCAGGGCTCCAACTCTCTCCCTGGACTTGCAGTATCGGCCCCAGGGTGCCCCCTGGTCCTCCACCTAGGGGCCTCTGACCCTAGCAAACTTTACAGGGGTCCACCTCCCTCCCTGGACTTGCTGTAGAGGCCCCAGGGTGCCCCGTGGCCCTCCACCTAGGGGCCTCTGACCCCAGCAAGCTACCCTGGGGTCCACCTCTCTCCCTGAACTTGCAGTAGAGTCTCCAGGGTGCCCCATGGCCCTCCACCTAATGCCCTCTGACCCCAGCAAGCTACCCAGGGCTCCAACTCTCTCCCTGGACTTGCAGTATAGGCCTCAGGGTGCCCCCTGGTCCTCCACCTAGGGGCCCCTGACCCAAGCAAGCTACTCAGGGGTCCACATCTCTCCCTGGACTTGCAGTAGAGGCCCCAGGGTACCCCGTGGCCCTTTACCTAGGGGCCTCTGAACCCAGCAAGCTACCCAGGGGTCCACCTCTCTCCCTGGACTTGTAGTAGAGGCCCTAGGCTGCCCTCTGGCTTTCTACCTAAGGG
This sequence comes from Danio rerio, assembly GCF_052040795.2. NCBI lineage: Eukaryota > Metazoa > Chordata > Actinopteri > Cypriniformes > Danionidae > Danio > Danio rerio. The sequence continues at coordinate 19,113,608 of NC_141030.1, forward strand.
CCTCTGACCCCAGCAAGCTACCCAGGGCTTCACCTCTCTCCCTGGACTTGCAGTAGAGGCCCCAGGGTGCCCATTGGCCCTCCACCTAGGGGCCTCTGACCCCAGCAAGCTACCGAGGGGTCCACCTCTCTCCCTAGACTTGCAGTAGAGGCCCCAGCGTGACCCTTGGCCCTCCACCTAGGGGCCTCTGACACCAGCAAGCTACCCAGGGTCCTGCCTATCTCCCTGGACTTGCAGTAGAGTCCCCAGGGTGCCCCATGGCCCTCCACCTAGGGCCCTCTGACCCCAGCAAGCTACCCAGGGCTAAAACTCTCTCCCTGGACTTGCAGTATAGGCCTCAGGGTGCCCCTTGGCCCTCCACCTAGGGGCCTCTGACCCCAGAAAGCTACCCAGGGGTCCACCTCTCTCCCTAGACTTGCAGACTAGGCCCCAGGGTGACCCTTGGCCCTCCACCTAGGGGCTTCTGACCCCAGCAAGCTGCCCAGGGGCCTGCCTATCTCCCTGGACTTGCAGTAGAGTCCCCAGGGTGCCCCATGACCCTCCACCTAGGGGCTTCTGACCCCAGCAAGCTGCCCAGGGGTCCACCTCTCTCCCTGGACTTGCAAAAGAGGCCCCAGGGTGCCCCTTGGCCCTCCACCTAGGGGCCTCTGACCCCAGAAAGCTACCCAGGGGTCCACCTCTCTCCCTAGACTTGCAGACTAGGCCCCAGGGTGACCCTTGGCCCTCCACCTAGGGGCTTCTGACCCCAGCAAGCTGCCCAGGGGCCTGCCTATCTCCCTGGACTTGCAGTAGAGTCCCCAGTGTGCCCCATGACCCTCCACCTAGGGGCTTCTGACCCCAGCAAGCTGCCCAGGGGCCTGCCTATCTCCTTGGACTTGCAGTAGAGTCCCCAGGGTGCCCCATGGCCCTCCACCTAGGGCCCTCTGACCCCAGCAAGCTACCTAGGGCTCCACTTCTCTCCCTGGACTTGCAGTAGAGGCCCCAGGGTGCCCCCTTGCCCTCCACCCAGGGGCTACTGACCCCAGCAAGCTACCCAGGGCTGCACCTCTCTCCCTGGACTTGCAGTAGAGGCCCCAGGGTACCCCGTGGCCCTCCACCCAGGGGCTACTGACCCCAGCAAGCTACCCAGGGCTCCACTTCTCTCCCTGGACTTGCAGTATAGGCCCCAGGGTACCCCGTGGCCCTCCACCTAGGGGCCTCTGACCCCAGCAAGCTACTCAGGGGTCCACATCTCTCCCTGGACTTGCAGTATAGGCCCCAGGGTACCCCGTGGCCCTCCACCTAGGGGCCTCTGAACCCAGCAAGCTACCCAGGGGTGCAGCTCTCTCCCTGGACTTGCAATAGAGGCCCCAGGGTGCCCCCTTGCCCTCCACCCAGGGGCCACTGACCCCAGCAAGCTACACAGGGCTCCACTTCTCTCCCTGGACTTGTAGTAGAGGCCCTGGGCTGCCCTCTGGCCCTCCACCTAGGGGCCTCTGACCCCAGCAAGCTACCCAGGGCTCCACCTCCCTCCCTGGACTTGCAGTAGAGGCCCCAGGGTGCCCTTTGGCCCTCCACCTAGGGGCCTCTGACCCCAGCAAGCTACCCAGGGGTCCACCTCTCTCCCTGGACTTGCAGTATAGGCCCCAGAATGCCCCCTTGCCCTCAACCCAGGGGCTACTGACCCCAGCAAGCTACCCAGGGCTCCACCTCTCTCCCTGAACTTGCAGTAGAGGCCCCAGGGTACCCCGTGGCCCTCCACCTAGGGGCCTCTGACCCCAGCAAGCTACCCAGGGGCCTACCTTATTCCCTGGACTTGCAGTAGAGTCCCCAGGGTGCCCCATGGCCCTCCACCTAGGGCCCTCTGACCCCAGCAAGCTACCCAGTGCTCCAACTCTCTCCCTGGACTTGCAGTATAGGCCCCAGGGTGCCCCCTGGTCCTCCACCTAGGGGCCCCTGACCCAAGCAAGCTACCCAGGGCTCCACCTCTCTCCCTGGACTTGCAGTAGAGGCCCCAGGGTGCCCATTTGCCCTCCACCTAGGGGTCTCTGACCCCAGCAAGCTACCCAGGGGTCCACCTCTCTCCCTGGACTTGCAATAGAGGCCCCAGGGTGCCCCGTGAACCTCCACCTAGGGGCCTCTGACCCCAGCAAGCTACCCAGGGGTCCACATCTCTCCCTTGTCTTGCAGTAGACGCCGCTGGGTGCCCCCTGGCCCTCCACCTAGGTGCCTCTGACCCCAGCAAGCTACCCAGGGGTCCACCTCTCTCCCTGGACTTTTAGTAGAGGCCCCAGGGTGCCCCTGGCCCTCCACCTAGGGGCCTCTGACCCCAGCAAACTACCCTGGAGTCCACCTCTCTTCCTGGACTTGCAGTAGAGGCCCCAGGGTGCCACTTGGCCCTCAATCTAGGGGCCTCTGACCCCAGCAAGCTACAGAGGGGTCCACCTCTCTCCCTGGACATGCAGTTGAGGCCCCAGGGTGCCCCGTGGCCCTCCACCTAGGGGCCTCTGACCCCAGCAAGCTACCCAGGGGTCCACATCTCTCCTTGGACTTGCAGTGGAGGCCCCTGGGTGCCCCCTGGCCCTCCACCTAGGGGCCTCTGAACCTAGCAAGCTACCTGGGGGTCCAGCTCTTTCCCTGGACTTGCAATAGAGGCCCCAGGGTGCCCCCTTGCCCTCCACCGAGGGGCTACTGACCCCAGCAAGCTACTCAGGGCTCCACCTCTCTCCCTGGACTTGTAGTAGAGGCCCTAGGCTGCCCTCTGGCCCTCCACCAAGGGCCCTCTGACCCCAGCTAGCTACCCAGGGCTCCATCTCTCTCCCTGGACTTGCAGTAGAGGCCCCAGGGTGCCCCTTGGCCCTCCACCTAGGGGCCTCTGACCCCATTAAGCTACCCAGGGTCCTACCTATCTCCCTGTACTTACAATAGAGTATCCAGGGTGCCCCATGGCCCTCCACCTAGGGCCCTCTGACCCCAGCAAGCTACCCAGGGCTCCATCTCTCTCCCTGGACTTGCAGTATAGGCCTCAGGGTGCCCCCTGGTCCTCCACCTAGGGGCCCCTGACCCAAGCAAGCTGCCCAGGGGTCCACATCTCTCCCTGGACTTGCAGTAGACACCCCTGGGTGCCCACTGGCCCTCCACCTAGGGGCCTTGACCCCAGAAAGCTGCCCAGGGGTCCACCTCTCTCCATAGACTTATAGTAGAGGCCCCAGGGTACCCCGTGGCCCTTCACCTAGGGGCCTCTGAACCCAGCAAGCTACCCAGGGGTCCAGCTCTCTCCCTGGACTTGCAATAGAGGCCCCAGGGTGCCCCCTTGCCCTCCACCCAAGGGCTACTGACCCCGGCAAGCTACCCTGGGCTCCACCTCTCTCCCTGGACTTGTAGTAGAGGCCCTAGGCTGCCCTCTGGCCCTCCACCTAGGGGCCTTTGACCCCAGCAAGCTACCCAGGGCTCCACCTCTCTCCCTGGACTTGCAGTAGAGGCCCCAGGGTGCCCATTGGCCCTCCACCTAGGGGCATCTGAACCCAGCAGGCTACCCAGGGGTCCACCTCTCTCCCTGGACTTGCAGTATAGGACCCAGGGTGCCCCCTGGCCCTCCACCTAGGGGCATCTGACCCCAGCAAGCTACCCAGGGGTCCACCTCTCTCCCTGGACTTGCTGTATTGGCCACAGGGTGCCCCCTTGCCCTCCACCTAGGGGCCTCTGACCCCAGCAAGCTACCCAGGGCTCCACTTCTCTCCCTGGACTTGCAGTAGAGGCCCCAGGGTGCCCCATTGCCCTCCACCCAGGGGCTACTGACCCCAGCAAGCTACCCAGGGGTCCACCTCTCTCCCTGGACTTGCAGTATAGGACCCATGGTGCCCCCTGGCCCTCCACCTAGGGGCATCTGACCCCAGCAAGCTACCCAGGGCTCCAACTCTCTCCCTGGACTTGCAGTATAGGCCCCTGGGTGCCCCATGGCCCTCCACCTAGGGGCCTCTGACCCCAGCAAGCTACAGAGGGGTCCACCTCTCTCCCTGGACTTGCAGTATAGGCCCCTGGGTGCCCCGTGGCCCTCCCCCATGGGGCGTCTGACACCAGCAAGCTTCCCAGTGGTCCACCTCTCTCCCTGGACTTGCAGTAGAGTCCCCAGGGTGCCCCATGGCCCTCCACCCAGGGGCCCCTGACCCAAGCAAGCTGCCCAGGGGTCCACCTCTCTCCCAGGACTTGCAATAGAGGCCCCAGGGTGCCCCTTGGCCCTCCCCCTAGGGGCCTCTGACCCCAGAAAGCTACCCAGGGGTCCACCTCTCTCCCTAGACTTGCAGACTAGCCCCAGGGTGACCCTTGGCCCTCCACGTAGGGCCGTCTGACCCCAGCAAGCTGCCCAGGGGCCTGCCTATCTCCCTGGACTTGCAGTAGTGTCCCCAGGGTGCCCCATGGTCCTCCACCTAGGGCTCTCTGACCCCAGCAAGCTACCCAGGGGTCCACATCTCTCCCTGGACTTGCAACAGAGGCCCCAGGGTGCCCCGTGACCCTCCAACTAGGGGCCTCTGACCCCAGCAAGCTACCCAGAGGTCCACCTCTCTCCTTGGACTTGCAGTATAGGCCCCAGGGTGCCCCCTGGCCCTCCACCTAGGTGCATCTGACCCCAGCAAGCTACCTAGGGGTCCACCTCTCTCCCTGGACTTGCAGTATAGGCCCCAGGGTGCCTACTGGCCCTCCACCTTGGGGCCTTTGACCCTAGCAAACTACCCAGGGGTCCACCTCTCTCCCTGGACTTGCTGTAGAGGCCCCAGGGTGACCCTTGGCCCTCCACCTAGGGGCCTCTTACCCCAGCAAGCTGCCCTGGGGCCTGCCTATGTCCCTGGACTTGCAGTAGAGTCCCCAGGGTGCCCCATGGCCCTCCACATAGGGCCCTCTGACACCAGCAAGCTACCCATTGGTCCACCTCTCTCCCTGGACTTGCAGTATAGGCCACAGGGTGCCCCCTTGCCTTCCACCTAGGGGCCTCTGACCCCAGAAGCTATCCAGGGCTCTACTTCTCTCCCTGGACTTGCAGTAGAGGCCCCAGGGTACCCCGTGGCCCTCCACCTAGGGGCCTCTGAGTCCAGCAAGCTACCCAGGGGTCCACATCTCTCCCTGGACTTGCAGTAGACGCTGCTGGGTGCCCCCTGGCCCTCCATCTAGGGGCCTCTGACCCCAGCAAGCTACCCAGGGGTCCAGCTCTCTCCCTGGACTTGCAGTATAGGCCCCAGGGTGCCCTCTGGCCCTCCACCTAGGGGCCTCTGACCCTAGAAAACTACCCAGGGGTCCACCTCTCTCCCTGGACTTGCAATAGAGGCCCCAGGGTGCCCCCTTGCCCTCCACCCAGGGGCTACTGACCCCAGCAAGCTATCCAGGGCTCCACCTCTCTCCCTGAACTTGCAGTAGAGGCCCCAGGGTACCCCGTGGCCCTCCACCTAGGGGCCTCAGACCCCAGCAAGCTACCCAGGGGCCTACCTTATTCCCTGGACTTGCAGTAGAGTCCCCAGGGTGCCCCATGGCCTTCCACCTAGGGCCCTTTGACCCCAGCAAGCTACCCAGTGCTCCAACTCTCTCCCTGGACTTGCAGTATAGGCCCCAGGGTGCCCCCTGGTCCTCCACCTAGGGGCCCCTGACCCAAGCAAGCTGCCCAGGTGTCCACCTCTCTCCCTGGACTTGCAATAGAGGCCCCAGGGTGCCCCGTGAACCTCCACCTAGGGGCCTCTGACACCAGCAAGCTACCCAGGGCTCCACCTCTCTCCCTGGACTTGTAGTAGAGGCCCTAGGCTGTCCTCTGGCCCTCCACCTAGGGGTCTCTGACCCCAGCAAGCTACCCAGGGCTCCACCTCTCTCCCTGGACTTGCAGTAGAGGCCCCAGGGTGCCCATTTGCCCTCCACCTAGGGGTCTCTGACCCCAGCAAGCTACCGAGGGGTCCACCTCTCTCCCTGGACTTGCAATAGAGGCCCCAGGGTGCCCCGTGAACCTCCACCTAGGGGCCTCTGACCCCAGCAAGCTACCCAGGGGTCCACATCTCTCCCTTGTCTTGCAGTAGACGCCGCTGGGTGCCCCCTGGCCCTCCACCTAGGTGCCTCTGACCCCAGCAAGCTACCCAGGGGTCCAGCTCTCTCCCTGGACTTTTAGTAGAGGCCCCAGGGTGCCCCTGGTCCTCCACCTAGGGGCCTCTGACCCCAGCAAACTACTGTGGAGTCCACCTCTCTTCCTGGACTTGCAGTAGAGGCCCCAGGGTGCCACTTGGCCCTCCATCTAGGGGCCTTTGACCCCAGCAAGCTACCCAGGGGTCCACATCTCTCCTTGGACTTGCAGTGGAGGCCCCTGGGTGCCCCCTGGCCCTCCACCTAGGGGCCTCTGAACCTAGCAAGCTACCCGGGGGTCCAGCTCTCTCCCTGGACTTGCAATAGAGGCCCCAGGGTGCCCCCTTGCCCTCCACCTAGGGGCATCTGACCCCAGCAAGCTACCCAGGGGTCCACCTCTCTCCCTGGACTTGCAGTATCGGACCCAGGGTGCCCCCTGGCCCTCCACCTAGGGGCATCTGACACCAGCAAGCTACCCAAGGGTCCACCTATCTCCCTGGACTTGCAGTATAGGCCCCAGGGTGCCCTCTGGCCCTTCACCTAGGGGCTTCTGACCCCAGCAAGCTGCCCAGGGGCCTGCCTATCTCCCTGGACTTGCAGTAGAGTCCCCAGGGTGCCCCATGGCCCTCCACGTAGGGCCCTCTGACCCCAGCAAGCTACCCAGGGGTCCACCTCTCTCCCTGGACTTGCAGTATTGGCCCCAGGGTGCCCCCTGGTCCTCCACCTAGGGGCCTCTGACCCTAGCAAACTACACAGGGGTCCACCTCTCTCCCTGGACTTGCAGTAGAGGCCCCAGGGTTCCCCATGGCCCTCCACCTAGGGACCTCTGACACCAGCAAGCTTCCCAGTGGTCCACCTCTCTCCCTAGACTTGCAGTATAGGCCCCAGGGTGCCCCATGGCCCTCCCCCTAGGGGCCTCTGACACCAGCAAGCTTCCCAGTGGTCCACCTCTCTCCCTAGACTTGCAGTAGAGGCCCCAGGGTTCCCCATGGCCCTCCACCTAGGGACCTCTGACACCAGCAAGCTACCCAGGGGTCCACCTCTCTCCCTGGACTTGCAGTATAGGCCCCAGGGTGCCCCCTGGTCCTCCACCTAGGGGCCTCTGACCCTAGCAAACTACACAGGGGTCCACCTCTCTCCCTGGACTTGCAGTAGAGGCCCCAGGGTTCCCCCTGGCCCTCCACCTGGAGGCCTCTGACCCCAGCAAGCTACCCAGGGCTCCAACTCTCTCCCTGGACTTGCAGTATAGGCCTCAGGGTGCCCCCTGGCCCTCCACCTAAGGGTCTCTGACCCCACAAAGCTACCCAGGGGTCCACCTCTCTCCCTAGACTTGCAGACTAGGCCCCAGGGTGACCCTTGGCCCTCCACCTAGGGGCCTCTGACCCCAGCAAGCTGCCCAGGGGCCTGCCTATCTCCCTGGACTTGCAGTAGAGTCCCCAGGGTGCCCCATGGCCCTCCACCTACGGCCCTCTGACCCCAGCAAGCTACCCAGGGGTCCACATCTCTCCCTGGACTTGCAACAGAGGCCCCAGGGTGCCCCGTGACCCTCCACCTAGGGGCCTCTGACCCCAGCAAGTTACCCAGGAGTCCACATCTCTCCCTGGACTTGCAGTAGACACCCCTGGGTGCCACCTGGCCCTCCACCTAGGGGCCTTTGACCCCAGCAAGCTACCCAGGGGTCCACCTCTCTCCATGGACTTATAGTAGAGGCCCCAGGGTGCCCCCTGGCCCTCCACCTGGGGGCCTCTGACCCCAGCAAGCTACCCAGGGTCCTACCTATCTCCCTGGACTTGCAGTAGAGGCCCCAGGGTACCCAGTGGCCCTCCACCTAGGGGCCTCTGAACCCAGCAAGCTACCTAGGGCTTCAATTCTCTCCCTGGACTTGCAGTAGAGGCCCAAGGGTACCCCGTGGCCCTCCACCTAGGGGCCCCTGACCCCAGCAAGCTACTCAGGGGTCCACATCTCTCCCTGGACTTGCCGTAGAGGCCCCAGGGTACCCCGTGGCCCTCCACCTAGGGGCCTCTGAACCCAGCAAGCTACCCAGGGGTCCAGCTCTCTCCCTGGACTTGCAATAGAGGCCCCAGGGTGCCCCCTTGCCCTCCACCCAGGGGCTACTGACCCCAGCAAGCTACACGGGGCTCCACTTCTCTCCCTGGACTTGTAGTAGAGGCCCTGGGCTGCCCTCTGGCCCTCCACCTAGGGGCCTCTGACCCCAGCAAGCTACCCAGGGCTCCACCTCTCTCGCTGGACTTGCAGTAGAGGCCCCAGGGTGCCCATTGGCCCTCCACCTAGGGGCCTCTGACCCCAGCAAACTACTCAGGGGTCCACCTCTCTTCCTGGACTTGCATTAGAGTCCCCAGGGTGCCCCATGGCCCTCCACCTAGGGCCCTCTGACCCCAGCAAGCTACCTAGGGCTCCACTTCTCTCCCTGGACTTGCAGTAGAGGCCCCAGGGTGCCCCCTTGCCCTCCACCCAGGGGCTACTGACCCCAGCAAGCTACCCAGGGCTGCACCTCTCTCCCTGGACTTGCAGTAGAGGCCCCAGGGTACCCCGTAGCCCTCCACCTAGGGGCCTCTGACCCCAGCAAGCTACTCAGGGGTCCACATCTCTCCCTGGACTTGCAGTAGAAGCCCCAGGGTACCCCGTGGCCCTCCACCCAGGGGCTACTGACCCCAGCAAGCTACACAGGGCTCCACTTCTCTCCCTGGACTTATAGTAGAGGCCCTGGGCTGCCCTCTGGCCCTCCACCTAGGGGCCTCTGACCCCAGCAAGCTACCCAGGGCTCCACCTCTCTTCCTGGACTTGCAGTAGAGTCTACAGGGTGCCCCATGGCCCTCCACCCAGGGCCCTCTGACAACAGCAAGCTACCCAGGGCTCCAACTCTCTCCCTGGACTTGCAGTATAGGCCCCAGGGTGCCCCCTGGTCCTCCACCTAGGGGCCTCTGACCCTAGCAAACTACACAGGGGTCCACCTCTCTCCCTGGACTTGCTGTAGAGGCCCCAGAGTGCCCCGTGACCCTCCACCTAGGGGCCTCTGACCCCAGCAAACTACCCAGGGGTCCACCTCTCTCCCTGGACTTGTAGTAGAGGCCCTAGGCTGCCCTCTGGCCCTCCACCTAGGGGCCTCTGACCCCAGCAAGCTACCCAGGGCTCCACCTCTCTCCCTGGATTTGCAGTAGAGGCCTCAGTGTGCCGATTGGCCCTCCACCTAGAGGTCTCTGACCCCAGCAAGCTACTGAGGGGTCCACCTCTCTCCGTGGACTTGCAATCGAGGCCCCAGGGTGCCCCGTGACCCTCCACCTAGGGGCCTCTGACACCAGCAAGCTACCCAGGGGTCCACCTCTCTCCTTGGACTTGCAGTATAGGCCCCAGGGTGCCCCCTGGCCCTCCACCTAGGGGCTTCTGACCCCAGCAAGCTACCCAGGGGTCCACCTCTCTCCCTGGACTTGCAGTATAGGACCCAGGGTGCCCCCTTGTCCTCCACCCAAGGGCTACTGACCCCAGCAAGCTACCCTGGGCTCCACCTCTCTCCCTGGACTTGTAGTGGAGGCCCTAGGCTGCCCTCTGGTCCTCCACCTTGGGGCCTCTGACCCCAGCAAGCTAACCAGGGCTCCACCTCTCTCCCTGGACTTGCAGTAGAGGCCCCAGGGTGCCCATTGGTCCTCCACCTAGGGGTCTCTGACCCCAGCCAGCTACCCAAGGGTCCGCCTCTGACCCCAGCAAGCTGCCCAGGGGCCTGACTATCTCCCTGGACTTGTAGTAGAGTCCCCAGGGTGCCTTATGGCCCTCCACCTAGGGGCCTCTGACCCAAGCAAGCTACCCAGGGGTCCACATCTCTCCCTGGACTTGCAACAGAGGCCCCAGGGTGCCCCGTGACCCTCCACCTAGGGGCCTCTGACCCCAGCAAGCTACCCAGGAGTCCACATCTCTCCCTGGACTTGCAGTAGACACCCTTGGGTGCCCCCTGGCCCTCCACCTAGGGGCCTTTGACCCAAGCAAGCTACCCAGGGGTCCACCTCTCTCCATGGACTTATAGTAGAGGCCCAAGGGTGCCCCCTGGCCCTCCACCTAGGGGCCTCTGAGTCCAGAAAGCTACCCAGGGGTCCACATCTCTCCCTGGACTTGCAGTAGAGGCCCCAGGGTACCCAGTGGCCCTCCACCTAGGGGCCTCTGAACCCAGCAAGCTACCCAGGGGTCCAGCTCTCTCCCTGGACTTGCAATAGAGGCCCCAGGGTGCCCCCTTGCCCTCCACCCAAGGGCTACTGACCCCAGCAAGCTACCCTGGGCTCCACATGTCTCCCTGGACTTGTAGTAGAGGCCCTAGGCTGCCCTCTGGTCCTCCACCTAGGGCCCTCTGACCCCAGCAAGCTACCTAGGGCTCCACTTCTCTCCCTGGACTTGCAGTAGAGACCCCAGGGTGCCCCCTTGCCCTCCACCCAGGGGCTACTGACCCCAGCAAGCTACCCAGGGCTCCACCTCTCTCCCTGCACTTGCAGTAGAGGCCCCAGGGTACCCTGTGGCCCTCCACCTAGGGACCTTTGACCCCATTAAGCTACTCAGGGGTCCACATCTCTCTCTGGACTTGCAGTAGAGGCCCCAGGGTACCCCGTGGCCCTCCACCTAGGGGCCTCTGAACCCAGCAAGCTACCCAGGGGTCCAGCTCTCTCCCTGGACTTGCAATAGAGGCCCCAGGGTGCCCCCTTGCCCTCCACCCAAGGGCTACTGACCCCAGCAAGCTACCCTGGGCTCCACCTCTCCCTGGAATTGTAGTAGAGGCCCTAGGCTGCCCTCTGGCCCTCCACCTAGGGGCCTTTGACCCCAGCAAGCTACCCAGGGCTCCACCTCTCTCCCTGGACTTATAGGCGAGGCCCCAGGGTGCCCTCCGGCCCTCCACCTAGGGGACTCTGACCCCAACAAACTACCCAGCTGTCCACCTCTCTTCCTGGACTTGCAGTAGAGTCCCCAGGGTGCCCCATGGCCCTCCACCTAGGGCCCTCTGACCCCAGCAAGCTAAACGGGGCTCCAACTCTCTCCCTGGACTTGCAGTATAGGCCCCAGGGTGCCCCCTGGTCCTCCACCTAGGGGCCTCTGACCCTAGCAAACTACACAGGGGTCCACCTCTCTCCCTGGACTTGCAGTAGAGGCCCCAGGGTGTCCCATGGCCCTCCACCTAGGGACCTCTGACCCCAGCAAGCTACAGAGGGGTCCACTTCTCTCCCTGGACTTGCAGTAGAGGCCCCAGGGTGCCCCATGGCCCTCCCCCTAGGGGCCTCTGACACCAGCAAGCTTCCCAGTGGTCCACCTCTCTCCCTAGACTTGCAGTAGAGGCCCCAGGGTGCCCCATGGCCCTCCACCTAGGGCCCTCTGACCCCAGCAAGCTACCCAGGGTCCTACCTATCTCCCTGGACTTGCAGTAGACTCCCCAGGGTGCCCCATGGCCCTCCACCTAGGGCCCTCTGACCCCAGCAAGCTACCCAGGGCTCCAACTCTCTCCATGGACTTGCAATATAGGCCTCAGGGTGCCCCCTGGTCCTCCACCTAGGGGCCCCTGACCCAAGCAAGCTGCCCAGGGGTCCACCTCTCTCCCTGGACTTGCAATAGAGGCCCCAGGGTGCCCCTTGGCCCTCCGCCTAGGGGCCTCTGACACCCAGAAAGCTACCCAGGGGTCCACCTCTCTCCCTAGACTTGCACACTAGGCCCCAGGGTGACTCTTGGCCCTCCACCTAGGGGCCTCTGACCCCAGCAAGCTGCCCAGGGGCCTGCCTATTTCCCTGGACTTGCAGTAGAGTCCCCAGGGTGCCCCATGGCCCTCCACCTAGGGCCCTCTGACCCCAGCAAGCTACCCAGGGGTCCACATCTCTCCCTGGACTTGCAACAGAGGCCCCAGGGTGCCCCGTGACCCTCCACCTAGGGGTCTCTGACCCCAGCAAGCTACCCAGGGGTCCACCTCTCTCCCTGGACTTGCAGTAGACACCCTTGGGTGCCCCCTGGCCCTCCACCTAGGGGCCTCTGACACCAGCAAGCTACCCAGGGGTCCACATCTCTCCCTAGACTTGCAGTAGACACCCTTGGGTGCCCCCTGGCCCTCCACCTAGGGGCCTTTGACCCCAGCAAGCTACCCAGGGGTCCACCTCTCTCCATGGACTTATAGTAGAGGCCCCAGGGTGCCCCCTGGCCCTCCACCTAGGGGCCTCTGAGTCCAGCAAGCTACCCAGGGGTCCAGCTCTCTCCTTGGACTTGCAATAGAGGCCCCAGGGTGCCCCCTTGCCCTCCACCCAAGGGCTACTAACCCCAGCAAGCTACCCTGGGCTCCACCTCTCTCCCTGGACTTGTAGTAGAGGCCCTAGGCTGCCCTCTGGTCCTCCACCTAGGGGCCTCTGACCCCAGCAAGCTAACCAGGGCTCCACCTCTCTCCCTGGACTTGCAGTAGAGGCCCCATGTTGCCCATTGGCCCTCCACCTAGGGGTTTCTGACCCCAGCAAGCTACCCAAGGGTTCGCCTCTGACCCCAGCAAGCTGCCCAGGGGCCTGCCTATCTCCCTGGACTTGCAGTAGAGTCCCCAGGGTGCCCCTCGGCCCTCCACGTAGGGCCCTCTGACCCCAGCAAGCTACCCAGGGGTCCACATCTCTCCCTGGACTTGCAGTAGACACCCCTGGGTGCCCACTGGCCCTCCACCTAGGGGCTTTTGACCCCAGAAAGCTACCCAGGGGTCCACCTCTCTCCATGGACTTATAGTAGAGGCCCCAGGGTGCCCCCTGGCCCTCCACCTAGGGGCCTCTGAGTCCAGCAAGCTACCCAGGGGTCCACATCTCTCCCTGGACTTGCAGTAGAGGCCCCAGGGTACCCCGTGGCCCTCCACCTAGGGGCCTCTGAACCCAGCAAGCTACCCAGGGGTCCAGCTCTCTCCCTGGACTTGCAATAGAGGCCCCAGGGTGCCCCCTTGCCCTCCACCCAAGGGCTACTGACCCCAGCAAGCTACCCTGGGCTCCACCTCTCTCCCTGGACTTGTAGTAGAGGCCCTAGGCTGCCCTCTGGCCCTCCACCTAGGGGCCTTTGACCCCAGCAAGCTACCCAGGGCTCCACCTCTCTCCCTGGACTTGCAGTAGAGGCCCCAGGATACCCATTGGCCCTCCACCTAGGGGCCTCTGACCCCAGCAAGCTACCCAGGGGTTCACCTCTCTCCCTGGACTTGCAGTATCGGTCCCAGGGTGCCCCCTGGCACTCCACCTAGGGGCATCTGACACCAGCAAGCTACCCAAGGGTCCACATATCTCCCTGGACTTGCAGTATAGGCCCCAGGGTGCCCTCTGGCCCTCCACCTAGGGGCCTCTGACCCTAGCAAACTACCCAGGGGTCCACCTCTCTCCCTGGACTTGCTGTAGAGGCCCCAGAGTGACCCTTGGCCCGCCACCTAGGGGCTTCTGACCCCAGCAAGCTGCCCAGGGGCCTGCCTATCTCCCTGGACTTGCAGTAGAGTCCCCAGGGTGCCCCATGGCCCTCCACGTAGGGCCCTCTGACCCCAGCAAGCTACCCAGGTGTCCACCTCTCTCCCTGGACTTGCAGTATAGGCCACAGGGTGCCCCTTGGCCCTCCACCTAGGGGCCTCTGACCCCAGAAAGCTACCCAGGGGTCCACCTCTCTCCCTAGACTTGCAGACTAGGCCCCAGGGTGACTCTTGGCCCTCCACCTAGGGGCCTCTGACCCCAGCAAGCTGCCCAGGGGCCTGCCTATTTCCCTGGACTTGCAGTAGAGTCCCCAGGGTGCCCCGTGACCCTGCACCTAGGGGCCTCTGACCCCAGCAAGCTACCCAGGGGTCCACATCTCTCCCTAGACTTGCAGTAGACACCCTTGGGTGCCCCCTGGCCCTCCACCTAGGGGCCTTTGACCCCAGCAAGCTACCCAGGGGTCCACCTCTCTCCATGGACTTATAGTAGAGGCCCCAGGGTGCCCCCTGGCCCTCCACCTAGGGGCCTCTGAGTCCAGCAAGCTACCCAGGGGTCCAGCTCTCTCCTTGGACTTGCAATAGAGGCCCCAGGGTGCCCCCTTGCCCTCCACCCAAGGGCTACTAACCCCAGCAAGCTACCCTGGGCTCCACCTCTCTCCCTGGACTTGTAGTAGAGGCCCTAGGCTGCCCTCCGGTCCTCCACCTAGGGGCCTCTGACCCCAGCAAGCTAACCAGGGCTCCACCTCTCTCCCTGGACTTGCAGTAGAGGCCCCAGGTTGCCCATTGGCCCTCCACCTAGGGGTTTCTGACCCCAGCAAGCTACCCAAGGGTTCGCCTCTGACCCCAGCAAGCTGCCCAGGGGCCTGCCTATCTCCCTGGACTTGCAGTAGAGTCCCCAGGGTGCCCCTCGGCCCTCCACGTAGGGCCCTCTGACCCCAGCAAGCTACCCAGGGGTCCAGCTCTCTCCCTGGACTTGCAATAGAGGCCCCAGGGTGCCCCCTTGCCCTCCACCCAAGGGCTACTGACCCCAGCAAGCTACCCTGGGCTCCACCTCTCTCCCTGGACTTGTAGTAGAGGCCCTAGGCTGCCCTCTGGCCCTCCACCTAGGGGCCTTTGACCCCAGCAAGCTACCCAGGGCTCCACCTCTCTCCCTGGACTTGCAGTAGAGGCCCCAGGATACCCATTGGCCCTCCACCTAGGGGCCTCTGACCCCAGCAAGCTACCCAGGGGTCTACCTCTCTCCCTGGACTTGCAATATAGGCCCCAGGGTGCCCCCTGGCCCTCCACCTAGGGGCATCTGACCCCAGCAAGCTACCCAGGGGTTCAATCTCTCCCTGGACTTGCAGTATCGGTCCCAGGGTGCCCCCTGGCACTCCACCTAGGGGCATCTGACACCAGCAAGCTACCCAAGGGTCCACCTATCTCCCTGGACTTGCAGTATAGGCCCCAGGGTGCCCTCTGGCCCTCCACCTAGGGGCCTCTGACCCTAGCAAACTACCCAGGGGTCCACCTCTCTCCCTGGACTTGCTGTAGAGGCCCCAGGGTGACCCTTGGCCCGCCACCTAGGGGCTTCTGACCCCAGCAAGCTGCCCAGGGGCCTGCCTATCTCCCTGGACTTGCAGTAGAGTCCCCAGGGTGCCCCATGGCCCTCCACGTAGGGCCATCTGACCCCAGCAAGCTACCCAGGGGTCCACCTCTCTCCCTGGACTTGCAGTATAGGCCACAGGGTGCCCCCTTGCCCTCCACCTAGGGGCCTCTGACCCCAGAAGCTACCCAGGGCTCAACTTCTCTACCTGGACTTGCAGTAGAGGCCCCAGGGTGCCCCCTTGCCCTCCACCCAGGGGCTACTGACCCCAGCAAGCTACCCAGGGCTCCACCTCTCTCCCTGGACTTGCAGTATAGGCCCCAGGGTGCTCCCTGGTCCTCCACCTAGGGGCCTCTGACCCTAGCAAACTTCACAGGGGTCCACCTCTCTCCCTGGACTTGCAGTAGAGCCCCCAGGGTGCCCCATGGCCCTCCACCTAGGGCCCTCTGACCCCAGCAAGCTACCCAGGGGTCCACCTCTTTCCCTGGACTTGCAATAGAGGCCCCAGAGTGCCCCGTGACCCTCCACCTAGGGGCCTCTGACCCCAGCAAACTACCCAGGGGTCCACCTCTCTCCCTGGACTTGTAGTAGAGGCCCTAGGCTGCCCTCTGGCCCTCCACCTAGGGGCCTCTGACCCCAGCAAGCTACCCAGGGCTCCACCTCTCTCCCTGGATTTGCAGTAGAGGCCTCAGTGTGCCGATTGGCCCTCCACCTAGAGGTCTCTGACCCCAGCAAGCTACTGAGGGGTCCACCTCTCTCCGTGGACTTGCAATCGAGGCCCCAGGGTGCCCCGTGACCCTCCACCTAGGGGCCTCTGACACCAGCAAGCTACCCAGGGGTCCACCTCTCTCCTTGGACTTGCAGTATAGGCCCCAGGGTGCCCCCTGGCCCTCCACCTAGGGGCTTCTGACCCCAGCAAGCTACCCAGGGGTCCACCTCTCTCCCTGGACTTGCAGTATAGGACCCAGGGTGCCCCCTTGTCCTCCACCCAAGGGCTACTGACCCCAGCAAACTACCCTGGGCTCCACCTCTCTCCCTGGACTTGTAGTGGAGGCCCTAGGCTGCCCTCTGGTCCTCCACCTTGGGGCCTCTGACCCCAGCAAGCTAACCAGGGCTCCACCTCTCTCCCTGGACTTGCAGTAGAGGCCCCAGGGTGCCCATTGGTCCTCCACCTAGGGGTCTCTGACCCCAGCCAGCTACCCAAGGGTCCGCCTCTGACCCCAGCAAGCTGCCCAGGGGCCTGACTATCTCCCTGGACTTGTAGTAGAGTCCCCAGGGTGCCTTATGGCCCTCCACCTAGGGGCCTCTGACCCAAGCAAGCTACCCAGGGGTCCACATCTCTCCCTGGACTTGCAACAGAGGCCCCAGGGTGCCCCGTGACCCTCCACCTAGGGGCCTCTGACCCCAGCAAGCTACCCAGGAGTCCACATCTCTCCCTGGACTTGCAGTAGACACCCTTGGGTGCCCCCTGGCCCTCCACCTAGGGGCCTTTGACCCAAGCAAGCTACCCAGGGGTCCACCTCTCTCCATGGACTTATAGTAGAGGCCCAAGGGTGCCCCCTGGCCCTCCACCTAGGGGCCTCTGAGTCCAGAAAGCTACCCAGGGGTCCACATCTCTCCCTGGACTTGCAGTAGAGGCCCCAGGGTACCCAGTGGCCCTCCACCTAGGGGCCTCTGAACCCAGCAAGCTACCCAGGGGTCCAGCTCTCTCCCTGGACTTGCAATAGAGGCCCCAGGGTGCCCCCTTGCCCTCCACCCAAGGGCTACTGACCCCAGCAAGCTACCCTGGGCTCCACATGTCTCCCTGGACTTGTAGTAGAGGCCCTAGGCTGCCCTCTGGTCCTCCACCTAGGGCCCTCTGACCCCAGCAAGCTACCTAGGGCTCCACTTCTCTCCCTGGACTTGCAGTAGAGACCCCAGGGTGCCCCCTTGCCCTCCACCCAGGGGCTACTGACCCCAGCAAGCTACCCAGGGCTCCACCTCTCTCCCTGCACTTGCAGTAGAGGCCCCAGGGTACCCTGTGGCCCTCCACCTAGGGACCTTTGACCCCATTAAGCTACTCAGGGGTCCACATCTCTCTCTGGACTTGCAGTAGAGGCCCCAGGGTACCCCGTGGCCCTCCACCTAGGGGCCTCTGAACCCAGCAAGCTACCCAGGGGTCCAGCTCTCTCCCTGGACTTGTAGTAGAGGCCCTAGGCTGCCCTCTGGCCCTCCACCTAGGGGCCTTTGACCCCAGCAAGCTACCCAGGGCTCCACCTCTCTCCCTGGACTTGTAGTAGAGGCCCTAGGCTGCCCTCTGGCCCTCCACCTAGGGGCCTTTGACCCCAGCAAGCTACCCAGGGCTCCACCTCTCTCCCTGGACTTATAGGCGAGGCCCCAGGGTGCCCTCCGGCCCTCCACCTAGGGGACTCTGACCCCAGCAAACTACCCAGCGGTCCACCTCTCTTCCTGGACTTGCAGTAGAGTCCCCAGGGTGCCCCATGGCCCTCCACCTAGGGCCCTCTGACCCCAGCAAGCTAAACGGGGCTCCAACTCTCTCCCTGGACTTGCAGTATAGGCCCCAGGGTGCCCCCTGGTCCTCCACCTAGGGGCCTCTGACCCTAGCAAACTACACAGGGGTCCACCTCTCTCCCTGGACTTGCAGTAGAGGCCCCAGGGTGTCCCATGGCCCTCCACCTAGGGACCTCTGACCCCAGCAAGCTACAGAGGGGTCCACTTCTCTCCCTGGACTTGCAGTAGAGGCCCCAGGGTGCCCCATGGCCCTCCCCCTAGGGGCCTCTGACACCAGCAAGCTTCCCAGTGGTCCACCTCTCTCCCTAGACTTGCAGTAGAGGCCCCAGGGTGCCCCATGGCCCTCCACCTAGGGCCCTCTGACCCCAGCAAGCTACCCAGGGTCCTACCTATCTCCCTGGACTTGCAGTAGACTCCCCAGGGTGCCCCATGGCCCTCCACCTAGGGCCCTCTGACCCCAGCAAGCTACCCAGGGCTCCAACTCTTTCCATGGACTTGCAATATAGGCCTCAGGGTGCCCCCTGGTCCTCCACCTAGGGGCCCCTGACCCAAGCAAGCTGCCCAGGGGTCCACCTCTCTCCCTGGACTTGCAATAGAGGCCCCAGGGTGCCCCTTGGCCCTCCGCCTAGGGGCCTCTGACACCCAGAAAGCTACCCAGGGGTCCACCTCTCTCCCTAGACTTGCACACTAGGCCCCAGGGTGACTCTTGGCCCTCCACCTAGGGGCCTCTGACCCCAGCAAGCTGCCCAGGGGCCTGCCTATTTCCCTGGACTTGCAGTAGAGTCCCCAGGGTGCCCCATGGCCCTCCACCTAGGGCCCTCTGACCCCAGCAAGCTACCCAGGGGTCCACATCTCTCCCTGGACTTGCAACAGAGGCCCCAGGGTGCCCCGTGACCCTCCACCTAGGGGTCTCTGACCCCAGCAAGCTACCCAGGGGTCCACCTCTCTCCCTGGACTTGCAGTAGACACCCTTGGGTGCTCCCTGGCCCTCCACCTAGGGGCCTTTGACCCCAGCAAGCTACCCAGGGGTCCACCTCTCTCCCTGGACTTGCAGTAGAGGCCCCAGGGTGCCCCATGGCCCTCCACCTAGGGCCCTCTGACCCCAGCAAGCTACCCAGGGGTCCACCTCTCTCCCTGGACTTATAGGCGAGGCCCCAGGGTGCCCATTGGCCCTCCACCTAGGGGTCTCTGACCCCAGCAAGCTACCCAGGGGTCCACATCTCTCCCTGGACTTGCAGTAGACACCCCTGGGTGCCCACTGGCCCTCCACCTAGGGGCCTTTGACCCCAGAAAGCTACCCAGGGGTCCACATCTCTCCCTGGACTTGCAGTAGAGGCCCCAGGGTACCCCGTGGCCCTCCACCTAGGGGCCTCTGAACCCAGCAGGCTACCCAGGGGTCCAGCTCTCTCCCTGGACTTGCAATAGAGGCCCCAGGGTGCCCCATGGCCCTCCACCCAAGGGCTACTGACCCCAGCAAGCTACCCTGGGCTCCACTTCTCTCCCTGGACTTGTAGTAGAGGCATTAGGCTGCCCTCTGGCCCTCCACCTAGGGGCCTTTGACCCCAGCAAGCTACCCAGGGCTCCACCTCTCTCCCTGGACTTGCAGTAGAGGCCCCAGGGTGCCCATTGGCCCTCCACCTAGGGGCCTCTGACCCCAGCAAGCTACCCAGGGGTCTACCTCTCTCCCTGGACTTGCAGTATAGGCCCCAGGGTGCCCCCTGGCCCTCCAACTAGGGGCCTCTGACCCCAGCACGCTACCCAAGGGTCCACTTCTCTCCTTGGACTTGCAGTATAGGCCCCAGGGTGCCCCCTGGCCCTCCACCTAGGGGCATCTGACACCAGCAAGCTACCCAAGGGTCCGCCTCTGACCCCAGCATGCTGCCCAGGGGCCTGCCTATCTCCCTGGACTTGCAGTAGAGTCCCCAGGGTGCCCCATGGCCCTCCACGTAGGGCCCTCTGACCCCAGCAAGCTACCCAGGGGTCCACATCTCTCCCTGGACTTGCAGTAGACGCCCCTGGGTGCCCACTGGCCCTCCACCTAGGGGCCTTTGACCCCAGCAAGCTACCCAGGGGTCCACCTCTCTCCCTGGACTTGCAGTATCGGACCCAGGGTGCCCCCTGGCCCTCCACCTAGGGGCATCTGACACCAGCAAGCTACCCAAGGGTCCACCTATCTCCCTGGACTTGCAGTATAGGCCACAGGGTGCCCCCTTGCCCTCCACCTAGGGGCCTCTGACCCCAGAAGCTACCCAGGGCTCCACTTCTCTCCCTGGACTTGCAGTAGAGGCCCCAGGGTGCCCCCTTGCCCTCCACCCAGGGGCTACTGACCCCAGCAAGCTACCCAGGGCTCCACCTCTCTCCATGGACTTGCAGTATAGGCCCCAGGGTGCCCCCTGGCCCTCCACCTAGGGGCATCTGACCCCAGCAAGCTACCCAGGGGTCCACCTCTCTCCCTGGACTTGCAGTATAGGACCCAGGGTGCCCCCTGGCCCTCCACCTAGGGGCATCTGACACCAGCAAGCTACCCAGGGGTCCACCTATCTCCCTGGACTTGCAGTAGAGGCCCCAGGGTGCCCTCTGGCCTTCCACCTAGGGGCCTCTGACCCTAGCAAACTACCCGGGGGTCCAGCTCTCTCCCTGGACTTGCAATAGAGGCCCCAGGGTGCCCCCTTGCCCTCCACCCAGGGGCTACTGACTCCAGCAAGCTACCCAGGGCTCCACCTCTCTCCCTGGACTTGTAGTAGAGGCCCTAGGCTGCCCTCTGGCCCTCCACCTAGGGGCCTCTGACCCCAGCAAGCTACCCAGGGCTTCACCTCTCTCCCTGGACTTGCAGTAGAGGCCCCAGGGTGCCCATTGGCCCTCCACCTAGGGGCCTCTGACCCCAGCAAGCTACCAAGGGGTTTACCTCTCTCCCTAGACTTGCAGTAGAGGCCCCAGGGTGACCCTTGGCCCTCCACCTAGGGGCCTCTGACCCCAGCAAGCTACCCAGGGTCCTACCTATCTCCCTGGACTTGCAGTAGAGTCCCCAGGGTGCCCCATGTCCCTCCACCTAGGGCCCTCTGACCCCAGCAAGCTACCCAGGGCTAAAACTCTCTCCCTGGACTTGCAGTATAGGCCTCAGGGTGTCCCCTGGTCCTCCACCTAGGGGCCCCCGACCCAAGCAAGCTGCCCAGGGGTCCACCTCTCTCCCTGGACTTAAAAATAGAGGCCCCAGGGTGCCCCCTTGCCCTCCACCCAAGGGCTACTGACCCCAGCAAGCTACCCTGGGCTCTACCTCTCTCCCTGGACTTGTAGTAGAGGCCCTAGGCTGCCCTCTGGTCCTCCACCTAGGGGCCACTGACACCAGCAAGCTAACCAGGGCTCCACCTCTCTCCCTGGACTTGCAATAGAGGCCCAAGGGTGCCCCCTTGCCCTCCACCAAAGGGCTACTGACCCCAGCAAGCTACCCTGGGCTCTACCTCTCTCCCTGGACTTGTAGTAGAGGCCCCAGGGTGCCCATTGGCCCTTCACCTAGGGGTCTCTGACCCCAGCAAGCTACCCAAGGGTCCGCCTCTGACCCCAGCAAGCTGCCCAGGGGCCTGCCTATCTCCCTGGACTTGCAGTAGAGTCCCCAGGGTGCCCCATGGCCCTCCACGTAGGGCCCTCTGACCCCAGCAAGCTACCCAGGGGTCCACATCTCTCCCTGGACTTATAGGCGAGGCCCCAGGGTGCCCCTTGGCCCTCCACCTAGGGACCTCTGACCCCAGCAAGCTACAGAGGGGTCCACCTCTCTCCTTGGACTTGCAGTAGAGGCCCCAGGGTGCCCTGTGGCCCTCCACCTAGGGGCCTCTGACCCCAGCAAGCTACCCGGGGGTCCAGCTCTCTCCCTGGACTTGCAGTAGAGTCCCCAGGGTGCCCCATGGCCCTCCACATAGGGCCCTCTGACCCCAGCAAGCTACCCAGGGCTCCAACTCTCTCCCTGGACTTGCAGTATAGGCCTCAGGGTGCCCCCTGGTCCTCCACCTAGGGGCCCCTGACCCAAGCAAGCTGCCCAGGGGTCCACCTCTCTCCCTGGACTTGCAAGAGAGGCCCCAGCGTGCCCCTTGGCCCTCCACCTAAGGGCCTCTGACACCAGAAAGCTACCCAGGGGTCCACCTCTCTCCCTAGACTTGCAGACTAGGCCCCAGGGTGACCCTTGGCCCTCCACCTAGGGGCCTCTGATCCCAGAAAGCTGCCCAGGGGCCTGCCTATCTCCCTGGACTTGCAGTAGAGTCCCCAGGGTGCCCCATGTCCCTCCACCTAGGGCCCTCTGACCCCAGCAAGCTACCCAGGGCTAAAACTCTCTCCCTGGACTTGCAGTATAGGCCTCAGGGTGTCCCCTGGTCCTCCACCTAGGGGCCCCCGACCCAAGCAAGCTGCCCAGGGGTCCACCTCTCTCCCTGGACTTAAAAATAGAGGCCCCAGGGTGCCCCCTTGCCCTCCACCCAAGGGCTACTGACCCCAGCAAGCTACCCTGGGCTCTACCTCTCTCCCTGGACTTGTAGTAGAGGCCCTAGGCTGCCCTCTGGTCCTCCACCTAGGGGCCACTGACACCAGCAAGCTAACCAGGGCTCCACCTCTCTCCCTGGACTTGCAATAGAGGCCCAAGGGTGCCCCCTTGCCCTCCACCCAAGGGCTACTGACCCCAGCAAGCTACCCTGGGCTCTACCTCTCTCCCTAGACTTGTAGTAGAGGCCCCAGGGTGCCCATTGGCCCTTCACCTAGGGGTCTCTGACCCCAGCAAGCTACCCAAGGGTCCGCCTCTGACCCCAGCAAGCTGCCCAGGGGCCTGCCTATCTCCCTGGACTTGCAGTAGAGTCCCCAGGGTGCCCCATGGCCCTCCACGTAGGGCCCTCTGACCCCAGCAAGCTACCCAGGGGTCCACATCTCTCCCTGGACTTGCAGTAGAGGCCCCAGGGTGCCCATTGGCCCTCCACCTAGGGGCCTCTGACCCCAGCAAGCTACCCAGGGGTCCACCTCTCTCCCTGGACTTATAGGCGAGGCCCCAGGGTGCCCCCTGGCCCTCCACCTAGGGGTCTCTGACCCCAGCAAACTACCCAGCGGTCCACCTCTCTTTCTGGACTTGCAGTAGAGTCCCCAGGGTGCCCCATGGCCCTCCACCTAGGGACCTCTGACCCCAGCAAGCTACAGAGGGGTCCACCTCTCTCCTTGGACTTGCAGTAGAGGCCCCAGGGTGCCCTGTGGCCCTCCACCTAGGGGCCTCTGACCCCAGCAAGCTACCCGGGGGTCCAGCTCTCTCCCTGGACTTGCAGTAGAGTCCCCAGGGTGCCCCATGGCCCTCCACATAGGGCCCTCTGACCCCAGCAAGCTACCCAGGGCTCCAACTCTCTCCCTGGACTTGCAGTATAGGCCTCAGGGTGCCCCCTGGTCCTCCACCTAGGGGCCCCTGACCCAAGCAAGCTGCCCAGGGGTCCACCTCTCTCCCTGGACTTGCAAGAGAGGCCCCAGCGTGCCCCTTGGCCCTCCACCTAAGGGCCTCTGACACCAGAAAGCTACCCAGGGGTCCACCTCTCTCCCTAGACTTGCAGACTAGGCCCCAGGGTGACCCTTGGCCCTCCACCTAGGGGCCTCTGATCCCAGAAAGCTGCCCAGGGGCCTGCCTATCTCCCTGGACTTGCAGTAGAGTCCCCAGGGTGCCCCATGGCCCTCCACCTAGGGCCCTCTGACCCCAGCAAGCTACCCAGGGGTCCACATCTCTCCCTGGACTTGCAACAGAGGCCCCAGGGTGCCCCGTGACCCTCCACCTAGGGGCCTCTGACCCCAGCAAGCTACCCAGGAGTCCACATCTCTCCCTGGACTTGCAGTAGACACCCCTGGGTGCCCCCTGGCCCTCCACATAGGGGCCTTTGACCCCAGCAAGCTACCCAGGGGTCCACCTCTCTCCATGGACTTATAGTAGAGGCCCCAGGGTGCCCCCTGGCCCTCCACCTAGGGGCCTCTGAGTCCAACAAGCTACCCAGGGGTCCACATCTCTCCCTGGACTTGCAGTAGAGGCCCCAGGGTACCCAGTGGCCCTCCACCTAGGGGCCTCTGAACCCAGCAAGCTACCCAGGGGTCCAGCTCTCTCCCTGGACTTGCAAAAGAGGCCCCAGGGTACCCCCTTGCCCTCCACCCAAGGGCTACTGACCCCAGCAAGCTACCCTGGGCTCCACATCTCTCCCTGGACTTGTAGTAGAGGCCCCAGGGTGCCCATTGGCCCTCCACCTAGGGGTCTCTGACCCCAGCAAGCTACCCAAGGGTCCGCCTCTGACCCCAGCAAGCTGCCCAGGGGCCTGCCTATCTCCCTGGACTTGCAGTAGAGTCCCCAGGGTGCCCGATG
This sequence comes from Danio rerio, assembly GCF_052040795.2. Lineage (NCBI taxonomy): Eukaryota > Metazoa > Chordata > Actinopteri > Cypriniformes > Danionidae > Danio > Danio rerio. The sequence goes on from NC_141030.1 coordinate 19,137,578, forward strand.
GCCCTCCACCTAGGGCCCTCTGACCCCAGCAAGCTACCTAGGGCTCCACTTCTCTCCCTGGACTTGCAGTAGAGGCCCCAGGGTGCCCCCTTGCCCTCCACCCAGGGGCTACTGACCCCAGCAAGCTACCCAGGGCTGCACCTCTCTCCCTGGACTTGCAGTAGAGGCCCCAGGGTACCCCGTGGCCCTCCACCTAGGGGCCTCTGACCCCAGCAAGCTACTCAGGGGTCCACATCTCTCCCTGGACTATCAGTAGAGGCCCCAGGGTACCCCGTGGCCCTCCACCTAGGGGCCTCTGAACATAGCAAGCTACCCAGGGGTCCAGCTCTCTCCCTGGACTTGCAATAGAGGCCCCAGGGTGCCCCCTTGCCCTCCACCCAGGGGCTACTGACCCCAGCAAGCTACAGAGGGCTCCACTTCTCTCCCTGGACTTGTAGTAGAGGCCCTGGGCAGCCCTCTGGCCCTCCACCTAGGGGCCTCTGACCCCAGCAAGCTACCCAGGGCTCCACCTCTCTCGCTGGACATGCAGTAGAGGCCCCAGGGTGCCCATTGGCCCTCCACCTAGGGGCCTCTAACCCCAGCAAACTACCCAGGGGTCCACCTCTCTTCCTGGACTTGCAGTAGAGTCCCCAGGGTGCCCCATGGCCTTCCACCTAGGGCCCTCTGACCCCAGCAAGCTACCTAGGGCTCCACTTCTCTCCCTGGACTTGCAGTGGAGGCCCCAGGGTGCCCCCTTGCCCTCCACCCAGGGGCTACTGACCCCAGCAAGCTACCCAGGGCTGCACCTCTCTCCCTGGACTTGCAGTAGAGGCCCCAGGGTGCCCCTTGCCCTCCACCTAGGGGCCTCTGACCCCAGCAAGCTACCCTGGAGTCCACCTCTCTCCCTGGACTTGCAGTAGAGGCCCCAGGGTGCCCCTTGGCCCTCCACCTAGGGGCCTCTGACCCCAGAAAGCTACCGAGGGGTCCACCTCTCTCCGTGGACTTTCAGTAGAGGCCCCAGGGTGCCCCGTGGCCCTCCACCTAGGGGCTACTGACCCCAGCAAGCTACCCAGGGCTCCACGTCTCTCCCTGGACTTGCAGTAGAGGCCCTAGGCTGCCCTCTGGCCCTCCACCTAGGGGCCTCTGAACCCAGCAAGCTACCCAGGGCTTCACCTCTCTCCCTGGACTTGCAGTAGAGGCCCCAGGGTGCCCAATGGCCCTCCACCTAGGGACCTCTGACCCCAGCAAGCTACCGAGGGGTCCACCTCTCTCCCTAGACTTGCAGTAGAGGCCCCAGGGTGACCCTTGGCCCTCCACCTAGGGGCCTCTGACCCCAGCAAGCTACCCAGGGGTCCACCTCTCTCTCTAGACTTGCAGACTAGGCCCCAGGGTGACCCTTGGCCCTCCACCCAGGGGCCTCTGACCCCAGCAAGCTGCCCAGGGGCCTGCCTATCTCCCTGGACTTGCAGTAGAGTCCCCAGGGTGCCCCTTGGCCCTCCACCTAGGGCCCTCTGACCCCAGCAAGCTACCCAGTGGTCCACATCTCTCCCTGGACTTGCAACAGAGGCCCCAGGGTGCCCCGTGACCCTCCACCTAGGGGCCTCTGAGTCCAGCAAGCTACCCAGGGGTCCACATCTCTCCCTGGACTTGCAGTAGAGGCCCCAGGGTACCCAGTGGCCCTCCACCTAGGGGCCTCAGAACCCAGCAAGCTACCCAGGGGTCCAGATCTCTCCCTGGACTTGCAATAGAGGCCCCAGGGTGCCCCCTTGCCCTCCACCCAAGGGCTACTGACCCCAGGAAGCTACCCTGGGCTCCACCTATCTCCCTGGAATTTTAGTAGAGGCCCTAGGCTGCCCTCTGGTCCTCCACCTAGGGGCCTCTGACCCCAGCAAGCTAACCAGGGCTCCACCTCTCTCCCTGGACTTGCAGTAGAGGCCCCAGGGTGCCCATTGGCCCTCCACCTAGGGGTCTCTGACCCCAGCAAGCTACCCAAGGGTCCGCCTCTGACCCCAGCAAGCTGCCCAGGGGCCTGCCTATCTCCCTGGACTTGCAGTAGAGTCCCCAGGGTGCCCCATGGCCCTCCACGTAGGGCTCTGTGACCCCAGCAAGCTACCCAGGGGTCCACATTTCTCCCTGGACTTGCAGTAGACGCCCCTGCGTGCCCACTGGCCCTCCACCTAGGGGCCTTTGACCCCAGCAAGCTACCCAGGGGTCCACCTCTCTCCATGGACTTATAATAGAGGCCCCAGGGTGCCCCCTGGCCCTCCACCTAGGGGCCTCTGAGTCCAGCAAGCTACCCAGGGGTCCACATCTCTCCCTGGACTTGCAGTAGAGGCCCCAGGGTACCCCGTGGCCCACCACCTAGGGGCCTCTGAACCCAGCAAGCTACCCAGGGGTCCAGCTCTCTCCCTGGACTTGCAGTAGAGGCCCCAGGGTGCCCATTGGTCCTCCACCTAGGGGTCTCTGACCCCAGCCAGCTACCCAAGGGTCCGCCTCTGACCCCAGCAAGCTGCCCAGGGGCCTGACTATCTCCCTGGACTTGCAGTAGAGTCCCCAGGCTGCCCCCTTGCCCTCCACCCAGGGGCTACTGACCCCAGCAAGCTACACAGGGCTCCACTTCTCTCCCTGGACTTGTAGTAGAGGCCCTGGGCTGCCCTCTGGCCCTCCACCTAGGGGCCATTGACCCCAGCAAGCTACCCAGGGCTCCACCTCTCTCGCTGGACTTGCAGTAAAGGCCCCAGGGTGCCCATTGGCCCTCCACCTAGGGGCCTCTGACCCCAGCAAACTACCCAGGGGTCCACCTCTCTTCTTGGACTTGCAGTTGAGTCCCCAGGGTGCCCCATGGCCCTCCACCTAGGGCCCTCTGACCCCAGCAAGCTACCTAGGGCTCCACTTCTCTCCCTGGACTTGCAGTAGAGGCCCCAGGGTGCCCCCTTGCCCTCCACCCAGGGGCTACTGACCCCAGCAAGCTACCCAGGGCTGCACCTCTCTCCCTGGACTTGCAGTAGAGGCCCCAGGGTACCCCGTAGCCCTCCACCTAGGGGCCTCTGACTCCAGCTAGCTACTCAGGGGTCCACATCTCTCCCTGGACTTGCAGTAGAAGCCCCAGGGTACCCCGTGGCCCTCCACCCAGGGGCTACTGACCCCAGCAAGCTACACAGGGCTCCACTTCTCTCCCTGGACTTGTAGTAGAGGCCCTGGGCTGCCCTCTGGCCCTCCACCTAGGGGCCTCTGACCCCAGCAAGCTACCCAGGGCTCCACCTCTCTCCCTGGACTTGCAGTAGAGGCCCCAGGGTGCCCCATGGCCCTCCACCTAGGGGCCTCTGACCCCAGCAAGCTACCCAGGGGTCCACCTCTCTCCCTGGACTTATAGGCGAGGCCCCAGGGTGCCCCCTGGCCCTCCACCTAGGGACCTCTGACCCCAGCAAACTACCCAGGGGTCCACCTCTCTTCCTGGACTTGCAGTAGAGTCCCCAGGGTGCGCCATGGCCCTCCACCTAGGGCCCTCTGACCCCAGCAAGCTACCCTGGGCTCCACCTCTCTCCCTGGACTTGTAGTGGAGGCCCTAGGCTGCCCTCTGGTCCTCCACCTAGGGGCCTCTGACCCCAGCAAGCTAACCAGGGCTCCACCTCTCTCCCTGGACTTGCAGTAGAGGCCCCAGGGTGCCCATTGGTCCTCCACCTAGGGGTCTCTGACCCCAGCCAGCTACCCAAGGGTCCGCCTCTGAACCCAGCAAGCTGCCCAGGGGCCTGACTATCTCCCTGGACTTGCAGTAGAGTCCCCAGGGTGACCCATGGCCCTCCACCTAGGGGCCTCTGACATAAGCAAGCTACCCAGGGGTCCACATCTCTCCCTGGACTTGCAACAGAGGCCCCAGGGTGCCCCGTGACCCTCCACCTAGGGGCCTCTGACCCCAGCAAGCTACCCAGGAGTCCACATCTCTCCCTGGACTTGCAGTAGACACCCTTGGGTGCCCCCTGGCCCTCCACCTAGGGGCCTTTGACCCCAGCAAGCTACCCAGGGGTCCACCTCTCTCCATGGACTTTTAGTAGAGGCCCAAGGGTGCCCCCTGTTCCTCCACCTAGGGGCCTCCGAGTCCAGAAAGCTACCCAGGGGTCCACATATTTCCCTGGACTTGCAGTAGAGGCCCCAGGGTACCCCGTGGCCCTCCACCTAGGGGCCTCTGAACCCAGCAAGCTACCCAGGGGTCCAGCTCTCTCCCTGGACTTGTAGTAGAGGCCCTAGGCTGCCCTCTGGCCCTCCACCTAGGGGCCTTTGACCCCAGCAAGCTACCCAGGGTTCCACCTCTCTCCCTGGACTTATAGGCGAGGCCCCAGGGTGCCCCCTTGCCCTCCACCCAAGGGCTACTGACCCCAGCAAGCTACCCTGGGCTCCACCTCTCTCCCTGGACTTGTAGTAGAGGCCCTAGGCTGCCCTCTGGCCCTCCACCTAGGGGCCTTTGACCCCAGCAAGCTACCCAGGGCTCCACCTCTCTCCCTGGACTTATAGGCGAGGCCCCAGGGTGCCCTCCGGCCCTCCACCTAGGGGACTCTGACCCCAGCAAACTACCCAGTGGTCCACCTCTCTTCCTGGACTTGCAGTAGAGTCCCCAGGGTGCCCCATGGCCCTCCACCTAGGGCCCTCTGACCACAGCAAGCTAAACGGGGCTCCAACTCTCTCCCTGGACTTGCAGTATAGGCCCCAGGGTGCCCCCTGGTCCTCCACCTAGGGGTCTCTGACCCTAGCAAACTACACAGGGGTCCACCTCTCTCCTAGGACTTGCAGTAGAGGCCCCAGGGTGCCCCATGGCCCTCCACCTAGGGACCTCTGACCACAGCAAGCTACAGAGGGGTCCACTTCTCTCCCTGGACTTGCAGTAGAGGCCCCAGGGTGCCCCATGGCCCTCCCCCTAGGGGCCTCTGACACCAATAAGCTTCCCAGTGGTCCACCTCTCTCCCTAGACTTGCAGTAGAGGCCCCAGGGTGCCCCATGGCCCTCCACCTAGGGCCCTCTGACCCCAGCAAGCTACCCAGGGGTCCACCTCTCTCCATGGACTTATAGTAGAGGCCCAAGGGAGCCCCCTGGCCCTCCACCTAGGGGCCTCCGAGTCCAGAAAGCTACCCAGGGGTCCACATATCTCCCTGGACTTGCAGTAGAGGCCCCAGGGTACCCAGTGGCCCTCCACCTAGGGGCCTCTGAACCCAGCAAGCTACCCAGGGGTCCAGCTCTCTCCCTGGACTTGCAGTAGAGGCCCCAGGGTGCCCCCTTGCCCTCCACCCAAGGGCTACTGACCCCAGCAAGCTACCCCGGGCTCCACATCTCTCCCTGGACTTGTAGTAGAGGCCCTAGGCTGCCCTCTGGTCCTCCACCTAGGGCCCTCTGACCCCAGCAAGCTACCTAGGGCTCCACTTCTCTCCCTGGACTTGCAGTAGAGACCCCAGGGTGCCCCCTTGCCCTCCACCCAGGGGCTACTGACCCCAGCAAGCTACCCAGGGCTCCACCTCTCTCCCTGCACTTGCAGTAGAGGCCCCAGGGTACCCCGTGGCCCTCCACCTAGGGACCTTTGACCCCATTAAGCTACTCAGGGGTCCACATCTCTCCCTGGACTTGCAGTAGAGGCCCCAGGGTACCCCGTGGCCCTCCACCTAGGGGCCTCTGAACCCAGCAAGCTACCCAGGGGTCCAGCTCTCTCCCTGGACTTGCAATAGAGGCCCCAGGGTGCCCCCTTGCCCTCCACCCAGGGGCTACTGACCCCAGCAAGCTACACAGGGCTCCACTTCTCTCCCTGGACTTGTAGTAGAGGCCCTGGGCTGCCCTCTGGCCCTCGACCTAGGGGCCTCTGACCCCAGCAAGCTACCCAGGGGTCCACCTCTCTCCCTGGACTTATAGGCGAGGCCCCAGGGTGCCCCCTGGCCCTCCAACTAGGGGCCTCTGACCCCAGCAAACTACCCAGGGGTCCACCTCTCTTCCTGGACTTGCAGTAGAGTCCCCAGGGTGCCCCATGGCCCTCAACCTAGGTCCCTCTGACCCCAGCAAGCTACCCAGGGCTCCAACTCTCTCCCTGGACTTGCAGTAGAGGCCCCAGGGTGCCCCCTGGCCCTCCAACTAGGGGCCTCTGACCCCAGCAAACTACCCAGGGGTCCACCTCTCTTCCTGGACTTGCAGTAGAGTCCCCAGGGTGCCCCCTGGTCCTCTACCTAGGGGCCTCTGACACCAGCAAGCTTCCCAGTGGTCCACCTCTCTCCCTAGACTTGCAGTAGAGGCCCCAGGGTGACCCTTGGCCCTCCACCTAGGGGCTTCTGACCCCAGCAAGCTACCCAGGGCTCCAACTCTCTCCCTGGAATTGCAGTATAGGCCTCAGGGTGCCCCCTGGTCCTCCACCTAGGGGCACCTGACCCAAGCAAGCTGCCCTGGGGTCCACCTCTCTCCCTGGACTTGCAATAGAGGCCCCAGGGTGCCCCTTGGCCCTCCACCTAGGGGCCTCTGACCCCAGAAAGCTACCCAGGGGTCCACCTCTCTCTCTAGACTTGCAGACTAGGCCCCAGGGTGACCCTTGGCCCTCCACCCAGGGGCCTCTGACCCCAGCAAGCTGCCCAGGGGCCTGCCTATCTCCCTGGTTTTGCAGTAGAGTCCCCAGGGTGCCCCATGGCCCTCCACCTAGGGCCCTCTGACCCCAGCAAGCTACCCAGTGGTCCACATCTCTCCCTGGACTTGCAACAGAGGCCCCAGGGTGCCCCGTGACCCTCCACCTAGGGGCCTCTGAGTCCAGCAAGCTACCCAGGGGTCCACATCTCTCCCTGGACTTGCAGAAGAGGCCCCAGGGTACCCAGTGGCCCTCCACCTAGGGGCCTTTGAACCCAGCAAGCTACCCAGGGGTCCAGATCTCTCCCTGGACTTGCAATAGAGGCCCCAGGGTGCCCCCTTGCCCTCCACCCAAGGGCTACTGACCCCAGCAAGCTACCCTGGGCTCCACCTATCTCCCTGGAATTTTAGTAGAGGCCCTAGGCTGCCCTCTGGTCCTCCACCTAGGGGCCTCTGACCCCAGCAAGCTAACCAGGGCTCCACCTCTCTCCCTGGACTTGCAGTAGAGGCCCCAGGGTGCCCATTGGCCCTCCACCTAGGGGTCTCTGACCCCAGCAAGCTACCCAAGGGTCCGCCTCTGACCCCAGCAAGCTGCCCAGGGGCCTGCCTATCTCCCTGGACTTGCAGTAGAGTCCCCAGGGTGCCCCATGGCCCTCCACGTAGGGCTCTCTGACCCCAGCAAGCTACCCAGGGGTCCACATTTCTCCCTGGACTTGCAGTAGACGCCCCTGGGTGCCCACTGGCCCTCCACCTAGGGGCCTTTGACCCCAGCAAGCTACATAGGGGTCCACCTCTCTCCATGGACTTATAATAGAGGCCCCAGGGTGCCCCCTGGCCCTCCACCTAGGGGCCTCTGAGTCCAGCAAGCTACCCAGGGGTCCACATCTCTCCCTGGACTTGCAGTAGAGGCCCCAGGGTACCCCGTGGCCCTCCACCTAGGGGCCTCTGAACCCAGCAAGCTACCCAGGGGTCCAGCTCTCTCCCTGGACTTGCAATAGAGGCCCCAGGGTGCCCCCTTGCCCTCCACCCAAGGGCTACTGACCCCAGCAAGCTACCCTGGGCTCCACCTCTCTCCCTGGACTTGTAGTAGAGGCCCTAGGCTGCCCTCTGGCCCTCCACCTAGGGGCCTTTGACCCCAGCAAGCTACCCAGGGCTCCACCTCTCTCCCTGGACTTATAGGCGAGGCTCCAGGGTGCCCTCCGGCCCTCCACCTAGGGGACTCTGACCCCAGCAAACTACCCAGCGGTCCACCTCTCTTCCTGGACTTGCAGTAGAGTCCCCAGGGTGCCCCATGGCCCTCCACCTAGGGCCCTCTGACCCCAGCAAGCTAAACGGGGCTCCAACTCTCTCCCTGGACTTGCAGTAGAGGCCCCAGGGTGCCCCATGGCCCTCCACCTAGGGACCTCTGACCACAGCAAGCTACAGAGGGGTCCACTTCTCTCCCTGGACTTGCAGTAGAGGCCCCAGGGTACCCCGTGGCCCTCCACCTAGGGGCCTCTGAACCCAGCAGGCTACCCAGGGGTCCAGCTCTCTCCCTGGACTTGCAATAGAGGCCCCAGGGTGCCCCCTTGCCCTCCACCCAAGGGCTACTGACCCCAGCAAGCTACCCTGGGCTCCACTTCTCTCCCTGGACTTGCAGTAGAGGCCCCAGGGTGCCCCATGGCCCTCCACCTAGGGCCCTCTGACCCCAGCAAGCTACCCAGGGCTCCAACTCTCTCCATGGACTTGCAGTATAGGCCTCAGGGTGCCCCCTGGTCCTCCACCTAGGGGCCCCTGACCCAAGCAAGCTGCCCAGGGGTCCACCTCTCTCCCTGGACTTGCAATAGAGGCCCCAGGGTGCCCCTTGGCCCTCCGCCTAGGGGCCTCTGACCCCAGAAAGCTACCCAGGGGTCCACCTCTCTCCCTAGACTTGCACACTAGGCCCCAGGGTGACTCTTGGCCCTCCACCTAGGGGCCTCTGACCCCAGCAAGCTGCCCAGGGGCCTGCCTATTTCCCTGGACTTGCAGTAGAGTCCCCAGGGTGCCCCATGGCCCTCCACCTAGGGCCCTCTGACCCCAGCAAGCTACCCAGGGGTCCACATCTCTCCCTGGACTTGCAACAGAGGCCCCAGGGTGCCCCGTGACCCTCCACCTAGGGGTCTCTGACCCCAGCAAGCTACCCAGGGGTCCACATCTCTCCCTGGACTTGCAGTAGACACCCTTGGGTGCCCCCTGGCCCTCCACCTAGGGGCCTTTGACCCCAGCAAGCTACCCAGGGGTCCACATCTCTCCCTGGACTTGCAGTAGACACCCTTGGGTGCCCCCTGGCCCTCCACCTAGGGGCCTTTGACCCCAGCAAGCTACCCAGGGGTCCACCTCTCTCCCTGGACTTGCAGTAGAGGCCCCAGGGTGCCCCATGGCCCTCCACCTAGGGCCCTCTGACCCCAGCAAGCTACCCAGGGGTCCACCTCTCTCCCTGGACTTATAGGCGAGGCCCCAGGGTGCCCATTGGCCCTCCACCTAGGGGTCTCTGACCCCAGCAAGCTACCCAGGGGTCCACATCTCTCCCTGGACTTGCAGTAGACACCCCTGGGTGCCCACTGGCCCTCCACCTAGGGGCCTTTGACCCCAGAAAGCTACGCAGGGGTCCACATCTCTTCCTGGACTTGCAGTAGAGGCCCCAGGGTACCCCGTGGCCCTCCACCTAGGGGCCTCTGAACCCAGCAGGCTACCCAGGGGTCCAGCTCTCTCCCTGGACTTGCAATAGAGGCCCCAGGGTGCCCCCTTGCCCTCCACCCAAGGGCTACTGACCCCAGCAAGCTACCCTGGGCTCCACTTCTCTCCCTGGACTTGTAGTAGAGGCCCTAGGCTGCCCTCTGGCCCTCCACCTAGGGGCCGTTGACCCCAGCAAGCTACCCAGGGCTCCACCTCTCTCCCTGGACTTGCAGTAGAGGCCCCAGGGTGCCCATTGGCCCTCCACCTAGGGGCCTCTGACCCCAGCAAGCTACCCAGGGGTCTACCTCTCTCCCTGGACTTGCAGTATAGGCCCCAGGGTGCCCCCTGGCCCTCCAACTACGGGCCTCTGACCCCAGCACGCTACCCAGGGGTCCACTTCTCTCCTTGGAGTTGCAGTATAGGCCCCAAGGTGCCCCCTGGCCCTCCACCTAGGGGCATCTGACCCCAGCAAGCTACCCAGGGGTCCACCTCTCTCCCTGGACTTGCAGTATCGGACCCAGGGTGCCCCCTGGCCCTCCACCTAGGGGCATCTGACACCAGCAAGCTACCCAAGGGTCCACCTATCTCCCTGGACTTGCAGTATAGGCCCCAGGGTGCCCTCTGGCCCTCCACCTAGGGGCCTCTGACCCTAGCAAACTACCCAGGGGTCCACCTCTCTCCCTGGACTTGCTGTAGAGGCCCCAGGGTGACCCTTGGCCCGCCACCTAGGGGCTTCTGACCCCAGCAAGCTACCCAAGGGTCCACCTCTCTCCCTGGACTTGCAGTATAGGCCACAGGGTGCCCCCTTGCCCTCCACCTAGGGGCCTCTGACCCCAGAAGCTACCCAGGGCTCCACTTCTGTCCCTGGACTTGCAGTAGAGGCCCCAGGGTGCCCCCTTGCCCTCCACCCAGGGGCTACTGACCCCAGCAAGCTACCCAGGGCTCCACCTCTCTCCATGGACTTGCAGTATAGGCCCCAGGGTGCCCCTGGCCCTCCACCTAGGGGCATATGACCCCAGCAAGCTACCCAGGGGTCCACCTCTCTCCCTGGACTTGCAGTATAGGACCCAGGGTGCCCCCTGGCCCTCCACCTAGGGGCATCTGACACCAGCAAGCTACCCAGGGGTCCACCTATCTCCCTGGACTTGCAGTAGAGGCCCCAGGGTACCCCGTGGCCCTCCACCTAGGGGCCTCTGAACCCAGCAGGCTACCCAGGGGTCCAGCTCTCTCCCTGGACTTGCAATAGAGGCCCCAGGGTGCCCCCTTGCCCTCCACCCAAGGGCTACTGACCCCAGCAAGCTACCCTGGGCTCCACTTCTCTCCCTGGACTTGTAGTAGAGGCCCTAGGCTGCCCTCTGGCCCTCCACCTAGGGGCCGTTGACCCCAGCAAGCTACCCAGGGCTCCACCTCTCTCCCTGGACTTGCAGTAGAGGCCCCAGGGTGCCCATTGGCCCTCCACCTAGGGGCCTCTGACCCCAGCAAGCTACCCAGGGGTCTACCTCTCTCCCTGGACTTGCAGTATAGGCCCCAGGGTGCCCCCTGGCCCTCCAACTAGGGGCCTCTGACCCCAGCACGCTACCCAGGGGTCAACTTCTCTCCTTGGAGTTGCAGTATAGGCCCCAAGGTGCCCCCTGGCCCTCCACCTAGGGGCATCTGACCCCAGCAAGCTACCCAGGGGTCAACCTCTCTCCCTGGACTTGCAGTATCGGACCCAGGGTGCCCCCTGGCCCTCCACCTAGGGGCATCTGACACCAGCAAGCTACCCAAGGGTCCACTTATCTCCCTGGACTTGCAGTATAGGCCCCAGGGTGCCCTCTGGCCCTCCACCTAGGGGCCTCTGACCCTAGCAAACTACCCAGGGGTCCACCTCTCTCCCTGGACTTGCTGTAGAGGCCCCAGGGTGACCCTTGGCCCGCCACCTAGGGGCTTCTGACCCCAGCAAGCTACCCAAGGGTCCACCTCTCTCCCTGGACTTGCAGTATAGGCCACAGGGTGCCCCCTTGCCCTCCACCTAGGGGCCTCTGACCCCAGAAGCTACCCAGGGCTCCACTTCTGTCCCTGGACTTGCAGTAGAGGCCCCAGGGTGCCCCCTTGCCCTCCACCCAGGGGCTACTGACCCCAGCAAGCTACCCAGGGCTCCACCTCTCTCCATGGACTTGCAGTATAGGCCCCAGGGTGCCCCTGGCCCTCCACCTAGGGGCATCTGACACCAGCAAGCTACCCAGGGGTCCACCTATCTCCCTGGACTTGCAGTAGAGGCCCCAGGGTGCCCCTTGGCCCTCCACCTAGGGGCCTCTGACCCCAGCAAGCTACCGAGGGGTCCACCTCTCTCACTGCACTTGCTGTAGAGGCCCCAGAGTGCCCCTTGCCCTCGACCTAGGGGCCTCTGACCCCAGCAAGCTACCCTGGAGTCCACCTCTCTCCCTGGACTTGCAGTAGAGGCCCCAGGGTGCCCCTTGGCCCTCCACCTAGGGGCCTCTGACCCCAGCAAGCTACCGAGGGGTCCACCTCTCTCCGTGGACTTGCAGTAGAGGCCCCAGGGTGCCCCGTGGCCCTCCACCTTGGGGCCTCTGACCCCAGCAAGCTACCCGGGGGTCCAGCTCTCTCCCTGGACTTGCAATAGAGGCCCCAGGGTGCCCCCTTGCCCTCCACCCAGGGGCTATTGACTCCAGCAAGCTACCCAGGGCTCCACCTCTCTCCCTGGACTTGTAGTAGAGGCCCTAGGCTGCCCTCTGGCCCTCCACCTAGGGGCCTCTGACCCCAGCAAGCTACCCAGGGCTTCACCTCTCTCCCTGGACTTGTAGTAGAGGCCCTAGGCTGCCCTCTGGTCCTCCACCTAGGGGCCTCTGACCCCAGCAAGCTAACCAGGGCTCCACCTCTCTCCCTGGACTTGCAATAGAGGCCCAAGGGTGCCCCCTTAACCTCCACCCAAGGGCTACTGACCCCAGCAAGCTACCCTGGGCTCTACCTCTCTCCCTGGACTTGTAGTAGAGGCCCCAGGGTGCCCATTGGCCCTCCACCTAGGGGTCTCTGACCCCAGCAAGCTACCCAAGGGTCCGCCTCTGACCCCAGCAAGCTGCCCCGGGGCCTGCCTATCTCCCTGGACTTGCAGTAGAGTCCCCAGGGTGCCCCATGGCCCTCCACGTAGGGCCCTCTGACCCCAGCAAGCTACCCAGGGGTCCACATCTCTCCCTGGACTTGCAGTAGACGCCCCTGGGTGCCCACTGGCCCTCCACCTAGGGGCCTTTGACCCCAGCAAGCTACCCAGGGGTCAACCTCTCTCCATGGACTTATAGTAGAGGCCCCAGGGTGCCCCCTGGCCCTCCACCTAGGGCCCTCTGACCCCAGCAAGCTACCCAGGGTTCCACCTCTCTCCCTGGACTTGTAGTAGAGGCCCTAGGCTGCCCTCTGGCCCTCCACCTAGGGGCCTCTGACCACAGCAAGCTACCCAGGGCTCCACGTCTCTCCCTGGACTTGTAGTAGAGGCCCCAGGGTGCCCATTGGCCCTCCACCTAGGGGTCTCTGACCCCAGCAAGCTACCGAGGGGTCCACCTCTCTCCCTGGACTTGCAGTATAGGCCCCAGGGTGCCCCCTGGCCATCCAACTATGGGCCTCTGACCCCAGCAAGCTGCCCAGGGGCCTGCCTATCTCCCTGGACTTGCAGTAGAGTCCCCAGGGTGCCCCATGGCCCTCCACGTAGGGCCCTCTGACCCCAGCAAGCTACCCAAGGGTCCACATTTCTCCCTGGACTTGCAGTAGACGCCCCAGGGAGCCCATTGGACCTCCACCTAGGGGCCTCTGACCCCAGCAAGCTACCCAGGCGTCCACCTCTCTCCCTGGACTTATAGGCGAGGCCCCAGGGTGCCCCCTGGCCCTCCACTTAGGGGCCTCTGACCCCAGCAAACTTCCCAGGGGTCCACCTCTCTTCCTGGACTTGCAGTAGAGTCCCCAGGGTGCCCCATGGCCCTCCACCTAGGGCCCTCTGACCCCAGCAAGCTACCCAGGGCTCCAACTCTCTCCCTGGACTTGCAGTATAGGCCACAGGGTGCCCCCTGGTCCTCCACCTAGGGGCCTCTGACCCTAGAAAACTTTACAGGGGTCCACCTCCCTCCCTGGACTTGCTGTAGAGGCCCCAGGGTGCCCCGTGGCCCTCCACCTAGGGGCCTCTGACCCCAGCAAGCTACCCTCGGGTCCACCTCTCTCCCTGGACTTGCAGTAGAGTCCCCAGGGTGCCCCATGGCCCTCCACCTAGGGCCCTCTGAACCCAGCAAGCTACCCAGGGCTCCAACTCTCTCCTTGGACTTGCAGTATAGACCTCAGGGTGCCCCCTGGTCCTCCACCTAGGGGCCCCTGACCCAAGCAAGCTACTCAGGGGTCCACATCTCTCCCTGGACTTGCAGTAGAGGCCCCAGGGTACCCCGTGGCCCTTTACCTAGGGGCCTCTGAACCCAGCAAGCTACCCCGGGGTCCAGCTCTCTCCCTGGACATGCAATAGAGGCCCCAGGGTGCCCCCTTGCCCTCCACCCAAGGGCTACTGACCCCAGCAAGCTACCCTGGGCTCCACCTCTCTCCCTGGACTTGTAGTAGAGGCCCTAGGCTGCCCTCTGGCCCTCCATCTAGGGGCCTTTGACCCCAGCAAGCTACCCAGGGCTCCACCTCTCTCCATGGACTTGCAGTAGAGGCCCCAGGGTGCCCATTGGCCCTCCACCTAGGGGCCTCTGACCCCAGCAAGCTACCCAGGGGTCCACCTCTCTCCCTAGACTTGCAGACTAGGCCCCAGGGTGACCCTTGACCCTCCACCTAGGGGCTTCTGACCCCAGCAAGCTGCCCAGTTGCCTGCCTATCTAACTGGACTTGCAGTAGAGTGACCAGGGTGCCCCATGGCCCTCCACCTAGGGCCCTCTGACCCCAGCAAGCTACCCAGGGGTCCACATCTGTCCCTGGACTTGCAGTATAGGCCACAGGGTGCCCCCTTGCCCCCCACTTTGGGGCCTCTGACCCCAGCAAGCTACCCAGGGCTCCACTTCTCTCCCTGGACTTGCAGTAGAGTCCCCAGGGTGCCCCCTTGCCCTCCACCCAGGGGCTACTGACCCCAGCAAGCTACCCAGGGCTCCACCTCTCTCCCTGGACTTGCAGTAGAGGCCCCAGGCTACCCCGTGGCCCTCCACCTAGGGGCCTCTGAGTCCAGCAAGCTACCCAGGGGTCCACATCTCTCCCTGGACTAGCAGTAGAGGCCCCAGGGTAACCCGTGGCCCTCCACCTAGGGGCCTCTGACCCCAGCAAGCTACCCAGGGCTCCACCTCTCTCCCTGGACTTGCAGTAGAGGCCCCAGGGTGCCCATTGGCCCTCCACGTAGGGGTCTCTGACCCCAGCAAGCTATCGAGGGGTCCACCTCTCTCCCTGGACTTGCAATAGAGGCCCCAGGGTGCCCCGTGACCCTCCACCTAGGGGCCTCTGACCCCAGCAAGCTACCCAGGGGTCCACCTCTCTACCTGGACTTGCAGTATAGGCCCCAGGGTGCCCCCTGGCCCTCCAACTAGGGGCCTCTGACCCCAGCAAGCTACCCAGGGGTCCACCTCTCTCCTTGGACTTGCAATATAGGCCCCAGGGTGCCCCTGCCCTCCACCTAGGGGCATCTGACCCCAGCAAGCTACCCAGGGGTCCACCTCTCTCCCTGGACTTGCAGTATAGGACCCAGGGTGCCCCCTGGCCCTCCACCTAGGGGCATCTGACACCAGCAAGCTACCAAGGGGTCCACCTCTCTCCCTGGACTTGCAGTAGAGGCCCCAGGGTGCCCATTGGCCCTCCACCTAGGGGCCTCTGACCCCAGCAAGCTACCGAGGGGTCCACCTCTCTCCCTGGACTTGCAGTAGAGGCCCCAGGGTGCCCCTTGGCCCTCCAACTAGGGGCCTCTGACCCCAGCAAGCTACCCAGGGGTCCACCTCTCTACCTGGACTTGCAGTATAGGCCCCAGGGTGCCCCCTGGCCCTCCAACTAGGGGCCTCTGACCCCAGCAAGCTACCCAGGGGTCCACCTCTCTCCTTGGACTTGCAATATAGGCCCCAGGGTGCCCCTGCCCTCCACCTAGGGGCATCTGACCCCAGCAAGCTACCCAGGGGTCCACCTCTCTCCCTGGACTTGCAGTATAGGACCCAGGGTGCCCCCTGGCCCTCCACCTAGGGGCATCTGACACCAGCAAGCTACCAAGGGGTCCACCTCTCTCCCTGGACTTGCAGTAGAGGCCCCAGGGTGCCCATTGGCCCTCCACCTAGGGGCCTCTGACCCCAGCAAGCTACCGAGGGGTCCACCTCTCTCCCTGGACTTGCAGTAGAGGCCCCAGGGTGCCCCTTGGCCCTCCAACTAGGGGCCTCTGACCCCAGCAAGCTTCCCTGTGGTCCACATCTCTCCCTAGACTTGCAGTAGAGGCCCCAGGGTGCCCCTAGGCCCTCCATCTAGGGGCCTCTGACCCCAGCAAGCTACCCAGGGTCCTACCTATCTCCCTGTACTTGCAGTAGAGGCCCCAGGGTGCCCCTTGGCCCTCCACCTAGGGGCCTCTGACCCCAGCAAGCTTCCCTGTGGTCCACATCTCTCCCTAGACTTGCAGTAGAGGCCCCAGGGTGCCCCTAGGCCCTCCATCTAGGGGCCTCTGACCCCAGCAAGCTACCTAGGGCTCCACTTCTCTCCCTGGACTTGCAGTAGAGGCCCCAGGGTGCCCCCTTTTCCTCCACCCAGGGGCTACTGACCCCAGCAAGCTACCCAGGGGTAAACATCTCTCCCTTGACTTGCAGTAGAGGCCCCAGGGTACCCCGTGGCCCTCCACCTAGGGGCCTCTGAACCCAGCAAGCTACCCCGGGGTCCAGCTCTCTCCCTGGACTTGCAATAGAGGCCCCAGGGTACCCCGTGGCCCTCCACCTAGGGGCCTCTGAACCCAGCAAGCTTCCCCGGGGTCCAGCTCTCTCCCTGGACTTGCAAGAGAGGCCCCAGGGTGCCCCCTTGCCCTCCACCCAAGGGCTACTGACCCCAGCAAGCTACCCAGGGTTCCACCTCTCTCCCTGGACTTGTAGTAGAAGCCCTAGGCTGCCCTCTGGCCCTCCACCTAGGGGCCTCTGACCCCAGCAAGCTACCCAGGGTCCTACCTATCTCCCTGTACTTGCAGTAGAGTCCCCAGGGTGTCCATGGCCCTCAACCTAGGGCCCTCTGATCCCAGCAAGCTACCCAGGGCTCCATCTCTCTCCCTGGACTTGCAGTATAGGCCTCAGGGTGCCCCCTGGTCCTCCACCTAGGGGCCCCTGACCCAAGCAACCTGCCCAGGGGTCCACCTCTCTCCCTGGACTTGCAATAGAGGCCCCAGGGTGCCCCTTGGCCCTCCACCTAGGGGCCTCTGACCCAGAAAGCTACCCAGGGGTCCACCTCTCTCCCTAGACTTGCAGACTAGGCTCCAGGGTGACCCTTGGCCCTCCACCTAGGGGCTTCTGACCCCAGCAAGCTGCCCAGGGGCCTGTCTATCTCCCTGGACTTGCTGTAGAGCCCCCAGGGTGCCCCATGGCTCTCCACCTAGGGCCCTCTGACCCCAGCAAGCTACCCAGGGCTCCAACTCTCTCCCTGGACTTGCAGTATCGGCCCCAGGGTGCCCCCTGGTCCTCCACCTAGGGGCCTCTGACCCTAGCAAACTTTACAGGGGTCCACCTCCCTCCCTGGACTTGCTGTAGAGGCCCCAGGGTGCCCCGTGGCCCTCCACCTAGGGGCCTCTGACCCCAGCAAGCTACCCTGGGGTCCACCTCTCTCCCTGAACTTGCAGTAGAGTCTCCAGGGTGCCCCATGGCCCTCCACCTAATGCCCTCTGACCCCAGCAAGCTACCCAGGGCTCCAACTCTCTCCCTGGACTTGCAGTATAGGCCTCAGGGTGCCCCCTGGTCCTCCACCTAGGGGCCCCTGACCCAAGCAAGCTACTCAGGGGTCCACATCTCTCCCTGGACTTGCAGTAGAGGCCCCAGGGTACCCCGTGGCCCTTTACCTAGGGGCCTCTGAACCCAGCAAGCTACCCAGGGGTCCACCTCTCTCCCTGGACTTGTAGTAGAGGCCCTAGGCTGCCCTCTGGCTTTCTACCTAAGGGCCTCTGACCCCAGCAAGCTACCCAGGGCTTCACCTCTCTCCCTGGACTTGCAGTAGAGGCCCCAGGGTGCCCATTGGCCCTCCACCTAGGGGCCTCTGACCCCAGCAAGCTACCGAGGGGTCCACCTCTCTCCCTAGACTTGCAGTAGAGGCCCCAGCGTGACCCTTGGCCCTCCACCTAGGGGCCTCTGACACCAGCAAGCTACCCAGGGTCCTGCCTATCTCCCTGGACTTGCAGTAGAGTCCCCAGGGTGCCCCATGGCCCTCCACCTAGGGCCCTCTGACCCCAGCAAGCTACCCAGGGCTAAAACTCTCTCCCTGGACTTGCAGTATAGGCCTCAGGGTGCCCCTTGGCCCTCCACCTAGGGGCCTCTGACCCCAGAAAGCTACCCAGGGGTCCACCTCTCTCCCTAGACTTGCAGACTAGGCCCCAGGGTGACCCTTGGCCCTCCACCTAGGGGCTTCTGACCCCAGCAAGCTGCCCAGGGGCCTGCCTATCTCCCTGGACTTGCAGTAGAGTCCCCAGGGTGCCCCATGACCCTCCACCTAGGGGCTTCTGACCCCAGCAAGCTGCCCAGGGGTCCACCTCTCTCCCTGGACTTGCAAAAGAGGCCCCAGGGTGCCCCTTGGCCCTCCACCTAGGGGCCTCTGACCCCAGAAAGCTACCCAGGGGTCCACCTCTCTCCCTAGACTTGCAGACTAGGCCCCAGGGTGACCCTTGGCCCTCCACCTAGGGGCTTCTGACCCCAGCAAGCTGCCCAGGGGCCTGCCTATCTCCCTGGACTTGCAGTAGAGTCCCCAGTGTGCCCCATGACCCTCCACCTAGGGGCTTCTGACCCCAGCAAGCTGCCCAGGGGCCTGCCTATCTCCTTGGACTTGCAGTAGAGTCCCCAGGGTGCCCCATGGCCCTCCACCTAGGGCCCTCTGACCCCAGCAAGCTACCTAGGGCTCCACTTCTCTCCCTGGACTTGCAGTAGAGGCCCCAGGGTGCCCCCTTGCCCTCCACCCAGGGGCTACTGACCCCAGCAAGCTACCCAGGGCTGCACCTCTCTCCCTGGACTTGCAGTAGAGGCCCCAGGGTACCCCGTGGCCCTCCACCCAGGGGCTACTGACCCCAGCAAGCTACCCAGGGCTCCACTTCTCTCCCTGGACTTGCAGTATAGGCCCCAGGGTACCCCGTGGCCCTCCACCTAGGGGCCTCTGACCCCAGCAAGCTACTCAGGGGTCCACATCTCTCCCTGGACTTGCAGTATAGGCCCCAGGGTACCCCGTGGCCCTCCACCTAGGGGCCTCTGAACCCAGCAAGCTACCCAGGGGTGCAGCTCTCTCCCTGGACTTGCAATAGAGGCCCCAGGGTGCCCCCTTGCCCTCCACCCAGGGGCCACTGACCCCAGCAAGCTACACAGGGCTCCACTTCTCTCCCTGGACTTGTAGTAGAGGCCCTGGGCTGCCCTCTGGCCCTCCACCTAGGGGCCTCTGACCCCAGCAAGCTACCCAGGGCTCCACCTCCCTCCCTGGACTTGCAGTAGAGGCCCCAGGGTGCCCTTTGGCCCTCCACCTAGGGGCCTCTGACCCCAGCAAGCTACCCAGGGGTCCACCTCTCTCCCTGGACTTGCAGTATAGGCCCCAGAATGCCCCCTTGCCCTCAACCCAGGGGCTACTGACCCCAGCAAGCTACCCAGGGCTCCACCTCTCTCCCTGAACTTGCAGTAGAGGCCCCAGGGTACCCCGTGGCCCTCCACCTAGGGGCCTCTGACCCCAGCAAGCTACCCAGGGGCCTACCTTATTCCCTGGACTTGCAGTAGAGTCCCCAGGGTGCCCCATGGCCCTCCACCTAGGGCCCTCTGACCCCAGCAAGCTACCCAGTGCTCCAACTCTCTCCCTGGACTTGCAGTATAGGCCCCAGGGTGCCCCCTGGTCCTCCACCTAGGGGCCCCTGACCCAAGCAAGCTACCCAGGGCTCCACCTCTCTCCCTGGACTTGCAGTAGAGGCCCCAGGGTGCCCATTTGCCCTCCACCTAGGGGTCTCTGACCCCAGCAAGCTACCCAGGGGTCCACCTCTCTCCCTGGACTTGCAATAGAGGCCCCAGGGTGCCCCGTGAACCTCCACCTAGGGGCCTCTGACCCCAGCAAGCTACCCAGGGGTCCACATCTCTCCCTTGTCTTGCAGTAGACGCCGCTGGGTGCCCCCTGGCCCTCCACCTAGGTGCCTCTGACCCCAGCAAGCTACCCAGGGGTCCACCTCTCTCCCTGGACTTTTAGTAGAGGCCCCAGGGTGCCCCTGGCCCTCCACCTAGGGGCCTCTGACCCCAGCAAACTACCCTGGAGTCCACCTCTCTTCCTGGACTTGCAGTAGAGGCCCCAGGGTGCCACTTGGCCCTCAATCTAGGGGCCTCTGACCCCAGCAAGCTACAGAGGGGTCCACCTCTCTCCCTGGACATGCAGTTGAGGCCCCAGGGTGCCCCGTGGCCCTCCACCTAGGGGCCTCTGACCCCAGCAAGCTACCCAGGGGTCCACATCTCTCCTTGGACTTGCAGTGGAGGCCCCTGGGTGCCCCCTGGCCCTCCACCTAGGGGCCTCTGAACCTAGCAAGCTACCTGGGGGTCCAGCTCTTTCCCTGGACTTGCAATAGAGGCCCCAGGGTGCCCCCTTGCCCTCCACCGAGGGGCTACTGACCCCAGCAAGCTACTCAGGGCTCCACCTCTCTCCCTGGACTTGTAGTAGAGGCCCTAGGCTGCCCTCTGGCCCTCCACCAAGGGCCCTCTGACCCCAGCTAGCTACCCAGGGCTCCATCTCTCTCCCTGGACTTGCAGTAGAGGCCCCAGGGTGCCCCTTGGCCCTCCACCTAGGGGCCTCTGACCCCATTAAGCTACCCAGGGTCCTACCTATCTCCCTGTACTTACAATAGAGTCCCCAGGGTGCCCCATGGCCCTCCACCTAGGGCCCTCTGACCCCAGCAAGCTACCCAGGGCTCCATCTCTCTCCCTGGACTTGCAGTATAGGCCTCAGGGTGCCCCCTGGTCCTCCACCTAGGGGCCCCTGACCCAAGCAAGCTGCCCAGGGGTCCACATCTCTCCCTGGACTTGCAGTAGACACCCCTGGGTGCCCACTGGCCCTCCACCTAGGGGCCTTGACCCCAGAAAGCTGCCCAGGGGTCCACCTCTCTCCATAGACTTATAGTAGAGGCCCCAGGGTACCCCGTGGCCCTTCACCTAGGGGCCTCTGAACCCAGCAAGCTACCCAGGGGTCCAGCTCTCTCCCTGGACTTGCAATAGAGGCCCCAGGGTGCCCCCTTGCCCTCCACCCAAGGGCTACTGACCCCGGCAAGCTACCCTGGGCTCCACCTCTCTCCCTGGACTTGTAGTAGAGGCCCTAGGCTGCCCTCTGGCCCTCCACCTAGGGGCCTTTGACCCCAGCAAGCTACCCAGGGCTCCACCTCTCTCCCTGGACTTGCAGTAGAGGCCCCAGGGTGCCCATTGGCCCTCCACCTAGGGGCATCTGAACCCAGCAGGCTACCCAGGGGTCCACCTCTCTCCCTGGACTTGCAGTATAGGACCCAGGGTGCCCCCTGGCCCTCCACCTAGGGGCATCTGACCCCAGCAAGCTACCCAGGGGTCCACCTCTCTCCCTGGACTTGCTGTATTGGCCACAGGGTGCCCCCTTGCCCTCCACCTAGGGGCCTCTGACCCCAGCAAGCTACCCAGGGCTCCACTTCTCTCCCTGGACTTGCAGTAGAGGCCCCAGGGTGCCCCATTGCCCTCCACCCAGGGGCTACTGACCCCAGCAAGCTACCCAGGGGTCCACCTCTCTCCCTGGACTTGCAGTATAGGACCCATGGTGCCCCCTGGCCCTCCACCTAGGGGCATCTGACCCCAGCAAGCTACCCAGGGCTCCAACTCTCTCCCTGGACTTGCAGTATAGGCCCCTGGGTGCCCCATGGCCCTCCACCTAGGGGCCTCTGACCCCAGCAAGCTACAGAGGGGTCCACCTCTCTCCCAGGACTTGCAATAGAGGCCCCAGGGTGCCCCTTGGCCCTCCCCCTAGGGGCCTCTGACCCCAGAAAGCTACCCAGGGGTCCACCTCTCTCCCTAGACTTGCAGACTAGCCCCAGGGTGACCCTTGGCCCTCCACGTAGGGCCGTCTGACCCCAGCAAGCTGCCCAGGGGCCTGCCTATCTCCCTGGACTTGCAGTAGTGTCCCCAGGGTGCCCCATGGTCCTCCACCTAGGGCTCTCTGACCCCAGCAAGCTACCCAGGGGTCCACATCTCTCCCTGGACTTGCAACAGAGGCCCCAGGGTGCCCCGTGACCCTCCAACTAGGGGCCTCTGACCCCAGCAAGCTACCCAGAGGTCCACCTCTCTCCTTGGACTTGCAGTATAGGCCCCAGGGTGCCCCCTGGCCCTCCACCTAGGTGCATCTGACCCCAGCAAGCTACCTAGGGGTCCACCTCTCTCCCTGGACTTGCAGTATAGGCCCCAGGGTGCCTACTGGCCCTCCACCTTGGGGCCTTTGACCCTAGCAAACTACCCAGGGGTCCACCTCTCTCCCTGGACTTGCTGTAGAGGCCCCAGGGTGACCCTTGGCCCTCGACCTAGGGGCCTCTTACCCCAGCAAGCTGCCCTGGGGCCTGCCTATGTCCCTGGACTTGCAGTAGAGTCCCCAGGGTGCCCCATGGCCCTCCACATAGGGCCCTCTGACACCAGCAAGCTACCCATTGGTCCACCTCTCTCCCTGGACTTGCAGTATAGGCCACAGGGTGTCCCCTTGCCTTCCACCTAGGGGCCTCTGACCCCAGAAGCTATCCAGGGCTCTACTTCTCTCCCTGGACTTGCAGTAGAGGCCCCAGGGTACCCCGTGGCCCTCCACCTAGGGGCCTCTGAGTCCAGCAAGCTACCCAGGGGTCCACATCTCTCCCTGGACTTGCAGTAGACGCTGCTGGGTGCCCCCTGGCCCTCCATCTAGGGGCCTCTGACTCCAGCAAGCTACCCAGGGGTCCAGCTCTCTCCCTGGACTTGCAGTATAGGCCCCAGGGTGCCCTCTGGCCCTCCACCTAGGGGCCTCTGACCCTAGAAAACAACCCAGGGGTCCACCTCTCTCCCTGGACTTGCAATAGAGGCCCCAGGGTGCCCCCTTGCCCTCCACCCAGGGGCTACTGACCCCAGCAAGCTATCCAGGGCTCCACCTCTCTCCCTGAACTTGCAGTAGAGGCCCCAGGGTACCCCGTGGCCCTCCACCTAGGGGCCTCAGACCCCAGCAAGCTACCCAGGGGCCTACCTTATTCCCTGGACTTGCAGTAGAGTCCCCAGGGTGCCCCATGGCCTTCCACCTAGGGCCCTTTGACCCCAGCAAGCTACCCAGTGCTCCAACTCTCTCCCTGGACTTGCAGTATAGGCCCCAGGGTGCCCCCTGGTCCTCCACCTAGGGGCCCCTGACCCAAGCAAGCTGCCCAGGTGTCCACCTCTCTCCCTGGACTTGCAATAGAGGCCCCAGGGTGCCCCGTGAACCTCCACCTAGGGGCCTCTGACACCAGCAAGCTACCCAGGGCTCCACCTCTCTCAATGGACTTGTAGTAGAGGCCCTAGGCTGTCCTCTGGCCCTCCACCTAGGAGTCTCTGACCCCAGCAAGCTACCCAGGGCTCCACCTCTCTCCCTGGACTTGCAGTAGAGGCCCCAGGGTGCCCATTTGCCCTCCACCTAGGGGTCTCTGACCCCAGCAAGCTACCGAGGGGTCCACCTCTCTCCCTGGACTTGCAATAGAGGCCCCAGGGTGCCCTGTGAACCTCCACCTAGGGGCCTCTGACCCCAGCAAGCTACCCAGGGGTCCACATCTCTCCCTTGTCTTGCAGTAGACGCCGCTGGGTGCCCCCTGGCCCTCCACCTAGGTGCCTCTGACCCCAGCAAGCTACCCAGGGGTCCAGCTCTCTCCCTGGACTTTTAGTAGAGGCCCCAGGGTGCCCCTGGTCCTCCACCTAGGGGCCTCTGACCCCAGCAAACTACTGTGGAGTCCACCTCTCTTCCTGGACTTGCAGTAGAGGCCCCAGGGTGCCACTTGGCCCTCCATCTAGGGGCCTTTGACCCCAGCAAGCTACCCAGGGGTCCACATCTCTCCTTGGACTTGCAGTGGAGGCCCCTGGGTGCCCCCTGGCCCTCCACCTAGGGGTCTCTGAACCTAGCAAGCTACCCGGGGGTCCAGCTCTCTCCCTGGACTTGCAATAGAGGCCCCAGGGTGCCCCCTTGCCCTCCACCTAGGGGCATCTGACCCCAGCAAGCTACCCAGGGGTCCACCTCTCTCCCTGGACTTGCAGTATCGGACCCAGGGTGCCCCCTGGCCCTCCACCTAGGGGCATCTGACACCAGCAAGCTACCCAAGGGTCCACCTATCTCCCTGGACTTGCAGTATAGGCCCCAGGGTGCCCTCTGGCCCTTCACCTAGGGGCTTCTGACCCCAGCAAGCTGCCCAGGGGCCTGCCTATCTCCCTGGACTTGCAGTAGAGTCCCCAGGGTGCCCCATGGCCCTCCACGTAGGGCCCTCTGACCCCAGCAAGCTACCCAGGGGTCCACCTCTCTCCCTGGACTTGCAGTATAGGCCCCAGGGTGCCCCCTGGTCCTCCACCTAGGGGCCTCTGACCCTAGCAAAATACACAGGGGTCCACCTCTCTCCCTGGACTTGCAGTAGAGGCCCCAGGGTTCCCCATGGCCCTCCACCTAGGGACCTCTGACACCAGCAAGCTTCCCAGTGGTCCACCTCTCTCCCTAGACTTGCAGTATAGGCCCCAGGGTGCCCCATGGCCCTCCCCCTAGGGGCCTCTGACACCAGCAAGCTTCCCAGTGGTCCACCTCTCTCCCTAGACTTGCAGTAGAGGCCCCAGGGTTCCCCATGGCCCTCCACCTAGGGACCTCTGACACCAGCAAGCTACCCAGGGGTCCACCTCTCTCCCTGGACTTGCAGTATAGGCCCCAGGGTGCCCCCTGGTCCTCCACCTAGGGGCCTCTGACCCTAGCAAACTACACAGGGGTCCACCTCTCTCCCTGGACTTGCAGTAGAGGCCCCAGGGTTCCCCCTGGCCCTCCACCTGGGGGCCTCTGACCCCAGCAAGCTACCCAGGGCTCCAACTCTCTCCCTGGACTTGCAGTATAGGCCTCAGGGTGCCCCCTGGTCCTCCACCTAGGGGCCCCTGACTCAAGCAAGCTGCCCAGGGGTCCACCTCTCTCCCTGGACTTGCAATAGAGGC
Source organism: Danio rerio (assembly GCF_052040795.2). Lineage (NCBI taxonomy): Eukaryota > Metazoa > Chordata > Actinopteri > Cypriniformes > Danionidae > Danio > Danio rerio. Next base: position 19,162,177 of record NC_141030.1, read on the forward strand.
CCCAGCGTGCCCCTTGGCCCTCCACCTAAGGGTCTCTGACCCCACAAAGCTACCCAGGGGTCCACCTCTCTCCCTAGACTTGCAGACTAGGCCCCAGGGTGACCCTTGGCCCTCCACCTAGGGGCCTCTGACCCCAGCAAGCTGCCCAGGGGCCTGCCTATCTCCCTGGACTTGCAGTAGAGTCCCCAGGGTGCCCCATGGCCCTCCACCTACAACCCTCTGACCCCAGCAAGCTACCCAGGGGTCCACATCTCTCCCTGGACTTGCAACAGAGGCCCCAGGGTGCCCCGTGACCCTCCACCTAGGGGCCTCTGACCCCAGCAA